>NW_006205986.1:167611-185787 GCF_000334495.1 Tupaia belangeri chinensis
AAATTTTAATCAGTTGATAGCAAATTTCACATAGCCCACTTAACATTTATAAAGTGAAGAGTAACCAGTCTACTCACAGCATGGGATTATTAGAATCAAACATTTTGAAAGCTGTCCTTGAAGGACTAATAGAAAAGTGTGTTCTAATCTTTACATGAGGACTCTGTATTCTTTAACTCCCGTTACCATGTAATGGCAGTTATATTTTTGCAGTTTCCACTTTAAAGAAGACTTTAGAATGTATCCCCAAAAGCGTGAGCTTAAAATACAAGACTACCATATTAAAGTTTTTTGTTGACCTCGGTTTCAGCAAAGGCTATGAGAGTGCTGTAAATGTCTTTTCCCATTTATCTGAATGTGGACTGTTCAGGAAACTTGACTTTCAATTAAAAGTATTTCTAATTAATTGGGCCAGCTTTTAAAATGATGCCACATTTTAAAATAGGGGAAACATTCCTCTATTGTGGTTTGCCCCTTTATAAATCAGATAGACATGAAGAACGAAGACACAAACTTTGCATCTCAGTACGAATGAGCCAACTTATTCGAATTTGATTTTTCTTTACGAAACCCAAACTCATTCATTAGAGTCATGTTTATCTGCTTAACAGTTTAGGGGACAATTTGGCAATTTTGTGGTTTGAGATTATCGTTCTCTTAAAGTGCCAGGGTTTTAAAATAGCGTTATTGTAATTTTACACACTTTTGTGATGGAGTGCTGTTTTGTTATATAATTTTGACTTGGATTCTTTCCATTTGCATTTGTTTATGTAATTTCAGGAGGAATACTGAACATCTGAGTCCTGGATGATACTAATAAACTAATAGTTGCAGAGGTTTAAAAAAAAAAAAAGAAATGCAGCCAATGGATTACACTGGGGCTTGAAGAAGTGCAGGATTCAGGCATGTTTCTACCGCAGGGCATAAACACGCAGGGCACAGAACACATGCTCCAAATCTCTACCAAAATGCTGGTCTTTTCAGATGACTCAGAGAGTATGTGTGGGTTCAAAGCAGAACAAACCCTGCTAATTCCCAAACTGACCTTTCTAGGGTATATGTAATCAGGCCAGTGGGTTACAGAAGCAGTCAAAAAGTGTGGAGTTCTTACTCCCTACTCTACCTTCCCTAATAGTTTTGGAGTCATCTAGATGGAAGAGTTTGTTAGTCAAGAAAACACGGACAGCACAAAAAGTGGTTTCCATTTCTAGGTGGAGAACCAAGGGAAGAGGTTGGGGTTGTCAAAACCTAGAAACTAGGGGCGGGCCCCATAGTCTAGTGGTTTAGGGAGCTGGATCCCACATGGCCGACTGCAGTTAGCGTCCTGGCCCCAGTATCTTGAAAAACATACTGGTGTGTGTGTGAATGCATTCCCCAAATCCTGTTAGGATAGAGAAATGGAGAAGGGGTTGAGGCATGACCATGCCTCCTCAGGGGTGCTTTCTCCTTCTCACTCTTCCTGTTTTTTTTTTTTTTGTCTTGAGTGCATGCACCTTCTGGCAATTAAAAACAAACAAAACAAAACAAAACCAGAACTAGAAACTTGGAGGAGAAACCTCTTGTAACAAATGTTGTTGTAGTCTGCCACCCAGCTCTTCCTTCAAGACAGAGGAATAAACTTGGGATGCTAATGAGGGCTGGTGATGGGAGACAGCTGAGGGCTATCAGCTAGCTGCAGAAATTTCCCTGAACTGGGAAGAATCAGCTCACAGTCCACTCCTTAAGCAGGTCACAGCCAATGATTGATCCATGTAGAATATGAAGTCTCTGCCCCTTTGTCCCACCTGGGACAGTACTGAAGGGCCGTCTAACTAAAGAGGTCCTCATAGGGGTTGGCTAGACCCTTGGTTGGGACTGCTTCACAGCCCAACTTCTCCCTTGCCCAATCTTGCTTCTTTCTTTCCTCTAGGAACACCCTTGGATAAGGACTTAGGTGGGTAGTTTATGTGGGAGGCAATTCCAGGAAGTGTGATGAGAGAGTGGTGAGTCCAGCGAGGGAGGAGAGCCAAGGAAGGGTACCTACATGCACGAGGATCACTGTAGACAGCTGAAGCTTATCCTTACTAGGAGACGAAGTTTACCCCTCGGAGCGATGTGCAGAACACTTCAAATGCCCCACTTCTAGGCAAGAAAGTTGGGGTTTTATCCAACAATTCCTGCCCTTCCTTGTTCCAGGGCACTTCTAGTCGTGGTAACTTCCTGCCACTTCTGACCTGATTTGAGAGAGCATGCTTCCATAGCTGGGATATGTGTCGAGGCAGAGAGCTGCAGGAAGCTGTGGGCACCAGCAGCGGCCATATGCAGGTAACTCCCGAGTGGCTGATGGGGTGCTGTGGGTGCTGCTGCACAAGGAACCTAGGATTCAGGGCTTCCATGGTTCTGGGAGGAACAGCACATTGTGGGCGCAAGATTGTGAAAAATAGGAGCAGTGCTACTCAATCTGGTACTGAGATTTTCTATAATGGTTGTAACCCTGAGTCACTGGGTGGAGGCAGGGCAGGGGTATTGTAAAAATGATAAAGTCTGGGACCAGTAGTTAGTGTAATGGCTATGTCACTGGACTCCCATGTAGGCAACTGCGATTTGAGTCCTGGACCCGGTGGCTTAAACTCACACTGGGCACATGTGTGTGCGTGCCCAAGATCCCGAGAGGAGAATGGAGGAGAAGGGATTGTGACATGGCTATCCTCCCTGGGGGGTGATTTGTCATTTTCTGTCTCTCTGTCTCTGTCTTTCTGGCGAGCACACGCACCCTATAGCAAAAACCTCCTCCCCGTCAAAAAAAAGAAAAAAACTGCGATTTGAGTCCTGGACCCGGTGGCTTAAACTCACACTGGGCACATGTGTGTGCGTGCCCAAGATCCCGAGAGGAGAATGGAGGAGAAGGGATTGTGACATGGCTATCCTCCCTGGGGGGTGATTTGTCATTTTCTGTCTCTCTGTCTCTGTCTTTCTGGCGAGCACACGCACCCTATAGCAAAAACCTCCTCCCCGTCAAAAAAAAAAAAAAAAAGATTAAGTCAACAAAAAACTGGATCAAAGTAACTCTGAGGAGGCTTTCTAATTTTTATGACTCCATGGAGTTACTATGGGGGTGGTGACATTTAGGACTCGTTCCTGGGTATGCTGTTACCTCCTGGCTGGGACTGTAGTTCTCTGAGGTCAGTGGCATAGAGGATTGTGGTGGGTGAACTGTTTTGCTGACAGCTCTCAAATGGTCCCTAGATTTCTGCCTGGATCTTCTTTGGAGACTCATTTGGAGAACCTGGAAGAATGATGGCTTCTATTTCTTGCAACCCACACAGCAGGGGAGTTTTATTTATTGTGATGGGGAATAAAGTTAGGTGCCATAATTGACAGCTTATCACTGATACTGCTCAGCCTTCTGCAGGACAGGTAGGTAGGGGAGGGTTGAGAAGAGCACTTCACTGGAAGACGACAGGTATGGCAAACTGGACTAGTTAGTCCCTGGGATTGACAGAAAGGAACGCAGCCATTTCTGCTGAAATGACCAGCAGACCGAAGAGGACTGTCTGCATCCTAAAATTGTTTGGGGTGGTGTACCGTTGACATTTTGGAATAAAGGGTGAGACTTGGCCTTCATTTATACTTTGGAGTTCATGGCCTTTTACATCCTTCCCCCTTTTTTCCCCTTTAAAAGGCATATGAATTTGCTAAAGAGAGAGAAAAAGAGAGAAAGGGAGAAAAGAAAGCATCCCCCGTGAGGAATAGTCATGCCATAATCTCTTCTCCATCTCTCTACCAGATCATGGGTTGGCCTTTCTCCCCTTTTTAAAAACTGTTTTCTTTTTCTGCTGTCTTGCCCTTAGGTAAGAATATGTTTCTCTACTCTAGATCTGCTATATTAACCAAACTTCACAGTTTAAAACAACAATTTATTATTTCACGTGAACCTGTAGGAATGTGGGCTGGGCCCAACTGGGCAGTCCTGGATCAGGCCTGTTCTTCTGGTTTTGACTGGAATAGATGGGGTGGCTGGGTTCTTATTCCATGTGGCCTCTCACTCCCCAGGAAGCTAACGTAGACCTGATAACTGGATGGTGGAAGGTTCACAGCATGAGCTTGGTAGATGCTAAGCCTCTTGCTGAGCCTTAGGACTGATGACATCACTTCCATTGCATTCCATGGTTAAAGCAATTCAAACTGCCAGCCAGATTCCAAGGGTGGGGAAGTAGTCTCCATCTCTCGATGGGGAAAGTTAAAAAGAATTCGTGGTCATTTGCACATTCTATCTCATATCTTGCCTGGAAAGAAGGAGTTAACTATCTTTCTTATTAACCCGCTCATTGTTCTAAATCTGAATCTCTATTCTTAATATGCGAAGAGGAGCACGAGTTATGCCAGATTCATTAGGGAATGCTCATTTACGCATTCAGCTTCTTATTAGCAAAGAAAATGGAATATTTTAATGAGTCAGGGATGGTAACAGGCCCTGAGAACAGGACAATGAATATGATACGGTATTGGTCATCAAGAAGCTCAGTCTTGTCATGGAGATAGGCCCTTAAGCTGGTAATTCAACAGCACATATTGAACATATTGCTATAGGGTGTGTGTGCTCTCCAGGAAGACAGAGAGAGACAGAGAGACAGAAAGCAAGAAATCACCTCCCAGGGGCGATGGCCACGTCACAATCCCTTTTCCTCCATTCTCCTCTCGGGATCTTGGGCATGCATGCACATGTGCCTGGCATGAGTTTAAGCCGCCAGGTCTGGGACTCGAACTGCATTGACTACATGGGAGTCCAGCCACATAGCCATTATGCCAACTACTGGTTCCAACAGAATGAATTTTTAAAACAAAAATTTAATCATGTCACAGCTTTAAAAGGCTTTCCATGGCATGTGGTTAAAACACTGAACTCTCACATGGCTGACCACGGTTAGAGTCTTGGACCTGGCAACTTGAAAATCATGCCGGACACATGTGTGGGTATGCCCAAAACCCAAGAGGAGAATGGAGGAGAAGGGAATTGCGGCATGGCCATCCCTCTCGAGGGTGGTTTCTCACTTTCCCTCTTATTGTCTCTCTCTCACTCTCAGGTGAGTGCATGTGCCCTATAGCAAAAAACCCTTAAAAACAAAAGTGAGAAGAAGAAGGCTTCCTATTACATCTGTAACCTCCTCACTGGAGCCGACAGGAGCTGAATGCTCTGGGCTTCCCTACCTCACTGATTTCATTCCTGTCCTCTCCCCACTGCTAGCTGTGTTCTAGTCACACATACACCTCTGTGGCTTCTCAAACACAACCATCTCTTTCTTTGGGAACCTTTCTACTGGTCGGTTCCTCTTTCTAGAATGATTCTCTTCAAGTTCTTTGAGGTCTCAGCTCAAATGCTGCCTCTTCAGAGATGCCGCCTCCCTCAGATGCTGGCCCGTGGCACTTCTCACTATGTGGAATGATCTTGCTTATTTTGTCTGCTTACCTCCTTCCATGCTCCCAGCCCTCCACTAGAATGGAAACTCCAAGAGGGAAGGAACTTGCAGACTTCTTCCTTCTGTGTCATCAGTGTCTAGAACAGTGCCTAGAAAAAGGCCGACAATAAGTAGCTATTCGTTACATGAAACAATCCCCAGTTTACTGATGAGGAAACTGAGGATCCAGGTCACACAGGTAGTAATGGTGGAGCTGAGATCTGAACCCTTAACTATCAAAGGCCATAGATCTTCCTCTATGCCATCTGCAAAAGCTCATTTCTCTCCCTTCTTTTTTTAAATTGTCAGGGGGTATGTTCACTCACCAGATAAAGAAAATCAGAGAGACAAAGAGAGAGAGAGAGAGAGAGAGAGAGAGAGAGACAGAGAGAGAATCCTTGATGGGGTATGGTCATGCCAGTCTGTTCTTCTCCATTTCTCGATCCTTATGGAATTTTGGGTATTTACGCCCATGTCCCCAGTGTCTTTTTTTTTTTTTTTGAGAGAGATATTTTTGCTATAGAGCACATGTGCTTGGTGGAGAGACAGAGAGAGACAGAGAGATAGAAAGTCAGAAATCACTCCCGAGGGGTATGGCCATACCACAATCCCTTCTCCTCCATTTTCCTCTTGGGATCTTGGACACACTTGCACATGTGCCTGGCATGAGTTTAAGCCATTGGGTCCAGGACTCAAACCGCGGTTGACTACATAGAAGTCTAGCGACATAGCCACTACACCAACTGCTGGTTCCTTGCTGAGTTTTTCTTTACTTTCTCTCTCTCTCTTTCTTTCTTTCTTTCTTTCTTTCTTTCTTTCTTTCTTTCTTTCTTTCTTTCTTTCTTTCTTTCTTCTTTTTCTTTTTTATTTAATTTTATTTATTCATTTATTTTAATTTTGACCAGAGAGAGAGAAAGAAAATGAGAAAGCAAGCCACCAGGTCCAGGACTTGAACTTTGGCCAGCCATATGGTAGTGTACATTGCCTTAACTACCATGCCATCTGCTAGACCCACCTTGCTGAGTTTTAAACCACTGGGCCTGGGACTCAAACCACAGTTGACTATGTGGGAGTCCAGTGACTTAACCATTATGCCATCTGCTGGTTCCATGCCCAGTGTATTTTACAGACTACCAGGACTGGGATTCGAACTGTGGTCGCCTATGTGGGATGTGACTCCCTTAACCATGAGGCTATGGGCCAGCCCTTCTCTCTTTCTTTATCTGGATCCCAAGTTTTATAGTCATGCCTTTAGTCCCAGTATAGGGTCACCATGGCCATCACTCCATGGCAGATACAATGACTGAGTTTCTGCGAGACAGATTCTCCAGTGCTGTTTTTCCTTCAATGGATGGATACTTTTCCACATTTTAGCATTTCTTCAATCAGAGTGCATTTTCAAATGGTAAGTGCTTCATATGTTTCCCTTTCCCTTTGAAAACTCATATTAAACCTAGGTTGTATCATATAGTGATGGTGTCCTAGAATCTGAACATAAGTTGACTAAAACCCCTATAATTATTTACCGGAAAGTGAGGGTATTGGGATCAATAGTGGAATTTCTCTTTTCCCTGGGGTTGTATTCTTTCTGTGTTACACAGCTATGGTGCAGAGTAGCATCAGATATTTATTTTGTTGTTAACTGTGTATTGTTTTCTCCCTGTCTGCCTTTCTGATAGAATCTTGAAATCGAGTAATACAGTAACATAAATATATATCTAGATTTGTTCTGACAAGTTTTATATCACTGAATAGACTTGGGGAAGAAAATTTGACCTTAAGAAAAAATTACACTGAGAAATCTAGCTGCTGTTATCAAAACCATTCAGCACAGAGAAAATGATGTGTCTTTTATTGTGGTACCTGTGTAATTTATGTCAACAGAAAGCCAATCACTTCATCACGATCTGGAAGTAAATTTCACTTGAGAGATCTTGGGCTCTTTTCTGATCTGATAGGAGGGAGGATGATGTTCACATTTTCTGTTCCAACTTCCCCCCGAGGACTTGATTGGAGGTGGAGGAGGGGGAGACACAGGGCTCCCTGATTGAGCAATCGGTGACAGTGAGATCTTCTTTGGAACATCGCAGTGGTAACTCTGGAAAGAGGGAATATGATTTGAACAGGCATTCTTTCTAAAACGAAGAGGTCATTTTATTTTATTTTATTTTTAAATGTTATATTCAAATATATATGTGGGGCCAAGTGATGGCACAGTGGTAACTTAAGTGGACTAGCATGGGGAAGGTCCTGGGTGTGCATCCTGGGTCCTCCCTGAACACACCAGGCATGCGCCAGCCATGACTGGGAGCAGATCACAGTGTGAAGACCCTATTGGGGGTTGCCTGTTTCTGTCCCCCACTCTCATAAAAGAAATGAATACATACACTTAGAAAATAAAATAATACATGCAATTTTTAAAAATTACATAATAACTGACATGTTTAAATGGATGTTTCTCCATCCAATGTAGATTCAGCTAATCTCAACGTAAGCTACTTAATTAACCTGTTGACCTTGGTTTCTCTATCTGGATAGAACAGGCATTACTATGAGCCTGAAATCACAGGTGTGCAAGAATTCTTGCCTAATTTTATTTTCTCTGAATGTAATCTGTCTCTACTGGGTGTCCCCATCCTGCTGGCAGATGGGCAGCCCTGTCAGCTCTCATTCCACCTTGGACCACAGCTCTGGCGTCTTGTGAAGTGCTACGTCAGGGGTGAACATTTAGTCATCTATTCCAATGGAGTTGACGCCATTGCGCCCTCAGTCCCAGCCCAGTGGCTTCTTGGTGCTTCCTTGTCACTCTAGGACTGGAGATTCTTTGGTATGACTGATCATAGTCCTATGTCCATGGTCACACTGATTATGCCTCCTTGAGGTCCCGATCACTCTACTCCAGAACCTATAGAATTTGCTTTTATCTCAGTCTCCTTGAGCCAGGAAGACCCTCTGTGGACGGTTTGGGGAAGAACTCTTTCGTCCTCTTTTTTCTCTCGGTGAACTCCTTTCACTCTTCCTACACCCTCCACAGATCTCCAAATTCTCCCCTGGACAGGGCTGAGATTAGGGTGAGAATAAGGTATCCTCCCAAGCCTCTAAGATGAATGACATGCCTTAAAAATTCTAGATGCATTGGTATTTATTTTGATCTCTTAAACTATTGCATGAAAATACTATTTTTTTTTTTTTTGGTCAGAGTGCATGCAGTCACCAGAGACAGAGAGACAGAGAGAGAAAACACAGTGCAGCGTGGCTAGGCTGCAGTCTCTCCCCCCCTGTATCTCCATTCTGCTGGGATTTGGAACACGCGCACCTGCCTGATGTGTTTTTCAAGCTACTGGGGCTGGGATTCGAACCACATGATCAGCCAAATGGGATCCAGCTCCCTTAACTGCTAGGCCATGGGGCTGGCCCAGTATTAGCTATTTTGGTTCCTGAGTGTTTGGTGAATCCTTAAATTTGGTGGATCCTGTCTATGAGGGCTTCCTTCACGTCACCTTAATTGTGCTCATGGATTTTGGAGACAAACACAGTAAATCCTGTGACTTACATTTTTTCTATCTTGTCATGCATGCTGAGAACCAGTATTAATTGAGTAAAGGAGAGAGGAAAATTCAAGGAGGACAAACCATAAATCACTGGTTCGAGACATTCACTAGCCACATGTAAAATGAGGGATTGGGCTTCTACCTCAAAGGCTCATTCCAACTCTCTATGCTAATATCGTAGAGAGGATGAAACTGCAGTTGACATCATGGATAGATACATAAGAAGAAAAACACGGCCAGCGGTGGCATGGTGGTTAAGGCAGCTGGATCCAAAAGGCTGACTATGTGGTTCGAGTCCTGGATGTAACTACTTAAAAACCACATTAGGCATGTGTGCATGTGTGCCCCAAATCCTAGGACAAATGGAGAAAAAAGGATTGCTGCATAATCATCCCCCATGGGGGGTGCTTTCTTGCTTTCCTTCTCTCTCTGTTTCTTTCCAGCAAGCACATACACCCTGGAGCAAATTAAAAGCGTGCAAGTGAGCAAGCAAGCAAGAAAGACATTTGCCTTCTTTTCTACCTCAGTCAACATCAGCAATTAATACTGGCTTTCAGCTCAGACTCATGGATATGGAGGCGTGGCCAAGTTGTGAGTTTTACTACTAGAAAAATTACAACAGAAATGACAGTGGCCCAGGCCCATTGCTTATTCTAGTTTCATTTTTTTCTCATTTCTTTGAGGCTCGATTCCTTTCTGGCTGTGGCCTTAGGCTGCTCTGCACTTTTGCACTCGGAAAATCAGAAGCGCTTTCCCAAGGAGCGTTTCCATTCTCCAAAATGAGATCAGTGAAATTCGATTCTATTTTTATAAAAGCTCCAACTTCTGCCCAGTGACTCCAGCATAGCTCCGTCATTAGGGAGGGGGAGTGGAGTTTTCAAACTTGAGGGTGCTTCGTTTTATCATGTTTCTCTCTTCACACATCCCTTCAGGGGAAAAAAATCAACATCAGGGACACAATAGGAGGTTGTGAAAAGTCGGCAGAGTGATCCCCCTGCCTGGAATCAGAGGGTTCTGGGCCTTTGTACCCATGAGGCAGCTGCTTTCAAGCTGCCTGGCGTGACTCCTTCAGCCCTCATAAAAATCGTTCAAGGGTTGAACATCACTCTGTTTTCTGTGCACTGCCTGCTTTTATGAAAATAAACAGAAGCACCGAGGGACATTTTGTCCCACATTTACTGTTTCTGAGGGTTTCCCTTTGCCAAGTGTTCTGGCAGAAGTTTTCCTTCCCTTCCATGAGCTCTGAGTGACAACTGAATGTTGTCTGTCTGGGATGTGTTTTCACTGCTGGGTCACTTCCCTCTCAGAATAGAGCCAGCAGCTGAGTCTCCTGTGGACACCTCTCCCCGTACCTCAGCTTGGCTTCTTCTCTCTTAAGGCACTTTTCCTAATCCATGGATCCATATAGGCTGCGTCTTCACTGGGAACCGTCCAGTTGCCAGGAAGGCAAAGCCCAAACCACTCAAAGAGCAAGGGGGATTAATGGTAGGCCATTGGAAGGATCTTCTGGATAAGGTCCTCATGAGACCCACAAGTCACATGCATGGATTGTCCAGTGTCTCCCTCGCTCTGAGGCCCAGCGGGCTCTCTGTGAGACCTCGGATGGGAGGTTCTCTCCCTTCGTCCTCTGCATGGTCATGGTCAGCGTCCTTCATACTAGTGTCCTGGGTTTTGTCACCTCAGCTTTCTGGGTGTCACAGAGCCCAGCTGACTCTAGGGTCTCCAGTGCCTTGCACCTAGTCTTAGAGCTAACTGGTTTGGTCTTTCAAGGATCTGTTTCCAAATTCCCGGGAAAGAAACTCTGTCATTCAGTCTGGGTCAGGTGCTACTTCTGATGGTAGATGTCCCAGGTGTCCCAGCCTAACTAGCTGTGTCTGATGGTGGTGGCAGGCCCCATAGTGCAGGGACTGACCTTTCAGGGAGAGAGTGTTATGGTAGATTTTTCTAAGAGAAGGAGGATATCGGGTGGGTAAGAAAATGGTTGGCATCTCTAGTGCCATCCCTGGGTTTCACTTTCTGCATTCCACTCGTCGCTCTGGGTTAGAGCCCTAGGGAGCTTCTCTTTCAAGGAAATATAACCCTCTTCTGACAGTCTAACTTCCTTCTCTTATGTTTTGGGTCCTGACATTGCTATATGGTTTAAAGATGCCTGCCCACAAGAAGATGAAAAAGGACAAAGGAGACTTTTCACAGCCTGGCCAGCAGGTGGTGCTCTTGACATTTGGAATCACACCGCGCCTGAGATTCTGGATGGGCTGATCTGCTATAGGATACGATTTGCAGGTGTTGCATTGCAGTGGGTCTGTTGCTTTTTAAATCTTTTTGAAATGTCCCCTCTATGATGACCTTATCTGGGTTAAGTCAGGCAGGCTTTGCCTGATGCAGCACAGGCAGGTGACTGGGCTGTTGTTGGGTCCTGGGGCTTGGTCCACTATTATCTGCCTCTCTGCATCCTCTACCGATCTGTCCATCATCTATATATTTTCCTGGCTGTAAATGCAATGCTGGGCCCAGCTGGTACCCAGGCTGGTAGCTGATGGTTAACCTACCTAGACACTGGCAGGCTATTCTGCTAGGCTGCTCTACATCAGAGCGCCCCCGCCCCATCTGCTGCAGGGTTAATTCTAGTGGGGGTATAAGTCCTTTCTTCTCTGGCCCATGGCCAGGAGAAGGGGTCTCTAAGATGTAAATGTGCTAGTTATCCCCTTGGCAACATAAAAATCCTGGCACGCTTTTCTCTTTGACGTTGTGGAGAGGGCGAGCCACTTAATATCTTATTTTCTTTGTAGCTTCAGCCACTCTAAGGCGTGGTTTTCTGGTCAGAAGCTTGGAAGAGCAGCATTTTCTTCGACGTGTTCTCTCTTTTCCTTTTTGAATTTTCAGAGAGTGTGTGCACTTGCCAAGGAGGGACAGACAGAGTGATAGAGGGAGAAGGAGAGGAAGAAAGTACCTCACAATGTGGTGTGGTCATGCCACAATTCCTTCTCCTCCATCGTGCCATCCTGTCGGGATTCTGGGCATAGAACATGTATGTATGTGTCCACGATCTTTTTCTTTCTCTCTCTCTCTCTTTCTTTCTCTCTCTCCCTCTCTCTCTCTCTTTCTTTTTTTTCTTCTCTCTTTCTTGTTTCTATCTTTCTTTCTTTCTTTCTCTTTCTTTCTTTCTTTCTTTCTTTCTTTCTTTCTTTCTTTCTTTCTTTCTTTCTTTCTCTCTCTCTCTCTCTTTCTTTCTCTCTCTTTCTTTCTTTCTCTCTCTCTCTCTTTCTTTCTTTCTTTTTTCTTTCTCTGCCTTTCTTTCTCTCTCTCTCTTTCTTTCTCTCTCTCTCTCTCTTTCTTTCTTTCTTTCTTTCTTTTTCTTTCTTTCTTTCTTCTTTCTCTCTTCCTTTCTTTTTTAGAGGTTTTTGCTGTAGGGTATGTGTGTTCGCTGGAGAGACAGAGAGAGACAAAGTGAGAAATCACCCTCCGAGGGGATGGCCATGCCACAATCCCTTCTCCTCCATTCTCCTCTCAGGATTTTGGGCACACATGCACATCCGGCGTGAGTTCCAAGCCACTGGGTCTGGGACTCGAACCATGGTCTATTACCTGAGAGTCCAGCGATATAATTATCATGCCATCTGCTGGTCCCCATCTAGTGTGTTTTTCAAGCATCAGGGACCAGAATTTGAACTATGGTCGACCATACGAGATTCAATTCCTTTAACTGCCAGGTTATGGGGCTGACCCAAGGATATTGTCTTACCAGGGTGCCTCACTGAAATGATTTACGAGAAGAGTTATCTGAGTTTTTCTGGTGAGTTTAAATGTAGAATCATAAAATCATACTTCTGAACATCTAAAGCCCAAGAATGGGAACATAAACTTGCTCAGAGGAACATGGCTGATAAGTTATAGAACTTAAGTGTTTATTTCCCAATCTAATTTTATTTATTTATTTAAAATTTTGCTAGAGTGTGCAGGCACTTGTGAGAGAGAGAGGAAAGAGAGACTAGAAAGTGAGAAAGCCCTCTTTCCCCAGGTGGGGATAGCCACACTGCAATCCCTTCTCCTCTATTCTTCTGTTGGGATTTTGGACATGCCTGGCATGTTTTTCAAGCTGTTGGGTCCAGGACTGAAATCACACAGGCCATGTGGGATCCAGTCGCCTTAACTACAGTGCCGCTGGATGGCCTTCCCAATCTATTTTTATTTATTTAATTTTTGGAGGGAGGGGTTTCTGCTATAGGGCACGTGCACTCTCCAGAAAGACAGGGAGAGACAGAGAGACAAAAAGCGAGAAATCACCTCCCAGGGGGGATGGCCACACTGCAATACCTTCTTTCCATTCTCCCCATGGGATCTTGGGCACGCACACACACGTGCCTGGCGTGAGTTTAAGACACCGGGTCTGGGATTCGAACTGAGGTCGACTACATGGGAGTCCAGTGACATAGCCATTATGCCAACTGTTGGTCCCTCCAATCTATTTTTTAAATAGCCCGAATAGATATTCCCCGACCACAGCCCCCAACCCTAATATGTTGCTGGCACTGTTAGGGGCTGCTTATTTGAGTCTGTTGAAATTGATCAAAATCATTCTCTAGAGTGAAAATATTATATATATTTGGTCTACGGTAATGACCAAATCTAGGACATCCTAAAATGTGGAAGTATAGCTATGATTTTATGACTTCATACAGACTGAAGATGTTTTTAATGACATAGATATATGTATATGTTTCCCGATCTTTAGGGACTCGTATAGCAAATATTACTTCAAGGCTTAATTAACATAAAATAGAATGCACTCATCTCAATTGTTCAATGTGACGAGTTTTGGCAATCGAATAATTGTGTTTTGAGAACAAATTACTTTTTTTTTTTCTTTTTTTAGGCTATAGATGTAAGTCTTAAGAATAATGGAGTAACACAATTTGCATCAGAGAGAAAGAAAAGTGCTCTCTAAAGGCCTCTCTGGAAAGGAGGAAAGACTGAGATCTCAGAGACTCTGCTAGTTCCCTGGTTCTTCAGAGAGAGAACCCCTGACTGTACCTCCGCAGGAACTGACAAGCTCTCTCGGGGCTTGTGGGAGAAGATGCTTGGGCCAATATCACTTAGATCTCGGAGAACAAAGTGCCCACAGCGATAGCTGTTCATTAGAGGCTCTGATTGTATCTCCAAGTGCCTCTCACTAAGGACCTGGGAGTTAACTTTTGCTGATGTGTTCAAACACCACGCCTGTCTTGGTCCACTAAGGGGAATGGAGTGGGTATGGGTTTTAAATGTTTAGATTTTACTTCTTTATTTCTGTCTCTTTGTACTTACTCTCTATTTCATATTTCCTTCTGGGTCCCGCTAGTTCCATTGCAGCTTTCTGCAAAGTCTGTTCTTACCAATATATTTGCGAATCTGAATCATCAGTGTAGCATGTGCAGGAAGGATAATCTTTCATTTTTAATGCCGAAACCCCGTTCTGCTGGGTTGATAGGGAATTCTATCTCAGGTGTTACTGTGGGCATCTTTCTACCCTGGGGTTGTGCCAAGGTTCGGGATCATTCACTGAGATAAACAAAGGGGAGGCCATTTAGTCATGACTCATGTCTCATTAATGTTGAGACACATCTACTGGCCTGACCTGTAGGATCTGTCCTGGTTCAGCTTGAGGCACCAGAATCTTTGATGAAGCCTGGGGCCCTGGTGCTTTTAGCTATTGGATCTGGCTCTCCAACTCTACCATCCACTTGTGGTCTTGTGGCCTATCTGGACTGCTGTCCTCAGGAACTCGTGGGACTCGTAGACATTTCCACCATCAGAAACTCTGCCCCACTCTTTCTTCTTGCCAGCATGGGTTTCTCGTCTCCACTCCATCTCTGGGATACCCAGTATTTCCTCATCAGGGGGACCTTTTCTGAGGACAGGAGAAGGACGAGCATCTTGCTCTGTAAAAGATACCCTTAGGGAACAACAGTTGAAATAATGGCTATGGCACTGGACTCCCATGTAATTAACTGCTGTTCGAGTCTCAGACCCAGTAGCTTAAACTAATGCCGGGTGCGCGCGCGTGTGAGTGCGTGCCCAAGATCTCTAGAGGGGAATGGAGGAGAAGGGATTGTGGCATGGCCATCCCCCTGGGGGGTGATTTCTTGTTTTCTGTCTCTTTGTCTCTCTGTCTTTCTTTCATTTTTTCCCCCGTATGTGCACATATATATATTTTAATTTAAAAATGATTATTCTGGAGAGCGTACGCTCCCTATAGCAAAAAGCTCTTAAAAAAAAAGGATGCCCTGAGACAAAATTATAGAAGCTGTTTGTATGAACTCCAAGAGGGTAAAAATAGCACTGAGCAAAATATAGTCTAATATCTCAAAACAAGTGCTCCTTACCAAGCGTTTACAATAGCCTGGCTTGCGTTGCTTATGCTTTTTCTGAGTACTTTCTCTTGATTGCTTTCTAGGACCTTCTGGGTTTCCTTTGTCTGCTGTGATTTCTCTAATAAAAGCAGGAGTTATCATGGCAGGAGCTCTTTGAATATTTTTACCTGAAAATAGTCATTCCCTGAACCCAGTCCAGCTGAATGAACACATTCTGGTATGTTCCAATACACGTTCTGGCTGATTTGATGTTCAGTGTACCCCGTGAAGGGGGTGCACTAGACAGAAAACATGTAAATTGCTTAATCAAATTCAGCTGGGGGGCATGTGAATTTTTTCCTTTTCTTTTTTGGAGAGGTTTTTGCTATAGGGTGCAGTGCTCCCCAGACAGACAGAGAGAGACAGAGAGACAGAAGGCGAGAAATTATCCCCCAAGGGGGATGGCCACCCCACAATCCCTTCTCCTCCATTCTCCTCTCGGGATCTTGGGCACACATGCACACACACATGCACCCAGTGTGAGTTTTAAGTCACCAGGTCCAGGACTCAAACCGCGGTCGACTACATGGGAGTCCAGCGACATAGCCATTACACTAACTGCTGGCCCCAGGAGCAGAGAAATCGTGACAACTGCACAAGAGTAAGCAGATTTGAAAAAGAATTTAGACAGTGAAACTCTGCAGGCTGGTATATTGGTGAGCCACCAGATGGTGCTTTAAGCAACATCATGCTGAGGAGGTGAGAGGCATCTGTTCTTGTCATCAGGGCAAGGTCTGTCTGGCCTGAGGAGCTAGCCTGGCTCCGGTCAGGTAATGAGTTAATTCTGCGAGGTGCAACAATGCCTAGGCATGACTCCTGTCCCCTGTCCTTATACCTGAGGGATTTTCCAATCCCTCAGGGAGCTGTATTGGCTTTTGATAAATGCTTTCTCTGACAATCTGGATTTGGTATCTTTCTCATTTTCTGCCTTGCTAGGCTTAGGCTCTCAAAATGGGAAATTTATGTCTGGCTAGATAAAGATCATGTCATCATAACAAGATGTCCTCGCTCATGGCAATAAAGAGACTCATGAATAAGCCCTAAAGTGTGTAGCCCTGGTCACTGATCTTCATCCAGTTTCCCTGGCTTCACTTCACTCCATCCTAGAGGCCAGGATGAGAGGGTGTAGATGGACCAAGCCCAGGGATAGCTAGTGCCTGGAACAAGAGATGGGAAGGATGGACAATTTGTTGGGTGGTCAGAGGATGGGGTCGTTAATGGCAAAGGTCCATTTTGCTCTAGATGCTATGAAAGACTTGATAACAATGTCCTAAAGGTTAAAAGGGCCTTGGTAAATTTCTGCTCTAAAATCTTCTGATTTGTGCCATGCCTATCTCCAGGCAGAGAGATGATATCTTCTGATATTAACCAGGACATAAGCTGAGTCACATGTCTCTACTGAAGTGGAGTCTCTGGAAGGATGATGCGCTGCTGGGACAAAGCCAGTTGTGACGTTGGCCAGCCTTAAGTGTTGCAAAACATCATTTCTGCCCAGTCTCTGTGAGAAAGAGATCATTTGCTAGAGTGTGAATGTTAGTCCTAGAGACAGCTACCCCTCTCCCTTGTTCTCTTTCTGTGTCACCAGTTAGTGGCCCCAATTCCTGGCTTAGAGCAGCAGTAAATGCTTAAGGCTGCTTTGCCTAAGCTTGTCTGGAACTAGCTGTCACAGAGAAGAGAGAAGGTCTTGGGACGAGATATTCAAATTGTAGCATGGATTTTTTTTTCTAATAACGGAGCTGCTGACAGTTGTGAGGCCTATACTGTTTTAACCTTTTAACATCGCTCAGGGTCAGCCACCATTTTAAAATGAGAAAAGTAAAATTTGTTAAACATGCCTAAGACATTCTATTGAGTACGATTGTTTTCTGCTGAAAAAGATTGCTCTGTAATAAAAGAAAATTTCTCTTATACAATGAAACCGTGTTTGTATCCCTGCACACTGAAAAACGTCAGAAATATTTAGGTTTGAAAATCATATACATGTGTGTGTCAGGGTATCAGAGTTTAGAGACTCACAATATTTACTTTTCTAGGGCATTTGTCAACCCTCCAAGACCAGCTGAAGTTTCCCAGGACCTCCCAGAATGCTCCTAATTTCTAGAAAAAGTATCGTGTCTTTTAGAAGGTTAGAGAGAGATAGGCCAGATCAAATATATAAATGAGATATGAGCTCATTATTTTATTCAGAACCATGCATTTTTTTTTCACATTTGTTCTCAGCATCCTTACTTCCTTGAGAAAAGAAGAGAAATACTTGGTAGTATACGCTTGGCAGGTGTCCATAATTGACTATGAAGTGACTAGCCTCCTTGACAAGTTATTCCATGAAGTTTTGGGAGGGAAATATGATGAGTGTATCCGTCAGTTATTACTGTGTAAGAAGCAGCCACAGAAATCTCAGTGGCATACAACAAAACACACTTACTTGACTCATGCATCTCCTGTTTAGCTGAAAGTTTCTGCTAGTGTCAGCTGAGCTTGCTCTTCATCAATATGTTTGGCTGGCAATTGACTTGCAAAGCGTGGCCGAGTGGTTCTGCTTTGGAAGCAATGACTGTGGAAGCTTACTTCTCGCTGTGAGTCTGTGGGTCTCTTAGGTATCCCCTCTCATCCTCCCTGAATCAGTAGCCTATCCAAGGCATGTCTCTGCAATGGTAATGACAGAAGCAGAAGAGGGAAGGTTCCATATCTTCAGCCCCAGTATTGTGTCATATCTGTTTGGGTTCCATTGGCCAAAGCAAGTTTAATAACTGATCCCGAAGTTGAGGGGTGAGAAATACACTACATTAGAAGGTTCCTGG
>NW_006205986.1:185818-217332 GCF_000334495.1 Tupaia belangeri chinensis
AGATATGGAGAGGTGTGAAAGCAAAATCCCTGAATTTGAGACACTTCTTTGCATTGGTCCCAAAAATTCACTGGCTTTGCCTTACCTTTAGCCTGTCACCCAAGTCTAATGGCGGTCTTTCTTTTACCTTCCTCTGTAACCTTCTTTTCCACTACCTTTCCATCCCTGCCCTTCTTGCTTCTAGTCCAACACATCTTATCATGCCCAACTTTCTCTGGGTGGTACTCTCTTGTATTTTATTATTTATTTAATTATTATTTTATCTAAATCTCTCTTTGCAAAATAGTGAGAGGTAAGTTCTGCTTTTTCCAAGCAGCCCCAGCTCTGGGAAGACCTCTGAACTTACATTATTGATCATCTCTCTTGGATGTTGATCTCGGCTTAGAGCTTTAAGGGGGATGGACAAATCTCTTGCCCTTCTGAAACCCCCAGCATCCTAGATGGTACTCAGGATGCTGTTAAGTGGCCAGAAGATATTTTTTGCCCAGGAGCAAAATTTTCTTCCAAGTGAAAAAGGAAAGAGAAAGGAGTTATTCTTCTAGAAGCTGGGTGGAGCCAGAGCTGCCTCATGGGCTGTGTATCCTGCCTCTTTCATTTGTATGTTGGCGTTAGGACATGGCTGGGGTGGAGCAAGTCACTGGATTCTTTCAAGTTTCTCTTTGATATTCTTGGATACTCAAATAGATCATTCTTCTAATACCTGAGTCTTAGACTCAATGAGTCACCTGTGTTAGTTTATTCAGTATTTATTAGGTGATGAGACAGTTGACTTGTTAACAATAAAATATGTACTTACGGGTTGCAAAGCTATCTCTGCATCATGTGGATCCCATTTTGTGGTCTTTCTTTATTTGAGTGTTTCTGCTATAGGGCGCATGCGCTTGACAGAAAGGCAGAGAGAGACAGAGAGGCAGAAAGCGAGAAATCACCCCCAGGGGGGATGGTCACATGGCAATCCCTTCTCCTCCATTCTCCTCTCAGGATCTGGGGCACACACGAACATGTACCCGGCGTGAGTTTAAGCCACCAGGTCTGGGGACTTGACCTGCTGTCAACTACATGGGAGTCCAGCGACATAGCCATTACACCAACTGCTGGTCCCATCTGTGGTTTTATCTCTGGGGATTTTTGCTACTCTCTACCTTGAAATGCCTTTACATTCAAAGTCAGTGTTCTAATTCCACTTTTTCATGGCTCTCTCTTAGAGTCAGAGAGCTCAAGGGAAGTCCTGACTCCCTCACTTAATTGCTCTAACTCTTTAAGAGTCTTCATTTTAAGCGGACCTTAAATGTCAATCTTGTTTCACCTATCCTTCTACTTTTTATTTTTGTTGGGACAAATTTGAAGCAAGTCTCAAACATCTCATGTCACCCTTAAATACATGTATCAGGCTGTTGATCAATATTCCCCGTCTCTTAAGGTTTTCAGCATTCATGGATCTCTGGGCTCCTAAAGCCCTCTAGTTTCTGCTCAGTATGTTTAACACCTAATCATGTAGCTTTGTCATGTTTCCCAAGAGAAGAGAGGAAGAGAGATAGAGAGAGAGAGAGAGAGATATTTGGATTAACCTTGCCCCTATGTTTAGCTATGTACCTACCAGGATAAAAATCAAATGAATAAAGGAGGGTGGGTGTCATGACAAGTGCAACAGCTCCCTGATGAGGATCAAAGCAGCTGAGTTTGTACTAGGAGGATGAAGAAGATTTGTTGTGAATTATGTCAAGAGGATTGGGGCTGTCTATTAGCCTCAATGATAGGTTGCTGAATGAGGTACCTCTATAAGGTAAGAGGGAAACTGGAATCTTAAGGCAAAATTGGAGCCATCTCATAACTATGGCAGCTAGACCATGAGTATTGACATGACCAGCTCAGTGTGACTAACTGATGGAGGTCATGCTGGTGTGTTCCCGACGGGATCTCCAGTGTTCTGTCTTTTATTCTTGATTGACTTCTGAGTGCTAGGCATTTTCAGAGGAGCCTCAGAAACTGAGAACATGGATTAGGTCTCCACCAGGGGGAGGCTCTGGATTTTCATGTTCACTCTATAGTCCCCATAAGATTTCCCTGAAAAAGAAAAAGGAACCGAGACTCAAAAAGAGTTTGCCAACCACTGATCCTGTGATTCTGCACATTTCTTAAGAGTTTATTGTAGCAGATAATTCAAAAGCTTCCTTCTACTACTTGATACAGTGAGAAATGGGATGACTTTATACATTCCTTCTTGTTGACAACATCATAAAAACATCACTAGAAAAGAAGAGCAAAAGTGTGTCTCCTGTAGGAACAATTTTAGCCACGTTATTTTTTAACCATTCTGTGGCTCTGGTTTATCCTTTCTAAACTCTTTGAGTCTTGGTTTCTGCATCTGTAAAAGTCAAGATTTTCATTAGTATCAGATTACCTTTAGCAGAAGCTTGCAATGCACCACCTGCCCTCAGCACATCCTTTTTTTAAAAAGAATTATTTTATTGAACTTTATTTATTTATTTAAATTTGACCAGAGACAGACAAAGTGTGTGTGTGTGTGAAAGAGAGAGAGAGAGAGAGCCGCCAGGTCCTGGAGTTGAACCGTGGTTGGCCATATGGGAGTGCAGTGCCCTTAACCACCACGCCACCTGCTGGCCGCTCAGCACATCTTTGGTGGACAGAGCCATAAACATCAGCTGAGCACACTGAGCACAACTCATGGGATCGCTCTGCTTTGCTGTCCCGAGGAGTGCTCTGAACTGTGGAAAGTCGCTCAGTCTCATGTAGACACAATTACAGAATGCAGAGGAGTTCATGTCCAGGATCAACATTCCAGTAAAGGAGAATGGGAGTCTGAAATGAATTTGCAAGTCTTTTCATCTTCCATAATTCTCAGGTGGGTTTTGTGTTTTCCTCCATGGTCTACAGTGGGATTGAATCCCAGTTGCCCACAATGGAGATTAACCAACTAGCACACCTTTTATTAATATCACTGTCTGTAAGCAGAGACCACAGGGCCTCACCTGAAGTCAGAGTCAGATGAACAGTTTTCTTCAAAAAAGGAAGAACTCATACCAAGGGGAGCTGTAAGAGAGAGTTAGGGAAGCTTTTTTAAAAACAGGATGTGGATTTGGGTGAGTTTGAAGATTACAGGAAGTAAATTTTTTTTCTCCTGAACTGGTGTTGATCGGGTTCTGGGGGCAATTTGATGACAAGATATTTTAATAATTTATATCTAAGAGGTGGAACTAATGAAGCAGAGCTAGAATAGTTAATAAAGAAGCAAGACTAATTTGTATTAGAGAGAAGAGGATGTCTGATTATTTTTGTGGTTTCACTTTCTTGTCTTTAAGTCATAATTAGGGAAGAGTCTTGCTTTTGCCTTTTTTTTATTGCCATCATGACCCTGTCTGGTTATTTTTTATATTCTCTGAGATTGCTTGCTGTCAGATCCCAGTGGCTAGCTTTCTATTGCCTTTCCTTCTTCCCCTGTCTCCTTTTCTTCCTCAGTTGCTTCCTGGGCATCATCTTGCTAAGAAACAGCTCCCAAGTCTGAGAAATATTTCATGATGGGTAAAGTCTTTTTACAAGCAAAATGAGAAATAGGGATTGACTGGTTAAAAAAATAATTGGAATAATAATAATGATGATCAGGAAAACAATGAAAAGATATTGAATAATGAAGTGGAGATTTTAGTGTCTCGGTATTGACTGACATGCATGGCATTCCCTTTTGAAAAAGCAATGGAATACATTGTAAAGTTATATGCAATTCAATGTAATATAAACAAGCATTATGATGATTAAAAAAAAAATGAAATAGCTCCCAAGTCTCAGGCTTTCCCTAGAAATGCCCAGTGTAAAACATGCCCCTTCAGTAATTGGGCTACTTGGATTCCTGGAAGAGCTCTAAAAATCTAGAAGCAGGTCTTCTTCCCAGAATCCTTAAGGTATTTTATTTTTTTAATGTCATGCTAACTGCTACATCATGGGAGTCTGGAAATAATGTACTCCTCCCTACCTCATATATTCTTTCATGAAGAAGTGCATGTACATTAAACAAAACAAAACATACCTACAGGAGTATTTTGCAACCCTTCCTAAGTTCTGGTGACCAGTAGGAGTATTATCAGGCAGGAGTCTTCCTATATTATGATCCTCGTTCTTCACTCAGAGATTTTTCTCAGGAAGCTTGCTCTCACTTTTTTCCATTTAGTTCTTAGTATCTGTGACACTCAGTTGCACCTAACGCATCAACACTGAGTTACCTCCTGTTTAATATGTCCAGATCAGTCAGATAGACCCAGTCATAATATCCTCTATACCTCCATTGGCAGAAAGGCAAAGATGTCCTCCCAGGCAACGAAGAAGGGCAGGTTCTCAGTGGGTGGCATCACCATCATCCTATTTTGTACGTAACGAAGTTATTTTTAGCATGGTTTTGGATTTACAGAATAATTTACAGATTACAGAGAGTTCCATATGCCCAACCATCCACTTCTCTCATCTCAAGAACATGCTGATCCTGTTATTAAACTCATCTGTTGGTACGGCACGTGCGTTCCAATGAATGAGCCAATGTTACCATTAACTATAACTCATGATTTTAAGGTTCATGCCTTGTGCTGTATAGTTCTATGGGTTTATTTGTTTGTTTTTAAAAATTTTCTTCCATGAGAGTGAGATACATAGACACACACACACACACACACAGAGAGAGAGAGAGAGAGAGAGAGAGAGAGAGAGAGAGAAAGAGATCCCTAACAGAGTCTTCACGTCTTGTTCTATCCCTAGTGCCAGCTGGCCCAGGTTGGGAGCAGATGAATGTGCGTGCGCCTACCTGGTATGCTCAGGGACGTGCAGGATGTAAACTCAGGCCCCTGCCCATGTGCGTCCAGTTGCATTAGTGCTATCCTACTATTTGGCCCCTTGTGAGTTTTGACAAATGCATGAAAACATTTATCGGCCGTCATAGTTTTATACAGAATCGTTTCACTGCTGGATGCATCCCCTGTACTTCACCCGTTCATCTGCCTCTCTCTCTCTCTCCCTCTAACTCTCTTGCTGCTTTGTCAAATGGATTAGGAAAGGCAGGATAATATGCTAATTCCTTGGTAGGTTGACCTGTTTCATCAGGAAGATCAGAAGGGATCCCTCTGTCTTTACTCATCCTGCAGATGATGTGGAGAATCATCTCACATGAAACAAAGTATGCAAAGTGCTCATCACATGATGTGAGGCTCAGGACAGGTTATCCTTCTCCTGATCTCCATTCTGAGCTGGTGAGGCTTGGTGGTTGGAGAGAAGAGAGAAGCATCTTTGAAAATGCAAGAAATTGTATTTTTTGAGTGATAACTCTTTTTCCCTGGCTATTCCCTGTACATCCCCAAGGGGATGAACGATAGGGCTTTTGTGGCCCCAGACAGAGGAGGAAGTTGCTGGGAAATTTAGTTTTCTTTATGAGTTTAAGGGAGTCAGAGGCCCAAGATTTTCATTAATCACCATGAACATCCCTTCTCGCCCAGTTGCTTACTGTTGTCATCTGTTCTGAACTATTTCTTGGTTTTGGCTATCCCGAACAACTCAAATTAACCTCTCACAGTTGGTTTTGACCCACCTCTGCACCATGCGGTAAAGGGTGGCTTCATCCAGTGGGGCACCCCTGCTCTTGCGCATTCTGGTTTGACGTTGGAACATTCTTTCATGCAGACTCTGCCTTCTGTGGCAGGATCTCACAACACTGACATTTCTCCTTAGAGAATGGGGAATGGGAATGCATTGAAGAATGGGAATGATGTGATGGATTAATTAGGAAGCACGGTTTGCAATGTGGAGATGAATATTGGTCTAACATAGAGCTTGCTCTATGAACATAGGAAAAAAGTGTTGTTTGCAACTCAAATACTTGGTTGGAGTGACTCTGTGCTTGGTTTATGCTAATGGTGATGGATTCAAGAGGGTCTACAGGAAAAAAATGGTGCATTCAAATGTATTGCGTAGAATTTGAGAGGGTGTTTGCAAAGGTTAGGAAGGATAAAGGGCACCAATAAAGAATGGTGAGGCATAGCAGTACTAAAATCAGTGGGAACCATTGCTTCCTGTACAAGGGGTGCAGGTGATGTTGGAGTGCAGTGATGGGGACTTGGCAAGATCTGTAGCTATTGGAAAGGGATTGCCCTAAGGGAAATGTGACCTTGGTTAGAAAGACACAGACACTGTCCAGCTGTTGTCTAGTAGAGTGGAAGTCCAGGAATAAACACACAGCCCTTCCCCTCTGGCCTTTGGTTCCTTACTGGTCCCTCTATTTGTCAAATTCAATCAGAAGTCAGAGGGCGAAAGAGCCTGGACAATATATTTTACAAAGTTAATCTTTTCAGTGCTCAGGGCAGCCCAGAGAAAGATGGGCAAAAGCTGGAGAGTTACTAAGCGCAAGTAGATTATAAGCAGGATAAATGTGTTAAGAATGTGTTGAGAGACAGGACTTACGAGTGTGTGAGTGGTGAAAAGAAAACATAGTTATTAGTATTGCTCAACAGTCAGGTGGAATAAAATTCTGCATATACTCAATGATGTTTGATATTGCAGCTATAGGATATAACTTTGAAGAAAAACATTAAAATATCTAGAGGAAAAATAACTTACAAATCTAAAATTCTTGAAGCACTACCTCTTTACCATCTCTGCCTCTGTTACCACTGGAACAATTCTTTTTATTGTGGTATCGCATTGTTTTAATTTGTATTTCCCTGATGAAAAATTATATGAAGTATCTTTTCATATGCTTATTAGCCATCTGTGTTGTGTGTCTTTTTTGGTTAGATGTCTATTAAGAATTTTTTCAGAATTTTACATTGGGCCATTTGTGTATTGTTGAGCTTCTTTGTATATTTTGGGTAACAGTCCTTCATCAGATAATAAAAGACCTTTATCAGAGAAGATTTTTTGGAATTATTTTCTGCCAGTCTGTGTTTTGTTCTTCCAGTCTCTTGACAGTGTCTTTCACAGAGAATACATTTTTCATTTTAATGGAGTCTATTTTATCAATTCATTTTTTTCATGTATCATGCCTTTGTTGTAACTAAAAGGTCATTGTCAAACCGAAGGTTATTTAGATTTTTAAAGCATGTTATTTTCTCTCTCTCTCTTTTTTTTTTTTTTTTTTTTTTTTTTTTTTGGGGTTTTTTTTTTTGTGGCGCGTCCTCTCCCGGTTTTTGCTATAGGGTGCATGCACTTGCCAGAAAGACAAAGAGAGATAGAGAGACAGAAAGTCTACTACTACCCAGGGGGGATGGCCACACCACAATCTCTTCTTCTCCATTTTCCTCTCAAGATCTTGTGCATGCGAACACACACTCTGGCATGAATTTAAGCCACCGGGTCTGGGACTCGAACTGCAGTCAACTACATGGGAGCCTAGTGACGTAGCCATTATGCCATCTGTAGTCTCAAGTATGTTATTTTCTAGGAGTTCTATTGTTTTGCATTTTTATTAAGTCTGTGAGCCATATTGAGTTACTTTTTCTCAACAATGTTAAGGTCTATATTTATTTATTTACTTTTAGTGTGGGTATTTGTTCCAGCACCACTTGTTGAAAAGACCATCTTTGCTCCATTTTAATACTTTTGCTCCTTTGTCAAACATCAGTTGACTGTATTTGTGTAGCTTTATTTCTAGACTTTCTATTCTGTTCCATTGATTTATTTTCTATTCTTTCACTACTACAACACCGTCTTGATTACTGTAGTTTTGTAATTGGTCTTAAAGTCAGTTCTCCTTCAATATTGTGTTGACTCTTCTGGGTCTTTTACCTCTCCATGGACACTTTAGAATCAATTTGTTAATACCTGCAAAATAACTTTTTGGGATTTTTGACTGAGATTGCACTGATTCTATAGATCAAGTTGGGAAGAGATGATGTTATGATATTATTGAGTCTTCCTATTATGACCATGGAGTCTCTTCTCATTTACTTTGTTCTTTGATTTCTCTTATTAGAGATTTCCAATTTTTCTCATATAGATCTTTTTATATATATTTTGTAGATTTATACTTAAGTATTTTTTGGTGCTAATGTAATTGACATTGTGTTTAATTTCAAATTTACTTTGAAAGCAATTGACATTTGTTTGATTGATCTCGTATCCTTTAAATTTGCTATAATTATGTCTTTGCTTCTGGAGAATTTTGTTTGTTCTTTTAGATTTTCTACATAGATTATCGTGTCACCCATGCACAAAGACAGTTTTAGTTCTTCCTTCTCAGTCAGTATAACTCTTATTTATTTTTCTTATCATATTACATTAATCAGAACTTCCAGTTTGATGTCAAAAAGAAGTAATAAGAGGGGACATTCTTGCCTTGTTCCTAATCTTAGTGGGAAAGCTTTAGTTTCTTATCATTAAGGATTATGTTAGCTGTAGGTTTTTTGGATATTTTCTATCAATTTGAGAAAGTTCTCTTCTATTCTTAATTTATTGAGAATTTTTGCCATAAATGGCTATTGGATTTTGTCAAATGTTTTCTCTTCATCTATTGATAAAATCATGCTATTTTTCTTCTTTAACTAGTTGTTATGATGTATTGAATTAATTGATTTTCAAATGTTGTACACACCTTGCAGAAAATTCTCACTTGGTTGTGGTATTTATATTTATACACTGTGGGATTTTATTTACTTTTTTTTTTTTTGAGGACTCTTGCATCTATGTTCATGAGTATATTGGTCTATAGTTTTTATTTTTTTCTTGTCACGTCTTTTTCTGGTTTTGGTACTAAGGTAATACTGACCTCATAGAATGAATTAGGAAGTAGTCTTATGCTTCTGTCATCTGAAACAGCATACAAATAGTTGGTATAGTTTCTTCCTTAAATGTTTTATAGAACCCATCTAGGTCTGGTGCTTTGTATTTCTGAAAGGTATTAATTATTGATTCCACTAAAAATAGATATAGGGCACATTTCAATATGCTATTTTTTGGTGTGAATTTCAACAAGTTGTTTCTTTCAAGGAATAGGTCTGCTCACTTGGTTGTGGTATTTATATTTATACACTGTGGGATTTTATTTACTTTTTTTTTTTTTTGAGGACTCTTGCATCTATGTTCATGAGTATATTGGTCTATAGTTTTTATTTTTTTCTTGTCACGTCTTTTTCTGGTTTTGGTACTAAGGTAATACTGACCTCATAGAATGAATTAGGAAGTAGTCTTATGCTTCTGTCATCTGAAACAGCATACAAATAGTTGGTATAGTTTCTTCCTTAAATGTTTTATAGAACCCATCTAGGTCTGGTGCTTTGTATTTCTGAAAGGTATTAATTATTGATTCCA
The DNA here is from genome assembly GCF_000334495.1 of Tupaia belangeri chinensis. Classification (NCBI taxonomy): domain Eukaryota; kingdom Metazoa; phylum Chordata; class Mammalia; order Scandentia; family Tupaiidae; genus Tupaia; species Tupaia belangeri. The sequence continues at coordinate 195,116 of NW_006205986.1, forward strand.
CTAAAAATAGATATAGGGCACATTTCAATATGCTATTTTTTGGTGTGAATTTCAACAAGTTGTTTCTTTCAAGGAATAGGTCTGTGTCATCTAGATTATCAAACATGTAGGCATAGAGTTGTTCATGACATTTATTATCCTTTCAATGTCCATGTGATCTGTAATGATATCTTCTAATTTTTAGTATTAGTAATTTAAACTTCCTTCTCTTTTTCTTAGTTGGACTTGATTTTATTGATCTTTTCCAAAACGAGATCATGTACTCACTAGAGAGAAGCAAAGAGAGAGAATGTGAAAAATCTCCCCTAGGAGGATGGCCATGGTGCAGTCCCTGTGTTTCCATTCTCCCTTTGAGGTTTTGGACACATATATACATGAGCCCAACATGATTTTTGAGCCACTGGATTTAGCACTTGAATCACAGTTGGCCATGTGGGAATCCAGTGCCTTAATCACCATGCCACCTGCTGGCCCACCCATAGCATCTTAAATACTTAATTAAGCCTGAACACATTTTGGACTAGGATGTAAGCTATATAATAAAAATGTAAAGCTATTCCATGAAACTTCTAGAATGTTTTGAAATTGTGGTAGGATTGTGGCCATGCTCCCAACACCTCTGAGTGTACAAAGTCACAATTCTCTACTAGTATGAGTTTTTATTGAGAAATGTTTGAGAATCTATTCTAAGCACTTCACCTGTTAAGGTGTCCTTGTTCCTATGAGAAGAAGGAATCCTGGTGTCATCATTGCCTACATTTTCTGTTGTACAGATGTGGCCCTTGTCATCTGGTCATGCCACTGGCTCTTTTCTGAGACCATTCTATGGTGTTTGAAGGAATTTGAGGAGTTTGCAGAAATTCTGGAGAACTTTTGGATGACATTCAAAGACAAACTTTTTCTGGTTGGGTTACAAGGAGGTCGATATCTCATTAACAGTGATGACAGATTGTAGGGACTCTAAGACAGCCTCGTGCCGAATGTGAAACAACCAATATGTTTATGGAATCATTTAATCCATAATCACAGCATGTGATGAAAGGGGTCTGGTGGCTTGGCACTGGCATTTACAAGGCAGTCACCATGGTATGTTTCTGTGAATCACAGATTCAGCAAGCTGTGTAATTTATGAGCAATGAGAAAGAAGGATCCATATGGGCAGTTCTCAAAGCTTGTTGAGGTAAGGGTGATGTCTTTGATTAGCCCAAATATAAAAATCACGATGGCTGAATTATTTTGCTGTTCTTCACATCATGTTCCTCTAGTCCCTAGCATTTTCTCAAGGATTTAGACAGCACAGGAGGTAAATTCTTTCAGTTTAGTTGATTATAAATTGTTATTATTTCAGAGATGCAATAGATGAGGTGCAATCATTTCTGTTGCAATCCAAGGTTAACAGAGCCCTGCTTTGAGTGCCTTGCTCATAGTGACCTTGAAAAATTACCTGAGTTACCTTTCATCAGATGAATTGAGAGCCATAATTTGGCCCTAAACAAGACTGCATTCAGAGCAACTCAGATTTCTGTGGATTCTGAGCTGTCCCATCATTTTTCATAGAGGGATGCAACCTCTCTGTGAACTCTGGCCACACTGATCTCTGTTTCATTGGGTCATTAACTCTGCCCCTATATCTTCCTTTATGACCCCTTAAAGGCTCCATTTATCAGCCTCCACAATCATATACCTGTGTTGTTTGAGTCTAGATCAAACTTAATACGTATTTAACAAATTCATGCCTACTACAACCTTTAGTATCTTTATTTGCAATGATAATGATAATATTAATTTTAGTGATGGTCTTGAGGGTTAGGTGATCAGCCAGTGTGAAACACCAGCGCCTTGGTGCTCAATGTCTGATTGACTGCTTTCTCCCTCAAGTGTAAATATTCAACAGGTTCAGCCAGGGCAGGGAAACTGGGACATAACTGCATTCTCTCAGTTTTTATGGGTGTGGGTTGATGCCTACAGTTTAATCAAACTAAAGGTATGAGCTTGTAGGTTGAACATGAAAAGAATCACACAAAAATTGGTTGCCTATGATTGTGGTGTCAGGTATAGATACATTTCTCTGGTCGTCTATGTTTGAAAAAGTCCACATTTTGAGGGAGAAAAGAATTTCTCTCGGTTTCAGAAACCTGTCATTTTGTCTGGTATGCTGCAGCTGCCCGTATGGCTCTCCAGTGCATTGCTCTCTGCTACGGCATTTTACCGGTACGATTCTGCTGAATGTTCATATTAGAACTAAGGTATGTTAAAAAGGCCTTCTGTGGTGCCCTGTTTGAAGTAGCCCATGTTGTAGATGCTGTTACTCAGGAGGCTGAGGCCACATGGAAGGCTCAGATTTGCTTCCAGGTACATTCTTAAAAAAGCCAGGCTGGTTATGTAAGCCTGTAATCTCAGCTACATAACCTCAGCCGAGGCAGGAGGACTGAAACATAGCATAACCCTGTCAAAAAAAAAATTTTTTTTTTCTGTGAGTAGCCCGATTCATAGACATGGTGGCCTAGGTACTGGAATCTGGTGCTAAGTTTCCACTCCATTGCTTCATCCCTTTGGTATGTGGGCTGTTTGAGTGATTTGATTGGGGTCAGATATGGCCAGGAAACTGAAGATAGCACTTCCCAAACCTTTGCACAACTCCTGTATTTGTGCACACTCCTCTATCTGGAATGAGAAGATTGTTTATAACTCACAAAGTAGTCCTAGGGTTTATAAAAATAGAAATATTAGGCCAATTTTTATTTTGTACAATAAAGCACTTCCCTGTTATCCTTAGAGAACTCATTAATGATGTGGGCATAGCTATAAGAATGTTCATTGTAGCTTTGTTTCTAATACCAATAAAAAAAAGAAAATTAGAATTTTCTTAATTATTTTTGAAATACCAACTCTTTTGTAACCCACATTAAAGAAATTTACTCCTCTTCTCAGTGTTGGTCTGGAATACAAGCTTCTGAAGTCACATAGGCTCTGCAAACTTCCCTTAAACACAGTGTCTGGAATGGCCTGAGGAAAATGGTCATGGATAGGATTAGAGGAGAGAGGACCATATCTATGAAATATAAAATGTACCCCTGATACAATGGGGCCACCTCAAATTATGGGAACAACTGTCAAGTTATGGCTTTTGAATATCCAGTAATAACAGAGAAGGGTGATTACCTACAACTGGACGATGAGGAAGGCATGAGGAAGAGTAGTCTAGAATCATGTTGATATTTCTCACTTAAAAATAAAACTTTGGGATTTTTATCTTTAAAAATTAATATACATGTATTAAAATACATGTATTTTATTCCACAGTAATTTATCCTTTATTTTAATATTTAAGAAGGTTGAAATTTAAAATGGATACACCAAAAAACTGTGTCATATTTATCATGGGCTTTGAGGAGTCTATGGTCTTCTGCCTAGGGATCAGGTAGTCCAGTATAAAGCCTGGAGTTTGGTGCAATTTCTCCTTTATTGAATACACTCTCTGCCACTCTCTTAGAAATGGCTGCTCTAATGGTCCTTGAGGAAGTGGTAGCTCCTATTGTGGTAGTGCCAGAAACATAGCACATTGGAAGCAAAAGGGACCCATCCAAAAGAAGGTAAAGAGGGAAAATAGGGGCTTACACTCAGTATGAAGAGAACATGGCACTCAGGTAGTGGCCTTGTTGAGGGCCAGCCTAATCAGCTTTTATTCAGTAAGGATATGACCACTCTCATTTTAGCCATGGACTTAGTAAGAGGGTCAGCTTCTGAGAAATAAGGTACAGAGCAGATAAAGTGTGAAGATCGGTTAATCATTCTGGCTATAGTCAGATGGAATGAGCAGAAACAGGATCTAGTCAAGGTTTATAGGGCTATCTTAAAGGATGTGAAAGGGAAGGGCCCAGTCTGTCAGTTACTTGGGGCAAGAACATTTCTCTCTGGTTTCAGAAACCTTAATGGGCTACAAAGATGCTAGATAGGTAGGCTGGCCTTTGATGGAGGAGGGGATTACCCTCAACCTTTGACTAAAATCGAAAGCAATTACTCTACAATGAAGAGCTGAAAACAAAGGCCTCCCAACTCTATTTTTTTTTTTTTTAAAGATTTTTGCTATAGGGCATGTACACTCACCAGAGAGACAGAGAGACAGAAAGTGAGAAGTCACTCCCCAGGGGGGATGGCCAGGCCTCAATCCCTTCTCCTCCGTTCTCCTCTCAGAATTTTGGGCATGCATGCACATCCAGTATGAGTTCCAAGCCACCAGGTCTGGGACTTGAATTGCTGTCGACTACGTGGGAATCCAGCAATGTAACCATTATGCCATCTGCTGGTCCAAACTCTATTAGGATGAAAGCTATCAAAAAGCTCAGTATTTGTGTGTCTTTAGGAGACATTAAGGACAACACTCTGACTGAGATCATGGACTGATGTTTTGTGCAAGGACTGAGGATTAGCAGAAAGGGGAAAAAGATGACGAAAGAAAACATTAAAAAAAAGCAAAAACATAATCTCAAAGGAAGAGGAGTTTGAGAGTAATCACCAGCCAAAGGATAAGTAAAGTTACTCAGACATGTTTACATTTCTGGTAATGTGTGCTGTCAGAGGAAAGCAATAGGTTGGGTGAGCTTTTTGCATAGTTTCAGCTTGGGGATAATGAGGCAACATTTAGTCAAGATTAAAAATGTTCAGGCGTTGATTCTCTGTGAATAAGTCATACACAGATGACCAACTCAGGTTAAAATGGTGTTCAAGATTTTTCAGTTTCATCATTCATTAGGATGAATGGTTTCCCAAGGGGATAGATAATTAATTCCCCGCATTTTCTTTAAAAGAAGAGAAATGTGGGTTTGTTTTTATAAGAAGACACAGTTCCTTTCACTGTCATAATTTCATTTTTTATTTTTTAAATAGATTTTTATGTATTTTTGTATTCAATCCCTGTGTATCATTATAGCATACCAAATAGATTTCCCCATCATGAATACAATTCATACCTGTCCAGTCAAAGACATTACCATATACATTATAATCAATAGATTTCTTTCCATTTTGGGTCACTTAAATGTTTTGTTTCTTCTTCCCCTTGATTCCCTTTCTCTCACCCTTCCCCATTTCCCACCCTCCTCCTCAACTGTTTCTAGTATCATCATTGCTCTCTACGCTTTTACCTTCCAGTCATTCAGTGTTTGCCATACAGTGCTGACATTCAGTATATACTGAGTGGAGACATACAATGTCTCTCTTTCATCATCTGGCTTACTTCACTTAGCAGTAAATCATCCATATTTGTTCACTTTCTATCAAATACCAGGGTTGTATTTTTTTTTTTCATGGATAAGCAGTATTCTGTGGTATATATGTTCCACTTTTTTTTAATCCATTCATCTGTTTGTCAACACTTGGGTTGATTCCATGTCTTAGCAATTGTGAATAATGCTGCAATAAACATGGGTCTGCAAGTGTTTTTCTGACTGAGCATTTTTCTACCCTTTGGGTAGATACCCAAGAGTGGAACTGCTGGATCATATGGCAATTTTATACGTTGGTCTTTGAGGAACCTCCGTATTGTTCTCCACAGCAGCTGTAGTAATTTACATTCTCACCAAAAGTGTAGGAGAGTTCCCTTTTCACCTCAGCCTTGCCTGCACTTAATCATTCTTTATTTTTCAAATCTAAGCCATACTGACTGGGGCTAGGTGACATCTCATTGTAGTTTTCTTTTTTTTTTTTTTTAATTATTTAACTTTATTTCTTTTAATTCGACTAGAGAAGGGGAGAGAAGAGAGAGAGAGAGAAAGAGAGAGAGAGGAGAGAGAGAGAGAGAGAGAGAGAGAGAGAGAGAGAGAGAGAGAAAGTGAGAAAGCAAGCTCCATTGTTGGCTTGTTTTGGTAGGCTTAGACAGCAGAGGAAATGATAGAAGCCTGGTTATCAGGAAAGAGGGAGAAACCAGGGGTATTTCTCCCTCTTGTTCCAACTCAGGCATCTCTAGCAGGGTTTTGTCCCCGCTATGGCTCTAGTTTCTGTGAGCTTTTATGGTCCCAACACCTCCACCTCTCTTTTCCTTCCAGCCCTTCAAGTGATGATGATGGCCTGCTGTGGCTAAACTATGGGTTGTCATAGTCCAATCAAATTTCTATGACAAAATGTAGACTGGGTAGCTTACAAACAATAGACATTTATTTCTCACAGTCTGGAGTTTGAGAAGTCCAAGATCAGGGCACTGGCAACCTCAGTGTCTGGTTAGTGTCTGTCTCTGAGTTCACAGATGGAAACTTCTGACTCTGTCCTCACATGGAGGAAAGGTCAAGTGAGCTTTCTTTTTAAGGGCACTAATACCATTCATGAGGGCTCTTTCCTTGTGACTTAATCATTTAGTAATCTAATGCCAGCCACCTTGGAGGGGGTTAGAATTTTAACCTATAAATCTGAGGGAGACACACAAATATTCAGACCATAATAGACCTACAAACATTCAGACGGTCATTTTTTGTTTCTGTCACCTGTGTTAAAAAGTCCCGGTATTAAATTCTCTCTGTTGGAAAGACCTACAGTGACTGGATTCCTGACTGAACTGTAAAAAGTTAGGCAATCAGTATTTTATACCTTGCAAGCTACATTTAGCCTCTGGTTTCTGTGGCATATTCTGTCTTTTCTCTTAATGTCTCTTTCAAAATCTAAATCTATTCCTAGTTTGCTGAGTACAAAAACCAGATATGAGCTAGATTTAACTGACATGCCATCCCTGATTTGTCAGGATAAAAAAGGCCAACTTTCAGAGTTTAAGTATTTTTATACCTATCTATATCTATCTATCATCTATCTATCGGTATTTATCATCTAACTAACAATCATCTATCAATCATCTATATCTATCTATCAATCTATCTCTATCATCTATCTCTATCTATCTCTCATCTATCTCTCATTTATATCTATATATCTATATTTATCTATCTATATTATCCATCTCTATCTATCTATCATCTATCTATCTATCTATCATCTATCTATATCTATCATCTATCTATATCTATCTATATGTATTTATCTATCTCCAGCTATCTATCATCTATCTATCTAACTGATTTATTGCATAGAAGTGTGAAATATATGATTCAGCTATGAATTTAAAAGGTAACATAATTCATTCCCCCCCCTCCCCAGTAATGACTGATGGCTTCTCTTATACGTAAGTTATGAGGGATTTCTGTATTGTGTCGAAGTAACCTACTACGATGAGGGTGCTCCTAAAGTTCAGAAGTCACCCAGAAAGTCTGGTTGGAGAGGTCTTGGAGGCCACTGGAACTTTTCATTTTTAAAGCAGCCTAGAGGATTCTGATGCAGTGAGACTGGGCTGGTTCTCATTGCCCTGGGAAGAGGAGGCCCAGGGTCGAGGCAGCAGCGGCTGCAGGTGGAAAGGTTCATATCCTGCACCATGGAAGGCTTGGGAAAGCAGCTCTACAGTCTGAGCTTCAGGGTTCAGGTTGACAGTGGTGACCTGGCTGACCTGGCACTGAGGTTTCCTCCCTATTCCATCCAGAACCATCCTTTTTTGGCAATTCACTCTAAGAGATTGGTTTTTCAGATAAAAGCGAGAATTGAGAATCTGAGTTTCAAAGCATCATCTTCCCCCCTTTCTCCCCCTTCTTTGGTGTTCCTCCTCCCTCTGGTTCACACCTTGAGAAGCACTGTCCTAGGACATAAGAAAAGAGATGTACAGGGATCAGCAGTTGGTGTAATGGCTATGTCACTGGAGTCCCATGTAGTCGACCATGGTTTGAGTTCCTGATCTGGTGGCTTAAACTCATGCCGGGTGTGTATGCCCAAGATCCCGAGAGGAGAATGGGACAGAAGGGATTGCAGCCTGGCCATCCCCCCCTGGGGGTGATTTCTCGCTTTCTGTCTCTCTCTGTCTTTCTGGTGAGCGCTTGTGCCCTATAGCAAAAAACCTCTAAAAAAAAAAAAAAAAAAGGTGAGAGATGTAAGGAGTGGTGTTTTCTCTTTTCTGTAAATAACACCCTTTGAAACATCTGGGAGCACACTGTAAAGGATCATAAGAAGGATCTTTTAACCTGGCACTGGCAAGCCAGTAATTACTGCAGTATAACCCCCACCTCCTTATAATAAAGGCTCCTGCTGCCTTTAAACACATCCCATTAGAATCATGCATCTGTTCTTTTTAAGTTTATATATTTATTTCTTCTGTGACTGAGAGAGAAATAGACAGCATCCCCCAATGGGGTCTCAACGTCGCAATCTACTACCAGCTTCCGCCAGCCCTTGGATCATGGGCACACACATGCCGGACGTACTAAGGGAGGTCTCTAGATGTGAAAAGGATCAGCTTCACAGAGCATCACGCTGTACCCCTGCACCACCATCTGGCCCCCTTACACTTCTGTTTGAGCTAAACTGTTACTGTTCTTTTTTTTTTTTCTTTTTGCGCACGTTTTTATATGTTTATTGACCATTTTTTATACCTCTTTTATCAGCTTACTTTGTAACATACCTATTCAAATCTCTTTCTCATCCTTAAAAGCAAACATTTCTTATTTTATGAATTTGTAATGTCTTTAATTACTTTAGATACAACTTCATCTTTGAGTATAGATGTTGCAAATCCTTTGAGTCTTTAAATCACCTTTTTACTTCCTTATACTGTCACTTTCCCAAGAGAAGTTCTTCATTTCAACAGGATCTTACTTAGTAATAGTTTCTTTTTTTAAAAAATTATTATTATCATAATCTTGTTTATATTACATTGAATCACATATAACTTTTCAGTGTAGTACATTTCTTTTTCCAGAAGGGATACCATGCATATCAGTCAATATAAAGACATTAATATCCCCATCGTCATCATCCAATAGCTTTTTATTATTTTTTCCAGATTATTATTATTTTTCCAATTATTTTTAACTGTCACTGTTCTGATCACAGCCTTAGCTATAATGGAGGCATTGACCTTTTATACCCAGCAAGTCTGTCCCACTTTGCATTGAACCACAAATTCTACACAATTCAAAGTGTTAGATGATGGACCAGATCATGGACAGCACAGTGTATCTCCTGATGTAGCAACAGCAGATCTTACACAGTGCTGTATGCTCATGGGCATACTTAGGTTGCAGCTGTTTTTTGGGGCATCCGGATGAGGGCCTTTGTCATAGTTGAGGAGGAAGTGATATACAGAGTTCTAAACTGAGAGTTGAACTGGACAGGGACAGATGGGGCAGTATTCAGCAAAAATATTTCCATGAAAATCTTGTTCATAGAAGACAGTGGATGGGAACAACTCCCCAGCCAAGTGAAGGCCTTGGCTTCTTGCTTCCCTGATGTCTTGTTGGGCAGGAGTACATGCCCCAAGTATGGACTGACTCTGCAGTTTCATTAGTGGAGTTGTCATAGCAATGCCAATGCTTTTCAGCCAGAGGCTCTGGCTTCAGAAGCCAGAGTATGAATCGAAATGAGATTTTAGAATCCACACCTGTTTCTCCTCTGGAGGACCAGGGTTAATTCCTGGGGTTCTCACTATTTTGTTTGCCAGTGAAAGTACAATGTGTTTATGTTAATTTAATTTGTCTGACTGAAACTGTTTTCTGCTATCATAATGAATGTAAATTGACAACTATTATTTACAAGAACTTCAAACAAAAACATACTCTTTATAAATGAATGTAAAGTTAATGTTGTCTGGAAATGGCATAATTTATTTATTTAGAGATTTCTGCTATAGAGTGCATGTTCTTGCCAGAGAGACAGAAAGTGAGAAATAACTCCTCAGTGGGGATGGCCACTCTGCAATCCCTTCTCCTCCATTCTTCTCTTGTGATTTTGAGCATGCATAAACACACATCCAGTGTTTTTCAGCCATGTGGGAGCACAGCGCCTTAACCACTATGCCACCTGCTGTCCCCTGGAAAGAGAATAATTTAAAAACCAATGACAAGCATGTCTGTTAGCCCTTTTGCCATCTGCATGGAGAGTGGATACATTAACTTTTTTTTTTTTTTTTTTTTTTTATAGTGGATAAATTTACTTTTTTTTTTTTTTTTTTTTTTGGAGTGAGAGATTTTAGCTATAGGTTCTGTGTGCTCTCCAGACAGACAGAGAGAGAGGCAGAGAGACAGAAAGTGAGAAATAACCCCCTTCCCCCCTCCCCCCCCAGAGGGGATGGCCATGCTGCCATTTCTTCTCCTCCATTCTCCTCCTGGAATCTTGGCCCTGTATGCACATGATACTGGCATGAGTTTCAAGTCTCCAGATCTGGGACCCCAACGAATGGCGGTCGACCACACGGGAGTCCAGCAATGTAACCACTATGCCATCCACTGGTCCCGATTTTTCACAGACCTTTCAGCGACTCTCTGGCTTCGAAAGACACTGTGTCTTTTTACGTTGAGTTTTTACAGAATGAATAGTGACAGACCAATTTATCAAGTCCTATTAGGCAATGCTATTCAAAACATGGTCTGAGGACTGCATCAGCTGGAAAACAGTTTGTGCCAATTGGTCGGTGGTTTGTGACTGCCCCATGAGGAGATAAATACAGAATCAGAGAGGGTCTTGACAGCAATTTGCCTTTGTTTCCTCAACCAATGACCAGTGGCTTTGCCTGTGACTCGTACACAGACCAGTTCTGGTGGTGAATTTATGGTGAGTGCCATGTGGGGTGACCTGCAGATTAGTCGTGCCCAGTAGGACCACATGATGTTAAAAATGATGAGCTGGCTTTGTGACAGTTGCTTAGTGTGCGGCTCGGGAGAGACTGGAGCCCACGTGGTGACCACGCTTTGCATCCCTGAAACAACCAGGCATGTACAGGAATGAAACAACCAGGCATGTATAGGAATGCCCAGGATCCAATGGGCTGGAGGCGTAACTGGGGGAAGGAGAGCATGGTGTGACCGGACCCTGTGGAGGATTCTCCTCTCTTTCTCTCTCCCCCTCACTCTCACATGCATTTGCATAGACTATCATAAATGAAGGAAACAATTAAAGAATTATTTTATTTAACTCTTATGTATTTATTTATTTTTAAAATTTGACCAGAGAGGGACAGGGAGAGAGAGAGAGAGAGAAAGAGGGAGAGAGAGAGAGAGACAGAGATAAGAAGGGAAGCCTCCAGGCCCAGGACTCAAACCACAGTCAGCCATGTGGGAGTCCAGTATCCTTAACCACCATACCACCTGTGGCCCTCCAGAAAAAATTTTAAAAAGGTAAAAAAAAAATGGATATCTCAACCCCCTTTAAACTGCTTTAAACTCTTTTCCCATTTCTGTCAGTATACCTCTGTGGGAGTGGCTTATTCTACTTTGAATGTGTTATAAAACACAGAAGTCATTTACATGTACATTATTCCCTGTGAATAGTGCCAATTTAATATAGGTTAGCAAATGCATTTATTACATTAAAACCTTTAAATGCTGATATATATCATACTGGCTCAAAGCGTGCACAAAGGTGCTTAATGTGGGGAATTGCCAACTCATAATTTTTAGTTTAGTTATGAGTGTGAAATGACTAAAAGTTATGACTGTAATAAACATTCTCTGTGTTTATTTCCTCTATGTCTACTTTCAAGAACTAAGATGCACAGATTTTCAACTCATGTTCTGATTATAGTTACTAATGTATTGACATAGTTATTGATATGTAATTTTGTACTTGCTGGATCTAATAAAAAGATTTAGACTTATATGTGTATGTTAAGTCTCATTTTTAATTTAATTTTTCTAGTAATTCATTTTTATTGTATTTTGTAGAACTATAAGTATGATAGATTGGACATAAAAGAAAAATGAGTCTTCCTTGTGGATGGGTAGATAAGCAATTCTATAGGCACTGGCAATATTTTTCAAAATGAGATCCTGGGCCGCAGTTCAAGTGCCAGCCTAGCGGCTTGAAAAATATTCAGGATACCTGCGAGTGCGTGTCCCAAATCCTGACAGGATGGAGAAATTGAGAAGAGATTGCAGTTTGGTCAAGCCACATTAGGGCATGCCTTTTTCCTCTCTCTGTCTCTCTCTGGCAAGTGTGCACCCTCCTTAGAAATTAAAACAAAACAAAGAAAATGAAATCCATAGAATCGTACATTTAAATCACCTTGTGGGTATTAATGCAGATGCCCTGAATTAGAATCTCTAGGGTCATGCTTGACACTCAGCATGTAAACAAGCTGCCCCGAGCATGTTGAGTCTAACTTAAATTTGAGAAAGAGCTACAATAACATCAGCATTTACTATAAGAAAGAAAGAGCACTAGGTACTTGTACATTTTAGGGCTCTGGAGGACTAGAGTACAAAGGACTAGCGTACTCTACCATCTTGGAAGTACCACCGCCTTTCTGGACTGCTTCATTCAGAGCTGATCATAAGCCCATTTCACACCCTGGACCATAGCAGAGTCCTAGGAGGTGACTAACCAGGGATTGTCCCAAACCATAGTATTTTAGTTTTATTTTTGCAACTGTGGGTAATGTTAACTGCATAGCATGAAGGACTTTGGGCAGGTGAATTGCCAAGGAATAGAAAAGAATGCACATGGGCAATATAATGTACTTATTAATATGATTTGCTCATTTGCCTTGACAATCCCAATGATTGAATCAAATCAACACTTTAAGCCCTCTTGTGACTTTTTTTTTGACAGTCATGCAGAATAAGAAAACACAGCCGTGTGTCCCATACAATGTTTTAGCTAACAATGGCCTGCAGAGAAAATGGAGGTTCCGTAAAGTTACAATGGAACTGAAAAGTTCCTGTCGCCTAGTGAGGAAGTAAGGTCATCGTCAGGTGATGCTGCTGTAAACAAAGCTACCGTGCTGACAGTCTTACAATAAGACAACTTAAAGCAAAAACACATTGTAGAGCAGCACAAAAATATTTTTCTTTATATACGTAGACTACATGCATTTTTCTATTTTTATTATTTTTTTTTGACTTTTAAATTCTTTTGCTAAAAACTGAGACACATTAGGCGAGGCCACACAGGGTCAGGACTATCGGTATCACAGTCTTCCACCTCCACATCTTGTTCCACTGAAAGGGCCATGATGAACAAAACAACAAAGCAATCAAGGACAAGAGAAAAGAATGCAACCAAGAGACATTTATACACTGTCAGCACGGTAGCTTTGTTTAGCCTTAGCTTTTGGTAATTTTTTAACTTTACAATCTTTTTAAGTCGTATAAAATATGTTTGTATAATTATGTATGATATATAATATTTGATAAAAATAATAAATGACTGTTACTCATGTATGTATTTATTATACTATGGTTTTAACACTTCTTTTAGAGTGTGCTCTTTCTACTTACAAGCAGTTCACATGTTGTGTTTGCAGCAGCCTCGTACATCTTGTATTTATTGTGTCTCTTGAGGGGAGTGGGGTTTCCATGCAAGCAGTTCCATTGCTAAACAAAAGGATTTCGACTTCTGACAGGTGAATTGCTATGCAGTTAACATTACCCACAGTGTGGGTAACATGCTATGCAGTTAACATTACCCACAGTCGCAAAGGCTAGTTAGCAAAGACAGTAGCAGGTACAGGATGTCATCTGGGATATGGTTTTCTGTATGGCTAGCACAAGCTATTTTCTCACGGGAAGAGCAAGCAGGTTTACAGAAGCAGCCAGCCATGTTACGGTAAGGGAACAAAATGGACCAACAGTTGTTCATGTGCAAGATCCAATATGCGGCCTTCCAAACTTCTTCCATCCCTCCCTTATCTTCCTCCCTCCCTCCCTTCCTTGCTTCCTTCCGTCCTTTTTTTTTTCTTTCCTTCTCTTTTTTCTCCATTTACTGGAGTACACATGAGCTTGCACGCGAGAGAGAGAGAGAAAGAGGAAGAGAACACTTCCAATGGGATTTCAGAAATCCATTTACCTTTATTTCTTCAATGTGTTTAGATTTTGGGTATGCAGGCACAAGTGCCCGGTTATGTTTTTTTGTGGGATTTGAGCCTCGTGGGATTTGGCTCCTCTACCCACTGTACAGGATGTCATCTGGGATATGGTTTTCTGTATGGCTAGCACAAGCTATTTTCTCACGGGAAGAGCAAGCAGGTTTACAGAAGCAGCCAGCCATGTTACGGTAAGGGAACAAAATGGACCAACAGTTGTTCATGTGCAAGATCCAATATGCGGCCTTCCAAACTTCTTCCATCCCTCCCTTATCTTCCTCCCTCCCTCCCTTCCTTGCTTCCTTCCGTCCTTTTTTTTTTCTTTCCTTCTCTTTTTTCTCCATTTACTGGAGTACACATGAGCTTGCACGCGAGAGAGAGAGAGAAAGAGGAAGAGAACACTTCCAATGGGATTTCAGAAATCCATTTACCTTTATTTCTTCAATGTGTTTAGATTTTGGGTATGCAGGCACAAGTGCCCGGTTATGTTTTTTTGTGGGATTTGAGCCTCGTGGGATTTGGCTCCTCTACCCACTGGGCCAAGGAGCCAGTCCTTCTTTTGTTTTCTTGCTTAAGAAACTGAGGAAGTGGAGGAGTCCGTGTCTGTGGTGCCCGAGTATGGATACCATAGCCATACACAGATGAACAACCACGTCCACCCTCCTCTTAGGTCTGGGAAGACCGTGAGGGTCAGGCCTTCACTGGGTGAACTCACAGAAAATTGGATGAATCTGTAGAGCACATTCAAGCCTTTACCCCAGAAGAAAAATGAATGTGGGAGTGGCTGAATAAGGTCTAGGGGGCGAATATTAATCTGGAAATGGGAGTTGAAGCCAGCAAGTCAGGAGCACGGTCAGAGTTCAGAAGGAGCTGGAGTTGCAGACACAGGTGAAGCAAGAGGGTGAGAATTGGGGCACTCGGTGCTGCCTCCTTGTGGGTCCATGGGTCTCCCATGGAGCAGAGCTGGGAGGGGGAACTGATCTGGAATACCTTCCGTATTTTAATCCTGGAGACTGTCTTGGAATGATATTTGCTCCGAACTCAGGTTTCTAAATGGATAAAAACAAGTGTATACACATAGCAGCATGCAAAGAATCCACTGAATAGAACACCTGGCGATTAGCTGTCTTCTCAAGGGAATCAAAATAAAGGTTTTCTGACAAGGTGCTATACCAGCTGCTACCTACAGTGCAGTTAGAGCTTCAAATAGCGCAAGGAGTGGGAGGGGGAGCTGCACTGAAGTTTGCCTTTGCCTTTTGTTAAGGCCACGTAAAACACAAGAGGGAATGTTTTGCAAAACCCAGGAAGTTATAAAGTATTTTTACTCCAGAACAGTTCAGTTGGTATTAAAATGCCAATGAAATCAGCAGGTGGTTCGCTATTCTTTCAATGATAGAATTTTAGAATTAAAAAGTCAGAAAAATTCAGCCTATGTTTATTCTGTTTCTTAATTTAGAGATAGGAGACATATCTTGAAGTCAATTTTACCAGTACTTACCTTCTTTAACCTCCCTTCCCCCATATGCTTGGCACTGTAATAACCAGGGGTCAGGTGCATTGGCATGATCTCATATAGTCTCTCTTGGGCTGTGTGCATTATTCACTCAGCTTTTTATACTAATGATGTATATATTTTTTAAAACAGTGCTGGAAATGAAAGATGTTAAAACAGAAAACTCGTCCAAAGTCTCTCAGGTAGGTATCATCGGAGCTAGAACTAGAATTCAAGTGTTCTTACTGTAGACACTGAAGGCTTATTCTCCAGGTGGGCTTTGACATGGGGTCTTACTAAGATATATACCTGTTCACCGCTTAATCATCCAGCCACAGAAAAATCACTTAGCAGTCACCAGAAACGTCAGATACAGCCAGGACACACGAACAGAAGCCAGTGTTATCTTATTTATTGGTGTTTAGACCTAATCTGGAGATAGCAAGAAAGCAATAGAGGCTCTTATCTCTGACAGAGGTAGGGCAGGGCAGGGCAGGTCAACAAATTATGAAAGAGCGAGAAACAAGGGCCACTGGTCTCATCTGCTTGTCTTTTTATTTATTCTTGACAAATGTGATTTATGAATCTCAGCACTTTTTTTTTTTTGTCCCATTATAGAATGGAGCTATCGGCTTTGTGTCCTGACAACCTCATTTTGTTCTAAGCCATTCTGTCTCCTTTTATGCAATTTTTTTTTTCTGGTCACATTTGTACACCTCCTTGTCAGTTCCAAAAATCATTATAGATAAGCAAATCCTTCTCTTAACCTTTTGGAAAGATATTTATTCTAAATAAGTTTTATTAATCTCAGCACTTTTTTTTTTTTTTTTGTCCCATTATAGAATGGAGCTATCGGCTTTGTGTCCTGACAACCTCATTTTGTTCTAAGCCATTCTGTCTCCTTTTATGCAATTTTTTTTTTCTGGTCACATTTGTACACCTCCTTGTCAGTTCCAAAAATCATTATAGATAAGCAAATCCTTCTCTTAACCTTTTGGAAAGAGAACACGACCAGTATTTTCTGAGCATATTCTTGCCAGGCTTGCTGTGGGAGATAAATGTGACCCGTCATGATGGTGCATCACCACACAACAGCACGATTTATGAGAGGGGAGTGGGGCTTGTTTTCTGTGGTTTACCTAAAGGTTTTTCAAATGTCCTTTCTTTTGGGGAAGAATCATGGTGAGTTGTGAGAAAACACAGTAAAGATTTTTGATCAAGACCTTGTGGTCTGGATTTCTGCAGCTGTTACTATATACCACAATGGAAAGGAATGGGAAGAGTTGCATGAAATATCCTTTTCTGATGGATAGGATCTATAGTTATATATTTTTGTATGTTTTTACACAAACTCTACCAAGAATGTCTCAGCTAGGAATGTTCTTTCCAGCCAACAAAGACACATATTTGGAGTCTGCCTCTAGAATGAAGGAAATTTAGCAACAATATGGGATTCATGGGCAGTTGGTAGGGCATAAACAGTTCTGGGCTGGCTTGGGCAAACCAGGAGTTGTTTGAGCCATTATAGTAGCTAAGGGGTAAGACTGGGGACATTTCTGCCATTTTGATAGGAGGAGGTGCATGTCTAGAATTTCTTATCAGCATGTCCATATGTGGAGTCAAAGGAGAAGAAAGAGTGAGACTGGACAAGAAGTCAGTGATCAAACATCAAAAATAAAGTCAGACTTTACTACAGAGTCTGAAATGAAGTTGGCGATACCTCCATTTAAAAACTGAGCTCGCTCGAAGGTTACACAGTGAATATGGGGGTAAGAAACTCAGATTCAAATCGTGATAGTTCCAAATCTCCTGGCATGTAAATATAAATTATAATTGACAGAGGATGAGTGACAAATGAAATCACCACTTACAAAATGTGTGAGCAGTTTTTTGAACTATAAGTATTACATGTAAAGGAGTTTCGTGATTAAATAAGATTGAAAAGTGGGGAGGGAGTCAGCTAATTAAATTGACTTCTTTTTTCTAACAGAACTAACGCATTGTGAGTCTTCAAGAACAGTGCGCAGAACTTCTAAGCTTATTTGACTATAAAGACCTTTTAAGCTAGTGACACATTTTTGAGAAATTATATACAAAGGGAGCATTCTGAAAGTTCATGGATATGTTTATTATGAAAAATGATGCATAGATTTCGATTTTTTATTTCACCAAAAATAAACGCCTACTTTAATTCCATTTTCCCATGAACATTTGAAGTTTCCTTTTTAATAGTAATTCTGCTTGCAACAGCAATTCCTCTTGCTTCTATGTACATAGAATTAAGAGCCCTCCACAAACCTGATCTAGATGCTCAGAAAATCCTACATTTTATTTTATTATTAAAAAAATTAATATAGCATTTATTTTGTGAAAAAGCAATTCCTTTTTCTAGAAGATTTGCACACATGAAAAGGTGATTGTTAAGCCACCAAATGTAATCTTACATTTGTAGATCATTACTAACAATTCGATGCATATCCCTTCAGAACTTGAAAGAAAAGTACATCTATACTTATAATTACCAAAGTATGGGATTATCCCGTCATTTTTTTTTTTTGGTTCAGATTTTTCACTGAGTAATAAATGATGAACAGACCTTCATTTCAAAACCATATGCCCACTAGAGTATTTTTAATATAGTATGGATGTGTTAGAACTCGTTTAACCCATTCCTCATTGTTGGACATTAAATATGATGTCACTGTTTAAATGGTACCATGATTAAAAACAGTGCTGTGGTGAACATTGCTGTGGATACATCTTCGCATCACACTCTTAACACTGCCTTTAGGAAAAATCTTGGAATAATTACTTAAATTTTCCTTATTTTTCAACAATCTTATTTGTAAACTGGAACTTTAAAAAATATTATTTATTTTATTCATTATTATTGTTTTAGTTTGATGAGAGAGAGAGAGAGAGAGAGAGAAAAAAAAATGAGAAAGCAAACTGCCGGGACCAGGACTCAAACCATAGTTGTCCATGTGTCAGTCCAGTGCCTCAGCTACCATGCCACCTGCCAGCTCCTCAAAATAGAGATTTTATTAGCCTCTGTTCTGCAAGGACATTACGAGTATTAATTTGAGTATTCTATATGTAGGCTATTATTGCATTATTGCTATACTTAATAATGTGTAACCCTACTGGCTGTGCTCATTGTGTTTTGATTAGCCGATGAGCATTCCTCTCTTTCCTACCACGCCACTTTCCATGCCAAACTCAGCTCCTCCCATGTAAGTCCAGGTGAGTCCAAGGTCTCCAGGAATGTGGAGGAAAGGGAAGGTACAGGGAAGCTATACCCTGACATAAAAGTATTAGGTGGTGCTCTGTGCCCTTTAGCTTCTCTCTCTGTAGATAGAGAAAAATGATGTGTTTGTGGAGTACTTGTCTTCGTTGGTTAAAATTACTCCTTCTCACCACACCTGAGAGGAGATTTGGTGTGTGTCATGAAGGGCTATCTCCCCATGAAAGTCCAGGGCCCTCTTATGTTCATTCTGGAATCTCTTCCTGCAGAATCACAGAGGGGGGTGTCTGGGAGGTCCCAGGAATTCCGACTGTGACCAGACTTGTCACATTGGAAGCACCTGGGAGCTCGGATCAGTCTGGCCCTAATAAGCTTCTGCGTGGGTGGAGGTCACTTATTCACACTTCTGGGGTGACTCGTCAGAAAGTTGCTCTGATTTGCTCCTCAGTGGCCCAGGTCTGCCTGGTGACCCACTGTCTAACCCTTCAGATCCAGTCAGTTTTGCTAAGGCTGGCTTTATTCATCCTTTAGCTTTAACTTCACAGCACGGAACATTTTTAGACAGCTTTTCGAAACCATGTCTAAACAGAAATATTTAGCTTTAAACCACTTCAACACTGAACTCTTCCTCCTTGACCTAACTCTTCAAGGAGATACGCATTCAGTGAGCTGCTGTATGGCTCACTGCACAGATACCGTCCTGACTGACCAGATGGCTTCTCGACTTTGTGCCCATGTGCATTCATCCTAGGCTCCTCTCCTCTTAGGAATGCTTTCCTGTGAATGGAAATTTAACCATAGAAACAAGGCAACCCCAATCAGTGACCCCAGCCTGTTCAGATGCTTCCTCTTATGTCTGTGTCTATGTGTTTGTGAGCTTCATGCTTTCCTCAGCTGCAGACTGGGTCAGATCACCAACTAAGAGGCGATAATTGGAGGCCAGGGGAGCTGATAGGGAGGAACATGGCAGTACCCATGGGAACCATGTACATAAGGAAGAGGGAATGAGGTGAAGTCTCACAAAGTAGGAGAATGGTCCTTGGAAGTCTATTCTTTATTAATCATTGTAGAGATTGACAGGTGCTATGGTTCCTGTCTCCCCCAAATTCATATGTTGAGATTTGGTTGTTATGGATTAAGAAGGTGGAAACTTAGTCTGATTAAGGTTTTAAAAGGTGGGGTTTTGGAGGAAGAGATCGAGTTATGGGGACCAGCAGGTGGCGTGGTGGTTAAGGTGCTGGTTACTTCCACATGACTGACCATGGTTTGAGTCCTGGACCTGGTGACTTGCTTTCTCACTTTCTCTCTTTTTCTTTCTTTCTTTGAGTCTCTGGTCAAAATTTTTAAAAAAAATGAATAAATAAAATTAAAAATAAATAATCCTTAAAAAAAAGATTGAGTTTCTGATGGGTTTTTAAGGGGCGGGAATGAAACCAGAACAGAGCAATTCATGGATGGTCACTTTGCTCTTGCCATCATGATAGGACAACTTGGGACTCTGTAAGAAATCTACCAGATATGGCCCCTGCACCTGGTGAGGTGAATAAATCTCTATTTTCCATAAATCACCCAGTTTGAGTCCCCCTGCCCCCCCGCTCTTAGCATCAGAATGGTCTAGACCAGCAGGAGAACAGGTGGTAGGTATTATTCAGCTTTCCCTGCAGCACAAACAACTCAGTTCTCAGCAGAGTAAAACCGAGTACTTCTTTCTGACATTAAACGAAAGTTGACTGTGATTCTGGAGGGCTTTTCCAGGCTCTAGAACTTAGGCTAAGTGAGTAGCCTTCACTTTCCATACTGTTCTCTAGAAGAAGATGACAATGTAAGAGGGCAAACTGAGAGAGCACATTAAAAGTCTGTGTTTGCAAGTGACGAATATTCTGTTGGTCCACATTCTACAGTCCTACTCCAGTCAGGAGGCCAGCACGTGAGTGGAGTAGAGGAGGATCTCTCTCCAGTCTGGAAATACTCAACGTCACATGGTGAAGTTGGAGATGAGTAATCCTCCTTACTCGCTGTAGGAGAGAGAGCAGGAAGGGTGAGTTAATGGGAGTAAGGGCAGGACAACTAGAGAGTCCTATTTCAAAGAACTTGCCACATTTGAAGAAATAGTGATATGGTAAATTGTGAGGGTGGCAGGTAAAGGTAAAGGGGTTTTGGTTTCTTCTTTTAAATTTTGTTTTCTTTTGTTTTTAATGGATGAGACTTTCCTGCACAGAAGGCAAAGAGAAGCCATGGGGAGTTATAATAAGATAACTTAATATTCTTAGCCTATAGTCGTTGAGTGATTACTTGGTGTGTCTACTTTTTATTTGTCATCTTATCAGTCTTTAACAATGTCATGGGCATGCATTATTATTTTTATTTTACCTTTGGGGACAGTGAGACCATTAATAGATAACTTAGTCACAGAGCAAGTGGTTGGCAGAGATGCTGGTACTTTAGCCTAGTAGAATGACTTAGAATGACTGTAAAGTATTGGCTCGCTCCTTAGTTACTAGATAAAGATAATAAAACACCTACTTCTCCCCTTTCCTCTCCAAGAAATCCACTAGGTATGTAGGTGGTCGCTTGCATCTCCTGGAGCAGATGGTAAGTGTTTGAAGTCGTTAAGAGGCACAGGATGAGATCAGCCTGCTCACCTGGACATTTTGCTTCCAGGTATGTTGTAATGATGGACAGCAAAGCTGGAATGTACTAGGCCTTTGCTAAGGCTTTCTGCTTCTCAGTTAGATGTGACCAAAGCTGCCAGAACACTTGATGATTGCATTCAGATGTTTATTTCAGCTTGAGTTTATCTCAGCCTCCTTCTGGATCCAGCTGAAGAAGTTTTGGGTTTACTGTACTTCTTGGTGGATTTGCTGACACATTTCTTTTTATTTAGGGCCAAATGTTCTGAAAGCAGAGCCTGCATTGTATTTGCCCAACATGCATAAGAACACAAACATAACTCATGTTTGCAAGCCCCAAATAAGTGATTTTTATGCCTTAAGTGCCTTTTGGAAACCATCCAGTGCCACAGTGTGTCATTTTTTCCTGAACAATTCTCCATAATTGTGTATGCAAAGGATGTATATTCACAATCGCATGAATGTCTTTAATTGCCTTTGATTGTATGGCACGTTCTGTCCTACCCACTTGAAATGGGGGTTCTTTATACACCAATGGCTTCCTAAATTTGATATAGGCTCCCGTGGAGTGCAATTTCATACAATGGAATTTTCTAATTGGAGCTGGGGTGAAAGAAAAGGAAGGAAAACTGGAAGGGGACATTGAATTCTGAACAAATAAAAGAAAAATCCAAGTGTAAATGGTTACATCCCACTGCTCTTCTCCCAAACAACTCTGTGGGCAGAATAGAATTTTCACCTTGGCTAAGTTCCCTCTGGGTGGTATACGTTTGCAGCCCTAAACAGCATCTGGTGTTTCTTGGAGTCTTGGGTAAATGTACAGTTCAAAAGGCAAGACAGAGTAACATGGGAAAAGTGTATCTCATACTTCTCATTCCTGCCTCCCCAATCCCAATATCCACTTCTATCACCCAGAGGACAAATGTGAACAAGACTCGTGAAGGACTTTTTTTTTTTTGAGGGTTTTTTTTT
>NW_006205986.1:217581-219635 GCF_000334495.1 Tupaia belangeri chinensis
TTAGTCACAGAGCAAGTGGTTGGCAGAGATGCTGGTACTTTAGCCTAGTAGAATGACTTAGAATGACTGTAAAGTATTGGCTCGCTCCTTAGTTACTAGATAAAGATAATAAAACACCTACTTCTCCCCTTTCCTCTCCAAGAAATCCACTAGGTATGTAGGTGGTCGCTTGCATCTCCTGGAGCAGATGGTAAGTGTTTGAAGTCGTTAAGAGGCACAGGATGAGATCAGCCTGCTCACCTGGACATTTTGCTTCCAGGTATGTTGTAATGATGGACAGCAAAGCTGGAATGTACTAGGCCTTTGCTAAGGCTTTCTGCTTCTCAGTTAGATGTGACCAAAGCTGCCAGAACACTTGATGATTGCATTCAGATGTTTATTTCAGCTTGAGTTTATCTCAGCCTCCTTCTGGATCCAGCTGAAGAAGTTTTGGGTTTACTGTACTTCTTGGTGGATTTGCTGACACATTTCTTTTTATTTAGGGCCAAATGTTCTGAAAGCAGAGCCTGCATTGTATTTGCCCAACATGCATAAGAACACAAACATAACTCATGTTTGCAAGCCCCAAATAAGTGATTTTTATGCCTTAAGTGCCTTTTGGAAACCATCCAGTGCCACAGTGTGTCATTTTTTCCTGAACAATTCTCCATAATTGTGTATGCAAAGGATGTATATTCACAATCGCATGAATGTCTTTAATTGCCTTTGATTGTATGGCACGTTCTGTCCTACCCACTTGAAATGGGGGTTCTTTATACACCAATGGCTTCCTAAATTTGATATAGGCTCCCGTGGAGTGCAATTTCATACAATGGAATTCTCTAATTGGAACTGGGGTGAAAGGAAAGGAAGGAAAAATGGAAGGGGACATTGAATTCTGAACAAATAAAAGAAAAATCCAAGTGTAAATGGTTACATCCCACTGCTCTTCTCCCAAACAACTCTGTGGGCAGAATAGAATTTTCACCTTGGCTAAGTTCCCTCTGGGTGGTATACGTTTGCAGCCCTAAACAGCATCTGGTGTTTCTTGGAGTCTTGGGTAAATGTACAGTTCAAAAGGCAAGACAGAGTAACATGGGAAAAGTGTATCTCATACTTCTCATTCCTGCCTCCCCAATCCCAATATCCACTTCTATCACCCAGAGGACAAATGTGAACAAGACTCATGAAGGACTTTTTTTTTTGAGAGGTTTTTTTCACTATAGGGCGTGTGCACTCACCAGACAGAGAGAGACATAGAGACAGAAAGTGAGAAATCACCCCCCAGGGGGGATGGTCACACCGCAATCCCTTCTCCTCCATTCTTCTCTCGGGATCTTGGGCACGTACTCACATGCACCCGGCGTGAGTTTTAAGTCACCGGGTCTGGGACGTGAACCGCGGTCGACTACGTGGGAGTCCAGCGACATAGCCATTACGCTAACTGCTGGTTCCCAAGACTTGTGAAGGACTTTTGGCATCAGATTGTGGTTGTGTGACTGAGATTGTTTGGATGGAAGGTACAGAGAATCTCCAGGATTGGACTAACATCATTCTATAGCAGTTGACAGGGAATGATGGGTCGGTTGCTGGCAATTCATGGTCTTTATCAGAAGACAATGGAAAGTACAACAATTTAGACTGATCTGGTTTATTCAAAACTCTTCAATGCTGCTGATGAGAGCTCAGGCTTAAGCTGTGGCTTACAAATTCTTTGTGCTATTTCACCCAGGCTGTCTTCTTCCTTCTTTTCTCAGTTATTGGTGTCCTTTAATATTGTCTTTTGGAGAAAGTTGGTCGATGAGACTGCAGCTCCATTTTTTTGACCTGTGCTGTGGTATGCAGATTTTTTTGGTTAACTTTTGAGTGTTTGTGACTTTTGAGTTATGCGGTAGGTAAACACAAGTTGTTTGAACTTGGGGAATGAAGAAGTTCAGTGACTTAGAATGAGGAACATGGATTACTTATTAGAAGTACATACCACTGAGCCAACAGGTGGCATAGTGGTTAAGGCACTGGACCCTGAAATGGCTGACCACAATTTGAGTCCTTGATGTGGCAGGTTTAGAAGCACT
>NW_006205986.1:219742-255426 GCF_000334495.1 Tupaia belangeri chinensis
TCCACCCAGGGAATGACTTCTCACTTTCCCTCTCACTGTCTCTCTCTGGGAACACACATGCCCTATGGGAAAAAACAAACAAACAAAAACAAAACAAAACAAAAAAGAAAGAAAGAAATACACACCAATGCAATAAAATACCATTTATTGAGCTGTGCATGTAATGAACTAAATACTGCATTAGAAGAACTCCTCAAACGTTTTCTCCTCCATCAGATATGCAAGGCGCACACAACCATTTAATTTTAACCAATGGAGAGACTGGGTCTGAGAGGATTAGTACATTTCCAGACCTGGGCATACAATTAGATATGTTTGACTCCAGAAAATGTGATCTTTTTGGTAACAACCAGTCTTATTTTTGAAATTCTAAGATCTTTCTTTCCTGCCATACTTTCCTTTGGGCTCCTTCTCTTTTTTTTTTTTTTTAAGAGAATTTTTTTGCTATAGGGCGCGTGTGCTCGCCAGATAGAGAGAGACAGAGAGATAGAAAACAAGAAATCACCCCCCGGGGGGATGGCCACGCCACAATCCCTTCTCCTCCACTCTCCTTTCAGGATCTTGGGCACGCACGCACATGTGCCCGGCGTGAGTTTTAAGCCACCAGGTCCGGGACTCAAACTGCGGTCAACTACGTGGGAGTCCAGCAACATAGCCATTACGCTAACTGCTGGTCCCAGGCTCCTTCTCTTTAATCCCCAGAGGTCAGTGACAAGTCCTTAGGTCTAGCATATCAAAGACCGAACTAATGGTCCTTATTTATATTGTTGCATTGATGATATTTCTTCTTCTTTGGACTGCATTTCAGAAATGGGGTTTAGAAGGTTAGTTCCATGGTGAGGAGCTATTCCTTAGGGGCCTTACAAGGGTCTGGAGGTGTTGGAATAAGGTTTGCCTAGGATTGGTGCTTATAGAGGTTTGCTAGACAAAAATGAAGCCAACTACAACACTGTTCTGCCATAAATGTGTAGTAAACACTGTAGTTCCCCTCTCAGATCTATTCGGTTGGTCTGGTGGACCCATCTTCCCAGTTTCTGTTTCATAGCTAGCCATCTTTTCTGGAAAATTGTCCTGGACTGAGAGAAATTACCTGGCCCAAAAAGCTGTGGGAGTGACTAATACGGCAGCATATGAACCCTTGCCTTAAGAAGGGATACACTTGTTGTGTGGATTTTATGTAAAGCCTCTTCATAGATACAGGCAAAGTTGAGACACACCTACGATTACGTCCTTAGCCTCCTCCCTTTGTCCTTACCTGTGACCCTTCCTACTTCACAGGTTTCCCACGCTTTCTCAGGAAGTTGTGTATACCTGATTCTTGTTTCAGGCTGTGCTTCTAGGCACATTGACCTGTAAAATGCTTCTCTCTGGTCCACACTGAGCCCAGACTCTTGAACACAATAGCTAAGCAAAGCCTATTTTATTTCCATAGCTACTTCTAACAGTGTCTGAAGAAGTTATTTAATTAATGAATTTTAGGAGACATTTAAAAGACGTTCTTTTAAATAAGAATAACTGAATTCATTTGCAAAATCAAAACTGTATAACCTTTTCAAAAAAGTTAACACATGTGAATAGTGCAACAACTGTGAATTCCATGCATTGGAGTTCATCATGCTAATTTATAATTCTCATTGCACTTCAACTGTGGTTAGAATCTTAGACCAGATAGATATTTCCACCGGGTGTGTTCTGTCTTGTTATCTGGCCTGAACTTTATTTCTGCTTTTTGCCTGTGTCCTGCTGAGTGTAAATTGATACTCTAGTAGCACAATAATTTTTTCTTTTGCTGGTGCTATGGTTTGAATGTTTGTCTCCTAAATTTAATTGCTGTTGTAACAGTATTAAGAGGTGGGACCTTTGAGAGGTGATTAGCCATGAGGGCTCTTGCTGTATGGGTGGGATTGGGACTGTTATATAAGGGTGAGTTTGGCCCCCTGTTGCTCTCTCTTGACCTCTCATCTTCCACCATATGATGATGGAGCTGGAAAGTTCTTGCCAGAAGCCAGAGCCTTGATATTGGACCTCTCAGCCTCCAGAACCATGAACCAACACATTTATGTTCATTGTAAATTACTCAGTCTCAGATATCACAGCACAAAATGAAATAAAACAGTTGGTATGCAGAAAAAAAAGCAAAAAAAACCAGTTTTGATATCAGAATGCTATGTCTCAGTTTCTCCTTATATTAATACCTTGGCTGTGGTATTTTGAGTGTTGTTAAATGATTGAAAAAAACAAACAAAGAAACAAAAACGCTTAGTGTTCAATCCTCGCTGTTGGGAAACATTCCTTTCTCTACTTTGAGGCCTTTGCTATCTGTCTGGGGCCTGTATCTGTGAGTTGCAACTTATTGTCTTGAGTCACCACTCCTCCATTAAGATGTTGAAGTATAATCCCCAAGGTCATGGCGTTTGGGGGTGGGGCCTTTGGGAGGATTTTAGATCATGAATGTGGATTAGTGCCTTAAGAGACTGGAAAGAGCTGGCCTCTCCTTCTTGGCCACAGATATGTGAGGTAACTGTGAGAAAGCAGCTGTTTATACAAGGGGAAGCTACCCTCACCAGTTACCAGATCAACTGGCACTTTGATCTTGAACTTTCCAGACTCCAAAACTATGTGAAATGTTTGTTGTTTGGACCACCTAGTCTGTGGTGTTTTTATTACGGCAGCTCAAACTAAGACAGGAAGTATGATTGGTTAGCAATGTTTCCATGGATATCTGCAGTAAGATTGGTCCATGTTTGACATACTTACTTGTTTTGTACCATTTGTATGACAATTTTATATTTCTTGCCTTTTTTTTTTTTTGCTTATCTTTAATAATGATCTATCTTTCAATCTAGGATTGAACACCTACCGAGTAAGTGGAGCCTATACTTCCCTTTAGCCACAGAGCTGAATTTCTGGCACATAGAAAGTTTTTATCCTAACGAACCATTAATGACTTGTACTAAACAAATAATATTAATAGACCTGCAAGGCTTCATTCTTCTCCAGATAGATAAGAGCTACTCTCAGAGATTCTCTTGAGCGCTTGATCTGCAACAAAGCAGAAAGGCACAATTCAAGGAATCACAGACTTGAAACATGGCTTTACAATGAAAGTTGACCCAAAACATTAAATACATGTTTGTTTGCCAGTGTAGAATTATTCTTTAAAGATTTTTTTCCACTACAAGCAATGATTTACAAAAGAAAACCACTAAATGGAGTAGGCTTAAAACTTAAATTGGATTCTTTCATGGAAAACTAATTATAAACTATAATTTTATTAACTGCATGTCCACAAACTTGTAAACCTTACGAGATTGGGGAGCATGTTTCCTCATTAAACGTAAGTCCTCGAAGAGTTTGCATTATTACTTCAGGGGAAAGATGGAGAAAATATTAAAAATCCAAACATGTTGAATAACTTAGGGCAAGGGTCATTACAGAAGTGAATGATATTCCTATTAATTTAAGTTTTAAAATGTTTCTGAAGTCCATGGATGGTTGTTTCTTTGGAGGTGAATAAGTAGAGTAGATACTTTTCACCAAGGCCTGGACATGAAAGCTCTATTTATTTATAATTAATGAACTATCCAAGTATTATGAGACAAAGGTAAGTATCTGATCACTTAGTGGAAAGTATAAAAATTACCCAGATATAATTTGGACACTCATTCAGTAATCCCTGAAGTTCTAGAAACCATGTAGAAGAGCTTTTAGAATGACACCCTTCAGTAAGAGAATTAACACATTGGTTTTGATAGAACCCCAAAGATACACATATTAAACATCTAATAGGTGTCAAGCATTGTGCTAGCCAGTACCTGGCTTACAAAAATGAATAGTTGCAAGGTAACTAAGAAGAGTATGGGTCTTATACTTCCATACTATGAATTCATATCTGACACTGTAACTAATTATAGGAGCCTGGGGAGCTTACTGACCTTTTCTGATCCTCAGTTTCATCATCTCTAATGTAATAATGCAGACTTCGAGTGTTGTTATATGAACTAGATGAGATGAAATAGATGTAAAGACAGTGGGAGAGAAAGAGAAGCTGCTTGAATAATAAGACTTGGATGGCCGCTCACTGTGAGGAGATAAAAGACTATGAACTGTGCGGTGTATATTCCTCTTGATAAAGGGAAGATGTGTCAGTCAGGGGTCCTCTGGGGAAACCAGACCAACAGATACATGTGTGTGTGTGTGCATGTGCATACTAGTGCATGTGTTTGTATGTGTGTACGTATTAAGGACTCTAACCGTGGTTGGCCATGTGGGAGTCCAGTGCTTTAACCACCATACCACCTGTCTCTACTGCCTCCATTTTATTTCACGTTGATAACATCAAGATTCGGAAGGCCTAATTTACCTTTATACTTTTGTAAAGGTAGAACTGAAATTTGGAATCAGGTATGCTTGTCTTCAAAGTATAAACTCTTTACAGCTTGGTCCTCTGACTTTTTCCCACTGGAAAGTAATTACCCCAGTTCCTTTCTCAGATGCGGCTGAGGTGTACTTGTCTGAGTAAATCCACAAGAGATTGATCAAGTCTGTGGACCAAAACAGAGCTGAGTCTGTGGATCTGAAAAACAGAGATGAGGGGTCTGGACAGGTGATCCTGCCAAGCTCCCTGCCTATTACAGCTGTATCTTTACAAAAACAAAACAAAACAAAAAACAAAAAAACAAACAAACAAACAAAAAAAATAAAACAAAAAACTAAAACCCCCCAAAACCAACCAACCAACAATAACAAAAACCCCAGTCTCGTTCTTTCTCTCTTGCTTTAACCTTACAATACTCCAGGGAAGAGCTGTGGCTGACAAGAAAGAACACAAATGGGAGTGTTTGCAGTTTTCCTGTAGCAGTTAACAAGTGGTTTGGGGAAGATCTGTAAGGAAAAAAATTGCCTTGTAATTTTCCAAGCATTTTGTCCCTGGTGGTAAATAAACATAGACAGTAGCTTAGTCGGAGGTTTAATTGGCTCCAAGTTACTTTTCTTTTCACTGAGCAGTGCTTGGCATGCAGAAGACACTCAATAAGTCTTGGTCAAAAGTAGAGACCAGAAGTTTCTGGGGAACAGAAAAGGTGAAGAGGAAATGACATAAAAAAAGAAAGTAAAACATTTATGTGGTTGCATAATTTCCTACTAAGGAGGTGCTAAGGAGGATAAATGTAATATATTCAGAATCTAGGGAAATTGAATACTTTTTAGGGAAATAGAAAATCTAAAACCTTCGAGAGAGAGAGAGAGAGAGAGAGAGAGAGAGAACACCTCCAAAAAACTAAAACTAAAAAGATATTTTAAAAAAAATAGACTGACATGAGTCTTTAAGAACATTAAATGCTAAAAGACAAATTGCCATAAAAGTCATTATTGGGACAAGTGGTGAAATTTGAATAAAATTTCATAATTAGAGAGTAGAGTTACATCAATGTTAAATTCTTTTTATTTAATTGCATTTAATCACGGTATACCTTTACAATATACAAAATGGTTTTTCCCAGTCTGAATATAGTGCATGTCAGTCAAGTCAAAGGTGTTACTACATATTATAGTAAGATATGTAGTAAGATGGGTGATGTGGTGGTTAAAGCACTAAACTCCTACAGGGCCACACATCCAGAGACCTTCCTGTACTCCAAGTACTACAGGTACATGCATGCCCATGATCCAGGTCTGGCTGGAGCTGGAAGTGGATCATGGAATCAAGATCTCATCGGGGTCTCTCTCTCTCTGTCATGGAATAAGTAAATAAGCTTTCAAAAAAAGGTGAAAGACAGAGGCTTCCATAGGCTATAAAAACAGAGTCTCCTTCTATAGGCCAGTTTTCAGTAATACAGAATGACATTCCTTCTACATGACTCCAACCACGGTTTTCAGTTCTATTAATTACATTGGGATATAATCGTAATTAATAGAACTGAGAATTGTGCATAAATGTAGTACTACAATGCTGATTATTTTGAGTTTTTAAAATTCAATGAATAGGAAAATCATGAAAAATGAATTGTATAGTTAAAAAAAGGTGAATGTTGTAAGAACTTCAGTATATGGTATAAACATAATAAGACTGAAATATGAAAAGACATGGAAAGAAGACTAAATGAAAGTGAATAGATACATGAAAAATAAAATATTTTCCTGATAGAGGTGTGTGGGGAAATGGGGAACTTAAAATTCAGAGGGAAAGAATAAGTTCTAAAAGGTTTCATATAGTTTGGTGGAATAATAGTACGTGTGGTATACTGAATTCTAGTTCTTACAAAACAGTTGCAGTAATTGAGGCAGTGCAGCATTGACTTCTCCTATCTTGATACATAAAGCAGTGAAACAGAGTAGAGAATCCAGAAATAGAACCACACAATATAATCCTGCTGTGTTTTGTGAAAGGTACAAAACAATTTAGTGGAGGAAAAAAACCAACCTTTTCAATAAATTATGCTAGAGCATTTGGACATACATAGGCCAAAAAGTGTACCTCTACCTATGTCTTATACCTTGTACAAAAATGAACTGAAAAGAGACCATGGGCATAAATGTAAAGTCTTAAACTCTAAAACTTTTGGAAAAACACAAGAGAAAATCTTTAGAATTGAGGCTAGCCAAAGAGTTCTTGATTTGACATCCAAAGCATCATCTAGAAAAGAAAAAGTAGATGAATTGGACGCCATCAACACCTAAGAGCTTTTTCCTCTGAGAAAGATCCTGATAATAGGATGAAAAGAAAGCTATGGACTGGGAGAAAATATTTGCAAATTACACATCCCAAAAGGAGTACTATGTAAAATAAATTAAAAAAAAAAAACTCTTAGCAACTTAACAGTGAAAAAGTGAACAATCTGATTAGAATATGAACAAAAGTCATGAGACATTTCATCAAAGGGTAGATACAGAAGACAAATGAATGGAGGAAAAGATGTTTAGGATCATTAGTTCTTAGGCAAATGCCAATAAAAAAAGCAATGACATATCACTGGACACTTTTCAGAATGACTAAAATAGAGAGTAGAGACCACACCAGATGCTGACAAGAATATCACAAAACCTTATCATCTGTTCAGTAGGAGTGGGTATATAAAATGAGACCATACTCCAAACAACAATTTGGCAGTGTATTAAAAAAATGCAGTTATCAAATGACCCAGCAATTGCACTCCTGGGCATTTATCTTAGATAAATAAAGACTTAGGATAGCAAAAGAGCCTTTTACATGAACGTTGAGAGAAATGTTATACACAATAGTCAAAGCTGAAAATGATCCGAATGTTTTTCAATGGATGAATGGTTACACAAACGGTGATACATCTAAACCATGAAATACCACCCAGCAATAAAAAGGAACACATTTTTATATGTAAAACAACCTGAATGAATCAGCATAGGTTTATACTGAGTGTAAAAAAATCCCAAAGACTACATACTGTATAATTCCACTTAAGCAATATTCTGTAAATGACAAATTCTAGAAATAGGCAACAGAGGAATGGTTGCGTGTAGGTAAGGTGAAGATTGGGGCTAGAGGCAATTGGTGTGGCTATAAAGGGCAATACAATGGAGTCTTGTGATAGAGATATTTTCTGTGTTGTCTCTACCACTGTCAATAACCTTTTACGACATTGCGTCATGACTGGACAAGATGCTACAGGTGGAGGAAGTCGGGTAAAGACTACATGGGATTTCTTTGCATGTTTTCCTACAACTGCATGTGAACCTACAATTATCTCAAAATAAGAATTTTAATGAAAATAAAAACTTCAAAAAAAAGTAATATTGTAAATTTTAGCAAGGCTAACCTAAATGGAAAGGCTATTGATACAAATCCCATGGCTCAAACATGATAGAAGTTATCTTTTGGTTCATGTAATAGCCCCAGTTAGGTATTTGAAATGGCATGTGGTTCTTTCTCATGGGATAATTTAGTGGCATGAGTTCCTTCTGGCTTGTGGTTCTAACATCCACAAGGGCCTTGCTAGAAATGACCATATCCAGGGTCATGGAGGTGCAACAAAAAAGAGAGCTTGGAAATGACCGAGAAGTGGTCATACTCTAGGTCAAATGTGGCCACGCCTAGCTCCAAGGAAGACTGGGGGAGTTGGAATCTCTAATGAAGAAAGCAACTTTTGGGATACGACTATGGACAAAGATAACTGATTTTAGTGGACAGCTTTCTGCTTGAATGTGAAAATATTCAAGCAATTTGGAAGTATGAAAAAGAGGAAAATGGGCGCTTTGCTTTTCTTGTTCCATTCTCCTTACCCTCAGAGGTCACCACTGCTAATGGCTTGCAGTTTGTTTCACGACCTTTCCTAGCTATCTGTGCATGTAATCATAGATAAATAGCCCCCAGAGAGACTCACCAAAATGAGTGCATGTTCAACATAGTGGTGTGTAATTTTCTCTTTTACCTACCACTATTTCTATTGCTCTCCTTCTCTGTCTGTCTCTCTCTCTCCACACACACACTTTTCATTTAAAAAAAATACCAGCCTTGGGATCAGCAGTTGGTGTAATGGCTATGTCGCTGGACTCCCACGTAGTCAACTGTGGTTTGAGTCCCAGACCTGGTGGCTTATACTCATGCCGGACATGTGTGTGTGTGTACCTAAGATTCTGAGAGGAGAATGGAAGAGAAGGGATTGTGGCGTGGCCATCCCCCCAGGGGGTGATTTCTCGCTTTCTATCTCTGTCTCTTTCTTTCTGGCGAGCACATAACAAACCCCCCTCAAAAAAAAAAAAAAAAAAAAAAAAAAATGCCAGCCTCATATTCCATACTACCCTGCTTATTTACATTGTTATAGGACCAACCCCTTTGCCTCTGCTTCCAATTTTTTATTACTATAAGTAGCACTTGGTTAAGGAACTTTGGGTAAAAAATGATTTCTCTGTTTAATATATTTTCACTTGTAAGATTCAGAAATAGAATTGTTAGGCCCAGCATCACTGAGGTTAAGACCTACAAACTATAGTTTTCTCCTCAGTGTTGGCACTTTTTTTGAACTCTCTTATAAGTTTGATCTCAACTAGGTTTTCTTGGCGAAGGTTTACCAAATTTACTGCCTTCACAGGAGACAAGTCTTACTTGTGGATCTGGCTTGAATTTTGTTTGTGGTGTTTACAATTTGCATGTTAGTATGTATGTGAAAAATAGGCATGAAATGGTCTCATTCTTGGAAAATTGCAATTCGTTATTCCCAAGAGATTCCCTAATCAAAGACAGATCTGTGGGTCAGTCATCCCTGACTGTTCTCTGTAAGGAAAGAAGTCAGGGATTGTTGAGGTCATTCACACACATAGCTCATTCTTTTTTGATTTAGTGAAGTTTTGACGAACTTAATAGTTCCTGGTATTCACTTCTCTAGTGTTTGCAGGTCTTGACCTTAGATCTGGTCATTGGGCTTATGAAACTCCCCAGCCCCAGATCCTAGGTGCAGGAGGAATAACTCCTTTCTTAGTTCTGTATCTGTTGACTAGCTTCATATTGCAACTATTCTTACTGCTCAGCTGACTCCAGAAATAATCCTGCAGTGCTTCTTCTGATTCCATGTCTCTGGAAAATTCACATTTTTTCTCTCTTATCTTCCTTGTTTATGACCTGGCCCCTTCTCTCTTTATAAAAGGAGAAAAACATCTTGCACATGTTTTTTTCCCTGTGAGAGTTTATTTCTGTCCCAGATATCAATGAGTTCTGCCACTGGTAACTCTCCCCTGGTAACTTTGCTTCGGCTGATTTTCTCAGCTTCCCTTTTTCCCTTTCCTGTTCTCTCTCTCCCATATAGTCTGTGACCTTTGGTGTGCTTTACACCTGGCCCCTTCTATTTGTCATTAAAGGGTAGAAAGGGTAGGGTCTTGGCTGCTCCCCTGGGAGATGGCAGAGGTCTGGGTTAGCAAAAGAGACTGACTGGTCAGGCAATGTGGCTTAAAGAGACCAGGATGTAGTCTGAAGCTAGAATGGGATAGATTAAGCCATGTGTGCACATGTGCATGCATGTGTGTGTCTGTGTCCATGTGGTAGTAACAGAAACAGAGAATCTGCTAAAAGAAACAGAAAAATGCCTTTGAATAGTCAAAGGAAAGAAAAATATGAGGGGCTTTAGAGAGGTTGACTGATGAATAAAAATGAATGGAAGAAAGTTTTCAGAAGATGAGGCAAGTTTTTAAAGCGTAGAGAAACTGTTCTTCTCTTTATTGAGAGTTTTTTGCTATAGGGCATGTGTGCTCGTCAGAGAGACAGAGAGAGACAGAGAGACAGAAAGCGGGAAATCATCCACCAGGGGAGATGGTCACACCATAATCCCTTCTCCTCCATTCTCCTCTTGGGGTCTTGGGCACACACACACATGCACCT
Organism: Tupaia belangeri chinensis; assembly: GCF_000334495.1. NCBI lineage: Eukaryota > Metazoa > Chordata > Mammalia > Scandentia > Tupaiidae > Tupaia > Tupaia belangeri. The sequence goes on from NW_006205986.1 coordinate 230,085, forward strand.
GGCATGAGTTTGAAACCTCCAGGTCCAGGACTCGAATTGCAGTCGACTACGTGAAATTCCAGCGATGTAACCATTATGCCATCTGCTGTTCCTGAAATTGCTCTTTTCTTAAGGAAAAAAAATGTGAGAATAGAAGCCAGACTTCATGCATTTAAGGAAGAAATGAGTAAAGAATGAAACTTAGGCTCTGGAATCTCACTGCCTGGGCTCAAAGCCCAGCATTACCACGTATTTTCTAATTGAAATAAGAAAATCTTCTTGTTTATCAAGTTCCTCACCTTTGAAACAGGGATATGGAAGTGTTTACTTGCCAGGATTATTATGAAAATAAAATGAGACTGGACCAGCAAGTGGCATGGTAGCTGGGGGGACTGGACTCCCACATGGCCGACTGTGGTTCAAGTACTGGACCTGGTAGTTTGTTTTCTTACTTTCTCTCTCTCTTTCTCTGATGACTATAGCAAGTTAAACAAAACAAAACAAAACCCCACAAAACAATAAATAAAATAAATAATTCTTTAAAAAAATGTAAAAAAAAATGAAATGAGACAATGTAAGAGGATCTTCAAAAGTTTAATGAAAAAAAATGTAATGTTCTGTAAACACTATGCATGGATTGCAGTTTTTGGAAAGGGCACCAAAATAAACTTGTACTTCAGTTGCATTTTTCCATGAGGTTTTTAAGTCCTCTTTTACATGTCTAACACTTAGGGTTTGATAGGAGAAACAGAACTTCTCTAAGTAATAAAAAAACCCATTTTTTTTTTACAAGGCTTTGACTCTGCAATTATGGAAACTGGTAGAGAAAACTATGCTAGCTGTGGCCTCTTCGTCTAGTTTTAAACAGCATTTGGTTGGCCAGGCTGAAAGCTGGATAAGAAAGCTGGGTGTGGGTTAGAGTGAAGACAAACTGGAACCCATGAGAATGAACTGGAACGCACTTCTGTCTTTCCTCACCTACAAACTCAATGTAGAGGCTGACACGCAGGGGTTGTTATCCTTCTCCAAGGTGCCATGTATGCATGTGAAGAAGCTGAAGGCGAAGATAAAGTGGGAGTGGGAGGAACTGCCTGTGACAGTGTGAGCGAGCTGCCATGGTGCCATCCTCTGACCTTCAGAGAACTCAAAACATAGCTGCTGCTTCATTTCTTCTTTCCAAATCTCATCCAAGATTTCTCTTGTGACCTACATTGACATGAAACTTTAGACAAGGGATTCTGGGAGTTGTAGTTTTTTTTTTTTTTTTTTGGGAGAGATTTTCACTGTAGGGCGCGTGCGCTCACCAGACAGACAGAGAGAGACATAGAGACAGAAAGCGAGAAATCACCCCCCAGGGGGGATGGTCACGCCGCAATCCCTTCTCCTCCATTCTCCTCTCGGGATCTTGGGCACACATGCACATGCGCCCGGCGTGTTTTAAGCCACCGGGTTCGGGACACGAACCGTGGTCGACTTCGTGGGAGTCCAGCGACATAGCCATTACGCTAACTGCTGGTTCCCGGGGAGTTGTAGTTTTGGCTTAGCTATGTTGTCTTTGTGTAAAGCCTACAAAACCACCACAACATGGTAAACACTGGGCATATAGGGAGTGATGATCTGTATTAGTTATTGGTATTGTTGAATGTCAAGAAGAAAAGGGTAGAGGGTTTCAAGTTCTTCATCTCTGAAACAGGGATATAGTAGTGCCTACTTAGGTAGAGAAAGCCAGCAATGGGAAGAGGGGAGATGGTTTCCAAGAATCCAGTGAAGGTTTGCAGTAGAGGTGATTACTGGGAGATAGAAATCTTTCGGATTTTTTCTGTTATGGTTGCCAGCACCGTTTCAAGCTGCTGTCTTGGTCTTCTGTTCTTTCATAGCTGCATATATGAACCCTACTCCTCCCTAAAAACAAAGTCCCTCTTTCTTAGTTGACCTTGAGTTCTTCTTTCTCCCTGAGAAGAAGCCTACTACTGCCACCGGCACTTGGCTCCCAAAAAGAAACTGTGTTTCCTATAGCCACACACTTTCAGAGTTCTGGCTTCTCTGCCTGTGTTAACCACACTGACTTAGGCTCTTTATCCAATTATGGCAACTCTGCTTCAGCACCCCCTCACCCCCACCCAGGCCCATAGTCCTCTTGGGCAAGTCGGGAGAATGGTGGGCTGCCTTCTCTGGGAAACTACAACCATTTTCTCTGGGGATCCCTGCTGACATCCCATGCCCTCCTGTGAGACACTGGTCTTCACGTATCAACTAAAAGTGTACACATAAGAAGTAAGGAATCCATAACAAGTCTTCTAATTTATCCTCTCTATGCCTCAGTTTATTTGTATGGAAGATAAGGTTGTCAGCCACCTTCCTCAAAAGGATATTTTGAGGTTTCACATTGAAGTTTTGACATTTATTAACCAGGGTCATAAGAAAGCCTTGATTTAATCTCTGGAAAAATGCTTTGAGCATTTCAAACATAGGGACCATATAAGCATAAAGAATTTTGCCCATAGCTCTTGAAGGAGGTGGCAGTTAGTCAACAGGAGTGTGGGCCAATTCTTGGTTCCTTCTACTTTACATTTGTGTTTAGACACGTTCAATGGAGAATCGGAGAGGCTCCATGTGGGTTTATTAGTTGTTTATGTGCTCAATAAAGATGCTGAAAATATTTACCATTTGAGAGAACAGAATCCTTTAGGTCAACAGGTTAAAATAGAGTAACAGCCTCTTAATAGGATAATATCACTCTTGGGAACAACAGTAAAACATTTGTACCTTCTGTGTGCCAGTCATTGAACTCTATACTTTCATATATACATTTTCTTCTATTCTTTCAACAATCCCTCCTGGTAGGTATTTTCTCTGAAGCTCAGAGAGGTTAAGTAATTTTCCCAAGGCCATAAGCTAATAAGAAATGAAATCAGAATTTAAACCTTAAAAATTTATGCTATTCCCTGTGACCAGCAGTTGGAGTAATGGCTATTGCTGGACTCTCATATAGTCAACTGTGGTTTGAGTCCCAGACCCGGTAGCTTAAACTCACACCAGGTGCGTGTATGTGCATGCCAAAGATCCTGAGAGGAGAATGGAGAAGGGATTGTGGCATTGCCACCTCGCTAAGGGGTGATTTTTCACTTTCTGTCTCTCTCTGTCTTTCTGGCGAGCGCATGTGCCCTATAGCAAAAACCACTCCAAAAAAACATATATAAAAAAATATATATATATGTATTATTACCACTACATTATCAAACATTATTAATTGGCTTCCAGGTCTAAACTGTCTTATGTGGCATGTACTCTTTATGTTCTTTTTGTGATAAAGTGGCAATATAAGTAAGATAAAGCAAGCTTTTAGAAACTATAGCTATTATACTTTAGAGAACAATTTTATTCTTGGTATACCCAGACTTATACAAGAGCACATAGTGTTGTCACTGTTGTGCATTTATGAAACAGGCTATGCTCTTCGGAAGAGAGATTGTGGAAAACCAGTGGAAGCTGAATGTGTATGAAAGGAAGACCAAACGCACTCAGTGTGGCAAATCTCCAGGGAACTGAAGGATGTAAATGTTAAGGAGAAACCAGAAGCATTATTAAAAAAAAACCAAAAAACAAATAACAAAACAAAAAAACCCTGCATTTACGTGTGCGGTAAAATAATGGAGTTTCAGGTCATTCTGTTTCTGCCTATTTCCGCTGTTTGGTTAGGGCTGCCTTTTCTATGTCTCTGGGGGTGAACAATCACCAAGAATCTTACTGTTCTTACATGTTGTATATTTGGAAAGGTGACTTCAAAAGTAGTCTGTTTTCTATGATTATCCAAATCTCAGATCAGAAACCCAGTCAAAATAATTTTATGCGGGGAACCAGCAATTAGCGTAATGGCTATGTCGCTGGACTCCCACGCTGAGGACCGCGGTTTGCGTCCTGGACCCGGTGGCTTAAAACTCACACTGGGCACTTGTGCGTGCTTGCCCAAGATCCCAAGAGGAGAATGGAGGAGAAGGGATTACGGCATGACCATCCCCCCTGGGGGGTGATTTCTCGCTTTCTGTCTCTCTGTCTCTCTCTGTCTGTCTGGCGAGCGCACGCGCCCTATAGCAAAAACCTCTCCAAAAAAAAAAAAAAAAAATTTATGTGCAGCTTGTAAGGAAGACTTTAATAAACAAGTGTGTAATTTACTTATACCAACAGTGTACTGAAAAGAGTTGAAATAGTGAAACTTGGACCTGGTGGCTTGCTTTCTCACTTTCTCTCTCTCTCTCTTTCTTTGTCTCCCTCTGGTCAAATTAAAAAATAAATGACTGAATAAATAAGATAAAATAATTCTTTTTTTTTACAAAAGGATGCCTTATGCTACCTAAAAAAGAAAGAAAGAAAGAAAGAAAAAGAAAAAAGACAAAGAAAAAGTGACATTAAAAAGATGGTATAGATATAGCGAAGGGGAATTCCAGCTGGCTTGCTGTGTTACACACAGTGAGAATACAGAGAGCAACATCCCGAGTTGCTGAGGATGGAGATGGGTCCCTACGGCAGGGACCAGGCAAGGGGTCTGAAGAGGAGAAAATCTTGAAGCTCCTCTAATTCATGCTTTTAAAGGGAGGCATTTCTTGGTAACTGAAAATGATATTTGCGTACTTTATCATTTTAACTGTAATCCAGGTTCTTCCACAGAGAGTAGATCTTGTCAAAAGGGAGACCTCTAGTCCTGTTTAGTGGGGCGTATTTGGACATGCAAAGTGAAAAAAGGAGCTATAAAGAAATACTTTTGATTCAAAGAATGAAAGGAATTTGGAGCTCCTGGAGAGGAGGGCAAGATGAGAGACAGCAGAGGAACAGGGAAGAGGGAGGGAGGCAATGAGGTGGTGGAAAGCCATGTGCTAAGACTCCTCCCTGGACCTCTTTGTAACATCCTCAGGTCAAATCTACTAAACTTAGCAGTGATTTATGGAAGCGGGTTTCTTGTAAACAATAGTGAGAAGACAAGTTATGCCTCCACCTTGAGATAATGTAGCTCAGAAACAGTTGGCAAAGGCAGAGGAATAGGGGTGTAAAGGAGGTCTGGGAGAATATGTCTTTGGAAGTTTCTTGATACTCTGTTGAGTCTTTGGAAGTCTCTGTGGAATCGACACTCTCAAGGAATTCTGTCTAGATTTTAAGGGCTGAAAAGACCCCAGCTGGCAACTCAGTTTTGGAGACATATTCAGTTTAATACAGACATATACACACACATATACACACACATATACACACACATATACACACACATATACACACACATATACACACACATATACACACACATATACACACACATATACACACACATATACACACACATATACACACACATATACACACACATATACACACACATATACACACACATATACACACACATATACACACACATATACACACACATATACACACACATATACACACACATATACACACACATATACACACACATATACACACACATATACACACACATATACACACACATATACACACACATATACACACACAGAGACAGTGAACATTAACTAAAGGGGACTATGCTGGGTGCAAGGAAAATAGAGATTCAGCTATATGTTTCACAAATGTATGCTCCTGAAACCATAAAGAAGATCAGTTTCTTCCCTTAAACCGTTTATAATATAGTAAGAGAGAGGGGTGAGCATGCTCCTACCTTGCAAAGCAGAATAAGGCAGGGTAGAGAGAGCCTGAGAGCAATCAGTTGTAATGGGTAATAGGTTCAGAGAGTGTATTCTTTCTGCATGCATAATTCACACTTACAGACATGTTTTACTGAGTACTTACTACAAACCATAACTTACACTAAAATCTTTCTATCTAATTCTCTAATGACCCCCTGAGATGGACATTATTTTATATTTGATTCATGACTGAGGATATGGGCTGTAAGCTTACATAGCTGGTCAGTGTTCTGCTAGTGTGTGATCTAACTAGTCACTAGTCTGACTATAGAGTTCTCACCCGTCTTTAACCCTACACTGCTCTTAGTGAGAATATCAGAATGAATGGCCTACAGTTGCTCTTTTTGAGTGCTAACATAAGTCTTACAGTTCATCTAAGACAGATTTACTCAATACACTTACAACATCACTCATAATTTGAGACTTAAAATGATAAAATACGAAGAGTTCCTATTCTTTTTCCACAATCTCTCACCTGACCTGAGCTGTCTCTTAAAGCAATGAAGTTGAGGGGTGGGTAGATGCACAAAGGGGTCTTGTGGAGCATGTCTGTCATCAAATGCTCCTTAAGTTGTTTTTCTGGAGGTGGCGATGGAACTGCAACAACACACCCTAACCTTGTGACTTGGGCTGTTGCTGTCAGGAACAAGACATTCTTGTTAGTCCAGGTCTTGAGTACGATCTCTGTCACAGTGGGCTTTGTTGACTGGCTTAACCTTCTGAATGTGGAGGTCATGGTCATCTAGTACCACAACTTGGATGTGCTAAGAGGTGAGAGAATGTACTGGTAATGGCACACCGGAATAGGGATTTATCCATGTCAATATTCCATAGCACTCTGATTTTATAACCAAGAGTTTTCATGGGTTTCCTTTTCCAAAGCAATCAGACCCATCTTTCTGCTTTCAAGAATTTTAGAATTTATTCACTGAAATAAATTTTAAAAATTACCACCTGTCGAATATGAAGTAATAGATGCCCATTGAACTGTTTTGGTTAGAACTGTGCAGTTCTAGGGGAGCTGAGCTTGCTGTGGGGAACTCCAGAGAAGACTTCACTATAGAATCTGGGCTCGTTTCTGTAGCCCTGGGAACCATGGGAGGGTATTGAACAGGAAGGCTGCAGGATCAAGTAAAACTCTGGGACGATGATTCTAGTTCTGAGGAAGAACCATCACCAAAAAAGTCTTTGCAGTAGTGGCTGAACACACAGGGCCTGTAGGATTCTGCCAAGGAGGCTAACTGACCATGTTGGGTTGCCATGGGTCTCCTGTTGGGTTGCCATGGGTCTCCTGCTGCTGTCCTTTAAGGCTACAGAGTCTGACTCTCTAGCACAGGCTTTTTCATTTCTAGCTTTCTCTCCATCTTGTTCCTAAGGGTGTCTTCTCTTCTGTTGAAGCACTTCTAATACTGATGTTTTCACCCTATTCCCAATGAGAACCCCTATAGAAAATTGATTTCACCCACGTTTCCTGATGTCCCATAAACCTCTTTTTGGTTTTCTTCACCAACCTTAATCACCCCAAGCATGGCAGACTTTGCTGGTTTCCCACAATCTTCTCTTGATCACACACTTCTTTCTCTCATGCTTATCAGTTACTCATTGCTGAGGATGACTGATATGTCTTAAAATATAAATATAAAATGTATTTTTAAAAATGTATTATCATAATCTTATTAGATATAAAATGTATTTCAGGAATAAATTACAGCTCAGGATGGAAATGCTTATTATCTAACCATCTCCTTGTCATTAAACCAGAGCTCTGCTCTCGTTATTCCTTCTCACTGATGCAAAATTCATCCTTCCCCTCTGAGAGAAATAGAAATTGCGGGGAGGGAAAAGTCTTTCACATTGATTGCTTTTTTAAAAAATAATTATTTTATTTAACTCTATTTATTTATTTTAATTTTATCAGAGAGGGACAGAGCGAGAGAGAGGAAGGGAGAAAGCAAGAGACCAGGTCTGGGACTCAAACCATGGTCAGCCATGTGGGACTCCAGTGCTCTTAACCACCATGCCACCTGCTGGCCCCTCACATTGATTTCTTGAGGCTATGAAATTTGCAAGACACAAGAAATACATTATTTTATTAAGGAGACTGGATTATCTCTGAGTGGTAGTATAGTCTCTGGGTGATAGTGGTGATGGACCATGGCAGAGGAAACAGTTAAAGAGAGATGCAAGAAAAGATAGGGCCATGAGAGGCCTAGACAATAAGACTTTGCTTCTTGTGTTAAAAAATGAGTAGCAGAGAGCTTTAAAACCAATGAACTGGGGACCAGCAGATGGTGTAATGGTTACATTGCTGGACTCCCATGTAGTTGACTGCTGTTCGAGTCCCAGACCTGGCGACTTAAAACTCACATCAGGCAGGTATGTGTGCATGCCCAAGATCCCAAGAGGAGAAGGAATTGTGATGTGGGATATGGAGGGAGAATTGGCATGTGTTGAGTGCATAGATATATAGGAGTAGAAGGGCTAATTCACCAAGAAGATATAATGCTTATAAATATCTATGCACCCAACATAGATGCACCTAAATACAAGAAGAAAGACTACTAGATCTAAAAGAAGAGATAGATGGCAACACACTAATTGTTGGGGAAACTCTATGGGAAACATTGTCAAATATGAAATGGTGCTTAGTTCTCAATGTATAGAAATCTGTGTCAACAGGTGTTCCAAAATTGTATGGGATTCTTAAATATCTGTCATGTAATAGCATGCTATTAGTCATACTTGTAATGCTAAATAGTTCCAATGTAGTTTGTCACAGAAATGCTCAAATTTGTCAATTTTGGGTAATGGTGAAATCAGATCTTGAACCATGGCCAATTTAAGCTTCATTGTCCATAGTTAATTGCTCTATTCTAATGCTCTTTCTAAAACATTTTGTAATAGGCTAAATCCAAAAATTGCCTCTCTGAAGGAAATTAATAAAAAAGAGTCTGATAAGTACACTCGAATATAGGTTTTTGATAACTTTGAGATCATACTTCTGAACTTCCAGGATTTAAATGGAAAGATCAGACCACAGTAACACTGCAAATTCAACAGAAGAGAGATTAATTACATGAGTCTGAACTGATGAAATAGATTTTTATGACTTTTGACTAAAATATTACTGATTTTCTTCCATTCTTTGTTTTCCAAATTTAAGGATTCTTGTTTTCTTTTTAGCTGCTGATAGCTTCAGCAATTTGTTAAGTTTTCTTTCTCTTTCTTTCTTTCTTTCTTTCTTTCTTTCTTTCTTTCTTTCTTTCTTTCTTTCTTTCTTTCTTTCTTTCTTTAGGCAATGAGGTGGTGGAAAGCCATGTGCTAAGACTCCTCCCTGGACCTCTTTGTAACATCCTCAGGTCAAATCTACTAAACTCAGCAGTGATTTATGGAAGCGGGTTTCTTGTAAACAATAGTGAGAAGACAAGTTATGCCTCCACCTTGAGATAATGTAGCTCAGAAACAGTTGGCAAAGGCAGAGGAATAGGGGTGTAAAGGAGGTCTGGGAGAATATGTCTTTGGAAGTTTCTTGATACTCTGTTGAGTCTTTGGAAGTCTCTGTGGAATCGACACTCTCAAGGAATTCTGTCTAGATTTTAAGGGCTGAAAAGACCCCAGCTGGCAACTCAGTTTTGGAGACATATTCAGTTTAATACAGACATATACACACACATACACACACAGAGACAGTGAACATTAACTAAAGGGGACTATGCTGGGTGCAAGGAAAATAGAGATTCAGCTATATGTTTCACAAATGTATGCTCCTGAAACCATAAAGAAGATCAGTTTCTTCCCTTAAACCGTTTATAATATAGTAAGAGAGAGGGGTGAGCATGCTCCTACCTTGCAAAGCAGAATAAGGCAGGGTAGAGAGAGCCTGAGAGCAATCAGTTGTAATGGGTAATAGGTTCAGAGAGTATATTCTTTCTGCATGCATGATTCACACTTATAGACATGTTTTACTGAGTACTTACTACAAACCATAACTTACACTAAAATCTTTCTATCTAATTCTCTAATGACCCCCTGAGATGGACATTATTTTATATTTGATTCATGACTGAGGATATGGGCTGTAAACTTACATAGCTGGTCAGTGTTCTGCTAGTGTGTGATCTAACTAGTCACTAGTCTGACTATAGAGTTCTCACCCGTCTTTAACCCTACACTGCTCTTAGTGAGAATATCAGAATGAATGGCCTACAGCTGCTCTTTTTGAGTGCTAACATAAGTCTTACAGTTCATCTAAGACAGATTTACTCAATACACTTACAACATCACTCATAATTTGAGACTTAAAATGATAAAATACGAAGAGTTCCTATTCTTTTTCCACAATCTCTCACCTGACCTGAGCTGTCTCTTAAAGCAATGAAGTTGAGGGGTGGGTAGATGCACAAAGGGGTCTTGTGGAGCATGTCTGTCATCAAATGCTCCTTAAGTTGTTTTTCTGGAGGTGGCGATGGAACTGCAACAACACACCCTAACCTTGTGACTTGGGCTGTTGCTGTCAGGAACAAGACATTCTTGTTAGTCCAGGTCTTGAGTACGATCTCTGTCACAGTGGGCTTTGTTGACTGGCTTAACCTTCTGAATGTGGAGGTCATGGTCATCTAGTACCACAACTTGGATGTGCTAAGAGGTGAGAGAATGTACTGGTAATGGCACACCGGAATAGGGATTTATCCATGTCAATATTCCATAGCACTCTGATTTTATAACCAAGAGTTTTCATGGGTTTCCTTTTCCAAAGCAATCAGACCCATCTTTCTGCTTTCAAGAATTTTAGAATTTATTCACTGAAATAAATTTTAAAAATTACCACCTGTCGAATATGAAGTAATAGATGCCCATTGAACTGTTTTGGTTAGAACTGTGCAGTTCTAGGGGAGCTGAGCTTGCTGTGGGGAACTCCAGAGAAGACTTCACTATAGAATCTGGGCTCGTTTCTGTAGCCCTGGGAACCATGGGAGGGTATTGAACAGGAAGGCTGCAGGATCAAGTAAAACTCTGGGACGATGATTCTAGTTCTGAGGAAGAACCATCACCAAAAAAGTCTTTGCAGTAGTGGCTGAACACACAGGGCCTGTAGGATTCTGCCAAGGAGGCTAACTGACCATGTTGGGTTGCCATGGGTCTCCTGTTGGGTTGCCATGGGTCTCCTGCTGCTGTCCTTTAAGGCTACAGAGTCTGACTCTCTAGCACAGGCTTTTTCATTTCTAGCTTTCTCTCCATCTTGTTCCTAAGGGTGTCTTCTCTTCTGTTGAAGCACTTCTAATACTGATGTTTTCACCCTATTCCCAATGAGAACCCCTATAGAAAATTGATTTCACCCACGTTTCCTGATGTCCCATAAACCTCTTTTTGGTTTTCTTCACCAACCTTAATCACCCCAAGCATGGCAGACTTTGCTGGTTTCCCACAATCTTCTCTTGATCACACACTTCTTTCTCTCATGCTTATCAGTTACTCATTGCTGAGGATGACTGATATGTCTTAAAATATAAATATAAAATGTATTTTTAAAAATGTATTATCATAATCTTATTAGATATAAAATGTATTTCAGGAATAAATTACAGCTCAGGATGGAAATGCTTATTATCTAACCATCTCCTTGTCATTAAACCAGAGCTCTGCTCTCGTTATTCCTTCTCACTGATGCAAAATTCATCCTTCCCCTCTGAGAGAAATAGAAATTGCGGGGAGGGAAAAGTCTTTCACATTGATTGCTTTTTTAAAAAATAATTATTTTATTTAACTCTATTTATTTATTTTAATTTTATCAGAGAGGGACAGAGCGAGAGAGAGGAAGGGAGAAAGCAAGAGACCAGGTCTGGGACTCAAACCATGGTCAGCCATGTGGGACTCCAGTGCTCTTAACCACCATGCCACCTGCTGGCCCCTCACATTGATTTCTTGAGGCTATGAAATTTGCAAGACACAAGAAATACATTATTTTATTAAGGAGACTGGATTATCTCTGAGTGGTAGTATAGTCTCTGGGTGATAGTGGTGATGGACCATGGCAGAGGAAACAGTTAAAGAGAGATGCAAGAAAAGATAGGGCCATGAGAGGCCTAGACAATAAGACTTTGCTTCTTGTGTTAAAAAATGAGTAGCAGAGAACTTTAAAACCAATGAACTGGGGACCAGCAGATGGTGTAATGGTTACATTGCTGGACTCCCATGTAGTTGACTGCTGTTCGAGTCCCAGACCTGGCGACTTAAAACTCACATCAGGCAGGTATGTGTGCATGCCCAAGATCCCAAGAGGAGAAGGAATTGTGATGTGGGATATGGAGGGAGAATTGGCATGTGTTGAGTGCATAGATATATAGGAGTAGAAGGGCTAATTCACCAAGAAGATATAATGCTTATAAATATCTATGCACCCAACATAGATGCACCTAAATACAAGAAGAAAGACTACTAGATCTAAAAGAAGAGATAGATGGCAACACACTAATTGTTGGGGAAACTCTATGGGAAACATTGTCAAATATGAAATGGTGCTTAGTTCTCAATGTATAGAAATCTGTGTCAACAGGTGTTCCAAAATTGTATGGGATTCTTAAATATCTGTCATGTAATAGCATGCTATTAGTCATACTTGTAATGCTAAATAGTTCCAATGTAGTTTGTCACAGAAATGCTCAAATTTGTCAATTTTGGGTAATGGTGAAATCAGATCTTGAACCATGGCCAATTTAAGCTTCATTGTCCATAGTTAATTGCTCTATTCTAATGCTCTTTCTAAAACATTTTGTAATAGGCTAAATCCAAAAATTGCCTCTCTGAAGGAAATTAATAAAAAAGAGTCTGATAAGTACACTCGAATATAGGTTTTTGATAACTTTGAGATCATACTTCTGAACTTCCAGGATTTAAATGGAAAGATCAGACCACAGTAACACTGCAAATTCAACAGAAGAGAGATTAATTACATGAGTCTGAACTGATGAAATAGATTTTTATGACTTTTGACTAAAATATTACTGATTTTCTTCCATTCTTTGTTTTCCAAATTTAAGGATTCTTGTTTTCTTTTTAGCTGCTGATAGCTTCAGCAATTTGTTAAGTTTTCTTTCTCTTTCTTTCTTTCTTTCTTTCTTTCTTTCTTTCTTTCTTTCTTTCTTTCTTTCTTTCTTTCTTTCTTTCTTTCTTTCTTTTTGAAAATGGAATTGAAATATAAACTTTTCTCCCTTCCTGACCCCTCTGGAATTGGAAAGTACTTGCAAGTATTCTTATTTTGTGGAAGTATAGTTATTTGCCTAAGTTCAATAATACTTGTTGCCTTGCATCAGAAATGGAAAATACTGGTTATTACCAGAGCTTTGACAGGAATACCATATCTTAAAAATAAGACCAGAAAGCTAAGGAACTAAGGATGATCCCTCTTAACCACAAGGCTACAGTATCAGCCTGACTAATACTTCTAATGTTCAAATACTCAACACTCCAACATGAAGGGAGCACAGTATTGGAAACATTTGTGCTAAAAGGCTTTAAAAAATATCTCTATAAAATCTAACCCCACCTCATCTCCACAAAGTGCCATCCTTCAGTATCCATAAATTCTAGCAAAGCCAAAGTGCTTCAAGCACTGAGAAACTATAAAAGAAAGAGCTGAAACACTGCCTTACCACTTCATCCTAAAATTGCCTTTCTATAAAGTGAGTTTTAGCATGAGAGTTTTGAGCTGTTAAAGACCCTCCTCTTAATATAACCAGCGAAGTTCTAGCATGCTCTTGTGGGTTACTGTACATTTATTGCAGCACTAATAACATGTTTTCAGTATTACTTGAATGATTAAAGTCTTTCCCAGTAAACTTCAATAAAAATATTTGCTGTCATTGAAAATAATACCTAGTCATTGCAAAAATAAAAACCGTTGTCAAGACCCCCCCACCTCAATTTGTCTTGAAACCTGTAGGTTGTGATTCATCATGTTTAGATTTAGACATTCTCAGATATAAATACATGCCATCAGTTCATTATGTGATTTTTCATCCTCACTGGTCTTACAAATGGCACACACTGAAGCTGCGATGTAGTCCCTATCCAGACTCAAAGAACCGATATTTGAGAACCTGGAAATGAGGGAATACTTGCCATTGAAAGTTACCCTGTGCAATCAACACGGTGTAGACCAAATCAGAGGCAATAAAAATCACTTTGAAAAGAAATGCTCCCTGGTTAGGGCAAGACTAACCTGCAAGTGCCTCCAAGGAAGGGAGTAGTCACCAGGGAAGCATAAATAAGGCGGGGCCACTGTGAGCACTGGGTGGAGGAGAGGGAGTCTTGTCTGCAGCTGTCCAGTATGGAGAGTCCCCTTGGAAAGATCACGTCCATTGTGCATGTGACTCTCTCAGGCTGTGCCAGTTGGATGCCACCAAACACACCTCTCATTCCCATGGCCCCTGAACACATCTCCAAGGATAAAGCAGATTTCATAAAATTATCCTTGGGGAGACCCAGTAGGTCATGCCACTAAAGTTTGTCTATCAACCTGGTAATTGCATGGGGCCAGCAGATGGCATGGTGGTTAAGGCACTAGACTCCCAGACCTGCTGGCTTGCTTTCTTATTTTCTCTCTCTGTGTTTCTCTGGTGACTGTGTGTGCCTTCTAGTCAATTAATAATAATAATAGTAATGATAATGATAATGATAATGACAATAATAATAATAATAAATGAAATTAAATAAATAATTGTTTAAAAATATGGTAATTACTTTTTTAATGTCAATTTATAAATCATCTTTCTGTGTTTCTATTATTTTATTTGAGGCTTGAGAAACTAAGTTTATTCTGAGAAATAGAGTTTTCCAGGTGCACTGACGTCAATTTCTGAGTCTGCAAGGTTGGAAGTGTGTCCTCTTGGTCCTGAGATATTCATATGCGCAATTGTAAATTCTCCTCCTGGCAGCATCTTTAATCTTTATATCATTACATGCATTTTTATTGCATTCCTCTAAAAATCCTCTATTATTCTTATCATGGAAGTCATTATAATGGACTATATTGTAAGGCAAGACCTTTAAAATAATTGCCTGCCGGTTATTCCATTAACTCCAACATTGAACTTTGTGTTTTTTTTTGTTTTGTTTTGTTTTTGAGAGAGATTTTTGGTATAGGGCATGTGCACTTACTGGAGAGCCAAAGAGAGACAGAGAGACAGAAAGTGAGAAATCACTCACCAGTTGGGAGGATCATGCCCCAATCCTGTCTCCTCCATTCTCCTCTCGGGTCTTGGGTATGAATGCCCAAGTGCCTGGTGTGAGTTTTATCTTGTCAGATCCGGGACTTGAACCAGAGTGAGTTACATAGGAGACCAGTGACCTAACCATTACGCCATCTTCTGGTCCCAATCCAACATTTAACTTTGTAACTAAAACCTTCCTAGGATCCAGCCACTTAGGAACATTGGAGATGCTGTTATAGGTTCAGAACCTAGTTCTGCTTTGTGTCCTTGGGAAAGCAACCTAATCTTTCTGAGTCTCAGTTTCTCCATTTGTAAAACTGGGACAATAAAACTCAACTTTTGGGATTGTTGTTAAATAGAAATGTATTCTTACCATGCAGCAAGTGCTCTTATCAGGGTAAGATGGATCACCCCCAGCCTACTTTGGAAATGTGCTCTTTAATAGTGGGCTTCTAGAATTATCACTCCAGTGGAAGATACATTTCAGTATTTCATTTCTTATCCTCCTAACATGAAAGGAAGAAAAGAAATTCAATACCTTATAATTAGAAATTCCTGAGGCCCCTTGAGTTTTCTCAGAACAATTCTTAACAGCTTTTCAACAGCGATTGTGGATATCATTGTACTTTTTCTTTCTGTCAAAACTTGTTGACCCAAATTCTCTGCATTCAATATTGAAATTGTCTAAGAATGCCTTTGGAGCCTTCTTTACTTTAAAGTGATTACTTTACAGTTTGCTCCAGGGAGTTAAAGAGAATATTTACTCAGGAAATGACCTAACTGCTTCATCCTAAATGTAAAAGGAGGAGAATGTGTTGCAGAGATTTGAATGTTGTTTACTTCCTCAAGGGCCAACAATAAGAAAGTGATTATATATATATATATATATATATGAACCACAATGCAGAATGACTTAGTTACATAAACACAGAGTAAAAAAATAATCAAAGTGAATAATTGAAACTATGACTTCAGAAGTGAATGAAAATGAAAACAGCTATTTAACATGGTCAAAATTGAACTTGGAAGGAAATTCATAATCTTGCATGATTTTTTTAACCTCTACAAAGAATAAAAGTAAATGCATGATTTTCAAGAGGTGTGGAAAAACAGAAGATAGAAAAAGAAAACAAAATTCCATACATAGAACAAGATGGACTCAGGTGAATAACTTGAGAATCTGGCAAACATTGCCAAGTGGGGGAATACTGAGGAACATTCACTATAGTTTGTGGAAATAGGTCTTAAACTTTTCCAGGGTGTATTTTTAGGACTTTACTACATCCTAACTTCCATGAAGACATGGAGGCTGTTCAATACCTATTTAAGCCTGACAATGAGATTATAAAAAATTTGCCATGCTTTTCCACTTTAAAAGGGAACTATTAAAATAAATTGCTATATTTTGTTCAAATTTCAAAGTATAGGTAAAAGTTTCTATTACCTACAGGAAGACTGAAGACTATTTAAAACTCCCTACTGGAAGCTAAGAAAACACATGTTCTAAGGGTCAAAAAACACTAGCCATTGTAAAAAACACAACAGGATGGCAAGTGAGCAAAATCTAAGAGAAAGTTATAAAATGTCATTAAACTAGTTTCAATTGTCTGTCCAAGTTATTTGGAAGAGTTTTGTTTTGCGATAAATCTGTGGAGCACACCTGCTCATTCAGTTTCCTGGGGATGCTATTTTGAACAATGCTAAACTTTCTTTTATTTCCAGATTTATATCACATTATTCCCTGCCAGCCAGTGTTTGTTAAAACCAACAGGGCATAAAAAACTACTCTTTCCTCTGAGTTTTTAACCCATGAAATACACAGGTTTCCATTTTCTCCTACTTCTTCACAGATTCCAGAGTAGATCATCTTTCGGCCTTAATTATTACTATAATTATGTGCTTTTGTCCTTTTCAATACCTAATAGGTATCTTAGTAACATGTAGGAAGAGAGGGGATATTAGGAGCTTTGGAGCTGTTAGGTAATTCTATATATTTTAGAATTCTTGACTGTAGAACTTTCTAAACTATGCTCCAAGGAATGTCTTTATAGAAGAGGCTAATAGTATTCCACAATTTTAAATTCCCTTTTTAGAGATTCATTATAAGAATTAGCAAATTAGGGAACCAGCAGTTAGCGTAATGGCTATGTCGCTGGACTCCCACGTAGTCGACTGCGGTTCGCGTCTCGGACCCGGTGGCTTAAATCTCACGCCAGGTGTGTGTGCGTGCGTGCCCAAGATCCGGAGAGGAGAATGGAGGAGAAGGGATTGTGGCGTGACCATCCCCCCTGGGGGGTGATTTCTTGCTTTCTGTCTCTCTGTCTCTCTCTGTCTGTCTGGCGAGCGCATGTGCCCTATAGCAAAAACCTCTCCAAAAAAAAAAAAAAATAGAATTAGCAAATTAGACTCCGAGAAGTCCTGGTCTACTGAGTTCTACCTACCTTGCAAGAGTGACTGGGAGCGAGTGCGAGAACTGGAAGCCAGATAGCAGATCTGATCGATCTTCCTACTGGTGCCTCCTAACAACCCTTCCCCTGCCCCACCCCAAGTGTTTCTTTAGGAACTGTAGTACCTCACCTGAGCACCTTACTATTTTTTTTCCAAAATTCCACCAGTCCTGTAAGAGTGATGGTAAAGGCATATATAGGATGAATGTGAAGGGTTAAAAAAAGATATACCATGCAACCCCCAAACATACAGCTAATTGATCATTGACAAAGGGCACAAGACAATCTAGTGGGAAAAAGAACATTTCTTTAGCAAATGGTGCTGGGAAAACTGGATATCTAGCCATAAAAAATGAGATCCTGACATCTGATACAAAGTGGATGAATATGGAAGACTCAATGCTAGTGAAGTAAGTCAGACTATGAAAGATAATATTTACTTTCAATATATACCAAATTTCTGTGCTCTATAGCAGAAACTGAAAGATTGGAGGATGTAACAGCAGGGAGGGCAACTGTAGATACTAGATAGTAAGGAAAGGGTAATAGTGGGTGGGTAATAGGAGGAGGGAGGACGAGCAACAGGGAAAAAACAAATAATACACTTAATTGACACAAAATTGAAATTTTTTTCACAAAAATGAAAAATTGTTGATGATAACGTATATGGTAATGTCTTTGTCTTGACTAATATGCACTGTATTTATACTGGTAAAAACTATGTTGTACACTGTAAAGATATGTAGTAATTAAATGTAGATAAAAATAAATAAAAACCTGCGGGCGAGCGCAGGTGCCCTATAGCAAAAACCTCTCCCAAAAAAAAAAAAAAATAGAATTAGCAAATTAGACTCCGAGAAGTCCTGGTCTACTGAGTTCTACCTACCTTGCAAGAGTGACTGGGAGCGAGTGCGAGAACTGGAAGCCAGATAGCAGATCTGATCGATCTTCCTACTGGTGCCTCCTAACAACCCTTCCCCTGCCCCACCCCAAGTGTTTCTTTAGGAACTGTAGTACCTCACCTGAGCACCTTACTATTTTTTTTCCAAAATTCCACCAGTCCTGTAAGAGTGATGGTAAAGGCATATATAGGATGAATGTGAAGGGTTAAAAAAAGATATACCATGCAACCCCCAAACATACAGCTAATTGATCATTGACAAAGGGCACAAGACAATCTAGTGGGAAAAAGAACATTTCTTTAGCAAATGGTGCTGGGAAAACTGGATATCTAGCCATAAAAAATGAGATCCTGACATCTGATACAAAGTGGATGAATATGGAAGACTCAATGCTAGTGAAGTAAGTCAGACTATGAAAGATAATATTTACTTTCAATATATACCAAATTTCTGTGCTCTATAGCAGAAACTGAAAGATTGGAGGATGTAACAGCAGGGAGGGCAACTGTAGATACTAGATAGTAAGGAAAGGGTAATAGTGGGTGGGTAATAGGAGGAGGGAGGACGAGCAACAGGGAAAAAACAAATAATACACTTAATTGACACAAAATTGAAATTTTTTTCACAAAAATGAAAAATTGTTGATGATAACGTATATGGTAATGTCTTTGTCTTGACTAATATGCACTGTATTTATACTGGTAAAAACTATGTTGTACACTGTAAAGATATGTAGTAATTAAATGTAGATAAAAATAAATAGAAACCCATGCAAATAGAAACCAAAAAAATGCTGGAGTTGTGATACTAATAGCAGACAAATAGACTTCCAAACAAAAACTGTAAGAAGAGGCAAAGAAGAACACTAAATAGGACTAATTCAGGCCCGCAGTGGCATGGTGATTAAGGTGCTGAACTCTCAAATGGCCTACTGTGGTTTGAGTCTCAGACCTGGCAGCCTGTTTTCTCACTGTTTCTCTCTCTTTCTCTCCCACAGTCAAGCACAGGTGCCTTATAGAAAATTAAATAATAATAATAAAATAAAATAAATAATTCTAAAAAATGTTTTAAAAGAAAAGTACTAATTCATCAAGAAGTTACAACATCCATGTATCCAACTCTAGGCCACCCAAATATGCAAAAGAAAATCTGCTATAGCTAAAGGGAGAGATAGACTACAACACAACAATTGTTGAGGATCTCTAAATCACACTGTCACCTCTGGACAGATCATCTAGACAAAAAATAAACAAAGAGACACAGGAACTAAATGACACCATAAATGAAATGGAATTGACAGACATCTAATGAACATTTCACCCAGCAACCACAAAATATATGTTTTTCACCCCTACATGGAAAAATTTTCAATCTCAACCAAATGATAGGGCAAAAAACAAGCCTTTACAAATTTGATGCACAGGAACTATAGCCAGCATCTTTTCAGATCATGATGGAATTAAACTTGAAAGCAGCTACAAAAAGAATCCTGGAAAATACACAAATATATGGAAATTAAGCAACTTACTCCTGAAAGACTTCACAACTACTGAAATTAAGACTTAATTAAGAATTTAAGATTGAAGTCAAAAGATTCATTTAAGTGAACAATAATGAACACGTGAGTCTCCATATCCTATGGGACATAGTGAAATCAGTTATAGGAAGGATGTTCATGGGGCTGGCAAGTGGCACAATGGTTATGGGTGCTGAATTCCCACATGGCCAACTTCAGTTTGAGTCCTGGACCTGGCAGCTTGCTTTTTCACTTTCCCTCTCTCTCTCTCCCTCTCTGGTAGAATTAAAAATAAATAAATAAATAGTGTTAAATAAAATAATTATAAAAAAGAAGGATGTTCATAGCAATTAGTGCACACAAGAGAAAGATGGCAAATTAAAGAACCTAGTGATACATCTCATGGAACTGGATAAACAACAAAATACCCCCAAAAATGACAGAAGAAAAGAAATAATAAAGATTAGAGCAGAAATTAATAAAATAGAAGATAAAAGAACTATGCAAAAAAATAAATGAAACCAAAAATTGGTTCTTAAAGAACCAAATTAAACATAACTGACACACCGTTAGCAATACTAATCAAGTAAAACAGAGAAAGGAAGCAGATCAATATAATCAGCAATGTAGTAAGCTATCTTGCAACAAATATAACAGAAACACAAAAGAGGATGTGAAAACACTATGAGTGACTATACGTGGAAAACAAGAACATCTAATAGAGATGGATGAATTTCTGGACACATAATTTACCTAAATTGAGCAATGAAGAAATAGAAAGCCTGAGCAGACCAATAAGGAACAATCCTGAATCAGTAATAGTCTCCCAATAAAGAAAAGTTCAGATCTTGATGGCTTCACTTCTGAGTTATACAAAACATCTAAAGAACTAACCTAACACCTTAATCCCTTAAGCAGACAAGGATATACATATATACAGACTAATATCTCTGATGAATACAGATGCAAAAGTCCTTAAGAAGATACTGTCAAATTGTATCCAAAAACCCATTAAAGAGATTATAGACCCAGGACCAGGTAGGCTTTATTCCAGGAATGCAAGAGTAATTCAATATAAAAAAAACAATAAATGAAATATATCACATTAACAGAAGAAAAGATAAAAACCCTGTGATCATATCAATTGATGCAGAAGGGAATTTGATACAATATCTCTTCATGATTAAGACTCTCAGGAAGGGAATTTGATACAACATCTCTTCATGATTAAGACTCACAAAATTGGTATAGAAGGGACATTTCTTTACATAATAAAATCCGTATATGACACACCCATAGCTAACATTAAACTAAATGGGAAAAAGCTCTCAGTAAAGTACTGGAAGGAGACAATATTGCCCACTTTCCCCACTTGTTTTCGACACAGTACTGGAAGTTGTAACCAATGCAATCAGACAAGATAGTAAAATAAAGGCATTCAAATAGGAGAAGTGAAATGATCTCTGTCTGCAGATTATATAATTATTTCCATAAAACAAACAAACAAAGGAATCCACAAAACACTCCTAGAAGTCATAAATGATTTTGTAAAGAATTGGGATACAAAATCGATTTACAAAAGTAGTGTTTTTATATACCAATAATCAACAGACTGAGGTAGAATCAAAGAAAGCAATCTTATTTACAATAGCCACAAAAAATTAAGGTACCTAGGAATAAACCTAAAGGAAGAGGCGAAAGACCTTTATAAGGAAAATTACAAAAAACTAAAAAAGAAATTGATCATGATACAGAAAAGTGAAAAGAAATTTTATTTTTCTGGATTGAAAGAATTAATATAATCGAAATGTCAATTCTACCTAAATTAATTTACAAATTCAATATAATTCCAACCAGACTACCAGAGACATTCTTCACAGAAATAGAAAAAAAATCACAAAATTTGTCTGGAATCCTACATGGTCCCATATTGCCAAGGCAACACTGTGCAAAAAGAATAAAGTAGGAGGTGTCTCACTTTCTGACTTTCAAATGTGTTACAAAGCTGTTATAACCAAAACAGCATGGTATTGGCATGAAAACAGGCATGTAGACCAATGGAACAGAATAGAGAGCCCAGAAATAAGACCCAAAACATATAGCTAAGTGGTCTTTGACAAATGACATAAGACAATCCAATGGGGAAAGAATAGTCTCTTCAGTATATGGTGCTGGAGGAATTGGATCTCCATCAACTGAAAAATTAAACTAGACCCCCCCATCTCTCACTATTAACAAAAATCCATTAAAAATAGATTAAAATCTACATTTAAAGCCTCAAATGATAAAACCACTGGTAGAAAACACAGGGAAAACTCTTGAAGGTATTGTAGTAGGTAAAGATTTCTTAAATAAGACCACTAAAGCACAGGCAATAATCCCCAAAATAGACAAGTGGGACTATATTAGGCTAAAAAAAAACTTCTGCACAGCAAAGAAAACAATAATAAGAATGAAGAGACAATACTCAGAATGGATGGTGGGAATTTTGCAAACTATGTTTCAGATCAGGGACTGATAATCAGAATATATAGTGAACTCAAGCAGCTTACCCGAAAACAACAATCCAATTGAAAAACAGGCATTTGAGCTGAGTAGATAAGTCTCTAAGGAAGACAATAGAATGTCCAAAAAAGCATATGAAAAAAATGCTCAAAATTCCCTATTATAAGGGGAAAAAACAATCAAAATCACAAGATACCACTTAACCCCAGTTAGAGTGACTATGATTAAAAAAACAAACAAACAAACAAAACCCAGCTGGTACTGGTGAGGCTGTTGTGAAAGGAACACTCCTATACTGCTGATAGGAATGTAAATTAGTACAGACACTGTGAAAAACAATATGGAAGTTCCTGAAAAACCTCCAAAAAGAACTACCATCTGGCCTGGTAATACCACTCCCTGGGTACCTATCCAATGGATAGAAAAACACTCATTTGGAAAGATACACACATACTTATTGTAGCATTATTCATAATTGCTAAGACCTGGTGTCAACCCGAATGTCCAAGAATGGATGATGGATTTAAAAAATGTGGGACATATACATTACGGATACTACTGAGTAATAAAAAAGCAGTAAGATCCTGTCTTTTGATACATAGTGGATAAATATAGAAGAGTTACTGCTAAGTGAAGTGAGACAGACTATGAGAGACAGACATAGTATATCTCTGCTCAATATACAGTGAATGTCTGCACTTTACGGAAGAAACTGAATGACTGGAAGATATCATAGCAGAAACAGCAAGTGTAGATACCAGAGATCATATGGCAGGAGGCAGAAAAAGAAGGGTGGGGTGGTGAGGGATTGAGGATAAAAAAAACCCACCAACACTTAACAGACACAGGAATGAAAAGTTATCTATTGAGAATGAGGTATATAGCAATATGTTTGACTTGATTGACACGCCATGCATGTATACCTTAAAAACCATACTGTGTGCTGTAAAAATGTACAATGATTGGGCCAGCAGGTAGTGTGGAGGTTAAGGCACTAGATCTCAGATGGCTGGATTTGCTGTTGAGTTCCAGACTAGGTGGTTTGAGAATCACACTGAGTGTATGTGTGCATGCCCAAATCCCCCAAGAGCAGGGTGTAGAAGAAGGGATTGTGGCGTGACCACCTCCCATGGGAGATTATTTCTTTCTTCTCCTGCTCCTATCTCTCTCTAGCAAGAGACATTCACTCTACAGCAAAAACCACACACAAAAAAAGACATACAATGATTAAATGAAAATTTTTAAAAAGAGAAAAATAAAAACTACACTTAGGAATGGAATATCATAAAGTTTTTTTTTCACAGAGCGACTCAACTGCAGGAGCCCCATTACATACATAATGTGTTTGTTCTGGGTCCAATTTTAGTTTTTACCCTTTTGGTCTAGGGCACCTGTGTAAAAGGTGAAAAGGCTTCCAGCCAAAATCTGAGTCTGTACGTATGCTCTTACAAACTACACTTAAGAATGGAATATCATGAAGTCCTTTTACACAGTTGACTCAATTCAAAGAGCCAAATCATATATATAAAAGATTTTACTGCAGGTCAAAGTTTGGTTTTTGCCCTAGTTGCATAGTATATCTGGATAGGCCTTTAAAACAACAACAACACTAAGAAGTCAGGTTCACTTTCTTTAAATCTAAGCTTCTATCCAAGCATGTAATGTTTTTCACAGCTGCATGGCTGCCCAGGCTTGGCTCTACACTGGAACTGGCCAATAGGTTTCCTTCTTGGCTCTCTTCTTCTTGGCGCAGCCAGTTACATGAACCAGATTTTGGACTTCAGAAATGTTCTTTGCCTATTAAGGAGTACTTGGCATTAGGTTATCTCTATGTTTGTGAGATCATCCCACTGATTTCATTTTTCTCCCTTTACTAGCAAAGAGGACTAACTAATACACTCCTTCCATGTACCAATCCTTCTGTTGATTTATATATGAAACCCAGATACTGACTCTTCCTGCTACTGGGAGTTTGTGTGTGTTATAGTTGGAGTGGAAAAGTGGTCTATAAAATCTAGCCTACTAGTAGCCATAAGGCCATCTACACATTGACTTTCTTTGCAGCTCCATTGTCCCATTAAAGGGGTTGCAGATGTCTGCTAGTGATGAGAGTAAAGAAAGTTCCATTCTCCACATTCTGGAGCCCTGAGGAAGACTCAGTCATTTCTTCATTTCAGATTTATTACGAAAGAATCCAAGTTCTACAGCACTGGTAGAGAAGTGTAGCATACAGATCTGAAGGCTAAACTATTGCTATCCCTGTTGAAGGCAGAGGCAGGAAGCGAAGGAGCACAAGGCTGTTATTCTTCATGATGAATATGCCTTGGGTCCCCTTGTCCTTCTTCATGTGAACACGTTCTCTGTCTTCCCTGTCTCCACACCAGAGTCTGCCTCCTAAAGGCTTAATCTCATCTTCATTATAAAATTGTGTCCCTTCTTCCAAGCATTTCTTGAGTCTCAGAAACCTTTAAAGACTTTTAGCAGGACATAGCCATCCTTATTATTGTCATTTTTGCAGCGAGGCTGGGGAAAGGAAAAACTCTGGATCCTAGAATTTGTGTGTGTGGGTAAACATCTGTGGCAATCGCTGCTATAAGGAAATCTTGCCTTTTCCCTTTATCTGGATGACTCCAGATCTTTAGAGGACACTGGACATCTTGCATTGGGAGCATTAATCACTTGCCAATACTCAATAACTGTAAAGTTTTGTGTCTCATTATGCAGAAAGAACATTTTTTTCTTTCTAACATTGGGTCAAATTACAAAGCCCTTTTTCTACTTATCTGTAACAAATTACTCCCAAACTTAGTGACTTTGAAAGTCCCATTGGCTCTGGTGTAGTGATGGGTACTGCTAAGACCTGTGCTCTGCAGGATAGGACCACATGGGAGACCTGTGTTCAATTTCTGGTCCAACCTAAAGGCCTGGTGGAGTGGCAGACGCCCTTGGTCCTGGATGGAAAACTGCAGGGAGATTGCAACATGGCTAGACCTTGTCTTATACAATAGCAGCCCCCCTCCACCCACGTATTTATCTTCTCATAAATCGGTAACTTGAGCGGGGTTCAGCA
>NW_006205986.1:255457-259577 GCF_000334495.1 Tupaia belangeri chinensis
TCTGCTCTGTGATGTCTGGGGCCTCAGTTGCTCTGTGGTGTCTTTATTGGGTCTGTCCTCCATAGTGGTCTCACGATAGACTTCTCACATGTCTCAGAATTTGAACAGTGACTGTTCCAAGATATCAAGGTAGAAGCTTCAAGGGCTTTTTGGACCCAGACTCTAGATATTACGAAGTGTCACTTCTGCTGTATTCTCTTCATTGCATGTGACCATCCCAGATTAAATGTGGGACGTGGCTACACAAAGGTAAGACTATCAGGAGGTAGGGGTTATTGGGGGACCACCTTTGAGGCTGGCTATCATATCCTACTATTCAACTTGAAAACACAAGCTGGTTTTTTAAATGCAAATTAAATGACATCACTGTACCAGAAAACTTCAATGATTATTGCACTGAAAGAAGAGGTCAAGACACATGTTTTCTATGCTCCTTCCAGCCACTGTGTTATCTTTATTAAATGAAATCATGAATTAGAGGCAAAGAGTGTTTGTACTTGGTATTCAGATTTATAGAAAGGCAGTCATATTACCCACTCTGGCTGTCAGGGAATCCATGCTGACTCTGTACACTTGGTTTTTACAGGCTGTATCAGATTGAGAAAATTCTGGATGCTGGCTTTAAAATGAGAGTAAGGCATCCAAACTATTGTGAAACCAGCAGTTATCCCATCTCATCGCCCATTATCACCATGAGAAGTAACAACAACGACACAAATAAATAAAAAAAAAAAAGGGCACTAAATGATGCTTTGGCTTGGGAAAGGATGCTTACATGCACACACAGGATACACAGTCTTTTAAAAACCATATGTTCTAATGATTTTATTGCTCGGTAACAAAAAAGAAAAAAAATGAAACTGACATTGATGCTAAGGCGTGAACTGAAGTTGAACCGTATTGATGACGACGAGGGTGCAATGCTAGGAGGAGGCTTGAGGAGGAAGGCATCACAGTATTTTGCATTCTTGTAAACATTGGTACAAGTACAGAGTGACTGAGATTTCCCTAGATGATGCTAACTAGGCCCCAAGTTCCTCTGATTCCAGAGGGATGAAGCATTAAGGGTCTTTTCCATTTCCCATCTGCTAGGATATATTATACAGCCCTAAAGATGAATGGATTATGATTTGGCTACTTTTCTTCTAAGATGCTGTTGTTGGTTCCTCTTCATGTTCCTGGTGCCCTGCAAGGTGGGCTCAACCTCCAAAACGGAGTCCTACGGGATGGCATGAGGAAAATGCTGCCCCCGATACAGAGGAAGAAAAATGAGAATGGAGAATTTTTGCCACATTCTCCTCTCCAGCTTCATTTCCTTCAGGAAGGGACTTTGTAATGGCAAGGGCTGTTTAATCTTCAATAAATAAGGGCTCTTGGCTGCACCTTACTCCCACTGCCCTTCCACCCTTGTGCCTCTACTCTCTGTCCTGCATTGCCACCTCTGCCAGTAACAAGAGCAGCAGGAAGGATGGACTGTCAGCAGTCTTTGAGCAGGGCAGGTCTTTGCAGAAAGTTCCAGGTCAGCCCAGCCCTCACATCTGATGCACACCAGCAGGACTTACATGGAGAACTGAAGAGAAAGAAAGAACAAGCTGGCTGCCTTATTTAGCACAATTGTAAAGTGAGGGGCTCCTGGGGGAGGCAACAGTGGAATGTTGGAGGCTAGGATGCAGACCCCGAAGCTCTGCAGAGAGACTGCCTTGGTCTGAAATGTGATGATGTTGGCTGGTGGTTCTGGGGACTGGAACCAGAATACTTGGTTACATGGATGTGAACCTAGTACGGGGGCCACACCACAAACTGGAGCACAGTCCAGTGGGTTAACCTATACCACATGGACAGGGGAGCAGTTGAGTCCTGGGGACAGCTGTGTTTTACAGCCCTGCTGCTGCAGTAGGGCATGACACTTGGCTCTGCTGGCCAACTCTCAGCCTTATCCCCACCTGAGTAGCCTGGATATGCCGTGCAATGGGCCCTCTGCTCTGTGGCGGTTACTCCATGGTCTCAGATCTTAGAGTCTTGTCTCACTATTTCATGGGGGGCTGTGGCAGCTCTTCTGGATTGACACAGTGTGAGATGAGGCAGACGGCATCTTAGTAGAGGTGCAAAGGGAGGAGAGGCCAGCCATCAGATGTTTTCTAGGACATCGAGGGGCACAAGGCCTCTCTTTTTCCCACTGAGGACTCTGATAAAGCCATCTTGTTCTTCTTCAGAAGTCACGCAGATCTGAATACAAGGGAAGCAAAAAAAAAATATATATATATATTAAAAACAAATTAAAACAAAAAAAAACCTTAGTGTCAACAAGAAAGGAGCTGGAACCAGCAGTTTGAATCACTGGGTACTGAGATTGCAGGAACACACACTAGAAAAAGAAAGAGCAGTCTCAGGGTAGAAAGGATAGTACAGCAAGAAAAAGGGTTGATAAAAATTAGATAGAAATCTGGGTTTGGTATCAGGCCCAGGAAATGAATATTTTCTGAGGTTCAGCTTCATAAATGAAGATCAATGAAATGATCTAAGACTTATAATACTGTGTCCCTGTAAGTGCAGAAAAAGATAATACTTATTCCAGAGGCTAGCATGTAGCATCTGGTGAGTTCTCAACAGATTATTTTAAAGAACCAAAATAACAGCTCTTATTCAGTAGCCTCCTATCATGTGCTTGGAATTCTGTATGCATCTCATACAATATCAGGATGTCAAAGGAACCGATTGCATTCCTGGCCCCAGGCAAAAAGATGCTAATACCTCCCATAGTAAGGCTGCCTTAAAAGAGAAATATATATATATATATATTAAAAACAAATTAAAACAAAAAAAACCTTAGTGTCAACAAGAAAGGAGCTGGAACCAGCAGTTTGAATCACTGGGTACTGAGATTGCAGGAACACACACTAGAAAAAGAAAGAGCAGTCTCAGGGTAGAAAGGATAGTACAGCAAGAAAAAGGGTTGATAAAAATTAGATAGAAATCTGGGTTTGGTATCAGGCCCAGGAAATGAATATTTTCTGAGGTTCAGCTTCATAAATGAAGATCAATGAAATGATCTAAGACTTATAATACTGTGTCCCTGTAAGTGCAGAAAAAGATAATACTTATTCCAGAGGCTAGCATGTAGCATCTGGTGAGTTCTCAACAGATTATTTTAAAGAACCAAAATAACAGCTCTTATTCAGTAGCCTCCTATCATGTGCTTGGAATTCTGTATGCATCTCATACAATATCAGGATGTCAAAGGAACCGATTGCATTCCTGGCCCCAGGCAAAAAGATGCTAATACCTCCCATAGTAAGGCTGCCTTAAAAGAGGTGGTAAAAATCTCTCTGGGACCCTTGCTGCTCACCACTCGAAGGTTACTACAGGGCATATGAGAGTGGATGTGGTCAGAGGTAAATCAGAGGAGGTGTTTGAAGAGAACTGTTAGTGTCTTGTGAGTTTCTCCCTCCTGACCTGCTTCCATAGATGATGAGTTCTATCTGAGGTTGGATTCCCTAGATATAACCTGAGATAGGGATCCTTGTGCAAGTGACCTATTGAGTGGGCGCTCTTAGGAGGTGGGAAATGAGGGAGCAGGATGGGGAAAGAAGAGCCAAATGAGGAGGTTGTCTCAGTTGGAGCTCTGAGCCATGGAGCATGAATTCTATCACCATATTCTCTTCCTTTGAGGCAAGGAGTCTTATTTTTTCTTTCTTTTCTTTAAATTTATTTTTTTACATTAATTCACTATACATCATTACAGCATACAAAATGAATTTTCCATCTAGAATACACTGTATATTGGCTCAATCAAGCACATCAACATACGTGTTATCAAATAATTTTCCATTTCTGGGGGACCAGCAGTTAGCGAATGGCTATGTCGCTGGACTCCCATGTAGTCAACCGCGGTTCGCATCCCAGACCCGGTGGCTTAAACTCACTCCGGGCGCGTGTACGTGCGTGCCCAAGAACCCGAGAGGAGAATGGAGGAAAAGGGATTGCGGCGTGACCATCCCCCCTGGGGGGTGATTTCTCGCTTTCTGTCTCTCTGTCTCTGTCTGTCTGTCTGGCGAGTGCATGCACCCTATGGCAAACCGCCCCCCCCAAAAAAAAGAAAAAAAACAAACCTCTCCCCCCC
>NW_006205986.1:260666-280712 GCF_000334495.1 Tupaia belangeri chinensis
AACTGCTGGTTCCCAGGGAGTACCTATCTTGAAAGAACCTATGAAACTGCTTTGAGGTAAAGATTTACCTTTAAAACATGCCATGGAATGAGTTTTCTACCTTACTGAAATGTGCCCAGATTCAACCCCACGTAATATAATTCCAGCCAGTCAGCATTTATGTAGAGCTCCTTGCCTCCGTATGTTGACTGTTCTAAACATGCTTATTCAAAGCATGCTTAATTTAAATATTTACATAATCAAACTTGAAATCAAGTCACCAGCATTGTATCATGGTGATGTTAAATAGAGAGAATACGGGGCATGAATTCAGAATACTGAAATTCTAGCCAGAGCGAAGAGCCTTACGCCATTCATCACCCTAGACTTTGAGACAAACAAACCAAACAACATTGCAGTTTGAATCTCTTGTTTTTGTTGAGTCATTTTCAGAGTGTTCCATCATTTCTAGGACAGTAAGTTCCCATTTCCTTGGCAAAAAAAACCACTTAAGGTTCAAATGTGTGCTTGTATGTAAGGTAGATCTTTGCTTTTCCCTTTTCTCTTTCAAGGTTTCGATATGAATGGGAAAGATTGCTTGATAGAAGCTATGTAAGAGTTGTTTGAAAATGCCTCAGAGACAGGCAGCCACAAAGCACATCAATTCGCGCTTTGCTGAATGTATTGACTTATTTTGCATCTGTAGAGTGATTTAATTTTGGTAGACTTTCCCAACAGTAGGAAGTTCTGCACCTACTCTGTACTTCTTAGATAGTCTTGGTAGCAATAAGTAATAAATAAATTCACTAAGGGAAGTAAAAAAGATGAATACACATGGCTGAGCCAGGCTTCAGTAACTTTTACTCTACCCAGGAATAAAGGGTCTAAAATTTATAAATGGTAAAAATGCATATTTTTGTATGGTAAAAATACATAATCTCCTACTCTTGAAAATTTACCATTTTAGGAAACAAAAGCAGAGTTGGAAACATTTCCGTTCATTCAGAGGCAGAACGGAAAGATCATCCCAGAAGATTAATTATGGGTTAAAAAGAGCAGAAGAAGAGGGACAAGAGGTACTCCTTTGGGCTGAAGGACCATAAATAGGGGAACCAGCTACTCATAGTTTGTTGAGGACTCTCAATTTTAGCACTAAAAGTCCCAGGTCCCAGGAAACTCAGTCACAAAAGGGTGGGAAAAGGGAGAGAGTGTAAGGAAAGAAACTAAGGAGGAAAATAGAGAGGCAAGACATTTATGGGACACAGAATTGGGTTATTATCTAGACTCTTGTTGGGCCTGAGGTCCCTGTTTTGGAGTTAAACTTTAACACTCTGTGTTAAATTTTTGGTTGCTTAGTCATTACTACTATTACGGTTGCTTCTTTAAGACCACCTATGTTTGCCTTGGCTCTGGTTTTTTCATTTGGTGGACACTGAGCTGAACTCAGACTAATCTATTTGTTTTTCCAACTGGACTACAAAAAAATAAATACTTGAATAAAATCTATGTTAGAAGCAATGATTGAGTTGAAACTTGAGAAAATCCCCTTGGGAGGCTGTACAGGTAGATAAAGAAAGTGGAAAATGACAGAGGGATTAATGCAAAAGGAAAATACGGTAAAAAACTGAGATGATCCAACCAAGAAATGTTACGCACTTGGAGAAAGACACATTAAGATAAAAAAGTAAACGATAAACTGGGGGAAACGTTGACAACATATGGTAGACCAGGTGTAAACATTCCTAAAAGAAACTTTTTCAGTAGTATAAGAAAATGGGTGAAGTATATAAACAGATTATTCAGAAATGACATATAAATGCCTGATACATATGCAATAAAATTTCAAACTCTAGCCATCCAGGAAATAAAGATCAGCATAAGATATTCATCTATCAAAATGACAGATATCGAAAAGTAGTAATGCTCAATTCTGATGAGGATGTGGAGACTTAAATATTCTCATGAACAGCTGATGGAGATGTTAATTGGCATAATTTTTCTGGAGGTAACAGAACTTTGATCTGTTTTCCTGCAATTTCTAAGTATATCCTAAGGAAATAGTCAGAATAAGGAAGAAGGATTTAGGTTTAAAGATCCTCATTGCTGTGACCAATAATAGGTAAAACAAAACAAAACTCTGAATCTCCATATAAGAGATACTTAAATAAGTGCTTATATAGCCAAAGGAGAGTTTGGCAAACTCTTTTTGTCAAGGACTAAATAATAAATATTTTAGGTTTTGTGGGCCATATGTAGCAAAGACTCAACTCAGTCTTGTATTCTGAAAACTGCCACACACAGCACACAGATAAATGAATGTACCTACATTCTAATAAAACTTTGTTTATAAAAACAGGGCAGTCCAGATTTCGCCAATGAGTGATAGTTTTCCATCCCTGATGGAAATGTTACACAACTGTTAAAAATTAAGTTTTGATGAATGTTTAGTGATTAATGAAAAAGTGAGGGGAAACTAGAGCCAGGAGGTGGTGTGGAGGTTAAGGCATTGAATCTCACATGGCTGGCTGTGTAGTTTGATTCCTGGACCCGGCAGTTTGAAAAATCATGCTGGGGAACCAGCAGTTAGCGTAATGGCTGTGTCGCTGGTCTCCCACATAGTCGACCGCGGTTCGTGTCCCGGTGGCTTAAAACTCACGTCGGACGTGTGTACATGCGTGCCCAAGATCCCAAGAGGAGAATGGAGGAGAAGGGATTGCGGCTTGATCATCCCCTCTGGGGGGTGATTTCTCGCTTTCTGTCTCTCTCTGTCTGTCTGGAGAGTGCACGTGCCCTATAGTGAAAACCTCTCCAAAAAAAGAAAAAAAAATTATGCTGGGTGTGTGTGTGTGAGTGTGTGTGTGTGTGTGTGTGTGTGTGTGTGTGCATACCCAAAATCCTGAGAGGAGAGAGAAGGAGAAAGGATTATGGCACGGCCACCTGTTCCCAAGGGGTGATTTCTCACACCCAAACTCACTCCCTTGTGAACATAAACTACCCTATAGCAAAAAAAAGTTGGGGAACAAAATAAAATATAATATCAAAATATGAATGTAAACAAATGGTGTGAAATATGCCATAGCATTTATGTTGCTAATAGCTTGATGGTTGATTGCCTGTGGTGGCCATTCTTCTCTTTATACCTTTTATTTATTTATCTATTTTATATCTTTTAAAAGTATTATGTACCAAATTCTTTCCACGACAAATGCATCGTAATTTTATAATCTAATAGTAATTTCTTCTTTTTAAAAAATCTTTGAGGGGCCAGCAGATGGCATAGTGGTTATGTTGCTGGATTCCCACACGGTCGATCATGGTTCGAGTCCCGGAACTGGTGGCTTGAAAATCATGCCAGGTGTGTATGCGTGTGTGTCCAAGATCCCAGAAGGAAAATGGAGGAGAAAGGATTGTGATGTAGCCATCCCCCCAGGGGGGTGATTTCTCATTTTCCTTCTCACTATCTCTGTCTCTCTTTCTGGCGAGTGCATGCTCCCTTTGGCAAAAACCTCTAAAAAGAAAAAAAAAAAGCTTTGACAGAAAATAAGAAACAACGAGAATAGTTCTATAGGTATGATAGAACAGCCATGAAATATAAAATTTTCTTTTTGGTGTGTAGAGTTGACTTAATAAGAATACTTTTTGCATTTAAAAAAGAAAAAAACGAAGAGAACATACTCCTGTGTCAATGAAAACTTTAGCTGTTGAGCAATGGCTAATTTACTTCTATTTGGAAACAAAAGCCTTGTGAAAAAAAAATACAAGGCATTTCTTTTCATAATCAAATTTCTTCTATTTCTTTGTTAATGACCTTTTGTCCTTTTGTATTTTTAGAGTTTATAAATATCATCCTGCCTATTTTCTGGTGCTTACTGGATAATTTTAGGTGTTATTAACCATGCAGATGAATTCCCCACTTAGGCTGTCTTTACTCTGCGTGAGGATGGTGGCCGGGGAGATGGTGGTCAAGCATTGCGCCGAGGTTTTCCACAGGTGACCAGGTTTAACCCTCACATCCACATCAAGGAGATGCTACTTGCTGATTTTACAGACAAGAGTTTTTTTTTTGGAGAGGTTTTCACTATAGGGCTCATGCACTCGCCAGACAGACAGATAGAGAGACAGAGAGACAGAAAGCGAGAAATCACCCCCCAGAGGGGATGGTCACGCTGCAATCCCTTCTCCTCCATTCTCCTCTCGGGATCTTGGGCATGCACGCACATGCGCCGGACATGAATTTTAAGCCACCGGGTCCGGGATGTGAACCGCGGTCGACTACGTGGGAGTCCAGCGACATAGCCATTACGCTAACTGCTGGTTCCCTAGACAAGAGTATTAACAAAGTCACTGTGAAAACCAGTACAGCCATCATCGACTTGATACTAGAATCAGTATTCTTTCTATCCATGCTATATTATCCACTCCTCCAATTAACATGCGTGTTTTGAAATATTCCACTTAAATATTTTAGGACATTAAAGCAGAGGGAAATTTGAATTGTTTTTAAATAATAGATTTTTTTTTTTTTTGCTATAGGGCATGTGCACTCTCCAGAGAGAGAGAAGGAAAGTGAGAAATCTTTCTCTAGGAGGTATGGCCATTCTGCAGTTCCTCCTCCTCCTGGGATTTGGGGAAAGCACGCACATGCACTCGGTGTGATCTTCAGTTGGCCATGCGAAATCCAGTTGCCTTAACTTTCATATCATCTGATCCTTTAATAATAGATTTTTTTTTTGAGAGGTTTTTCACTATAGGGCATGTGCGCTTGCCAGACAGACAGAGAGAGACATAGAGACAGAAAGCGAGAAATCACCCCCCCCCCAGGGGGGGATGGTCACGCTGCAATCCCTTCTCCTCCATTCTCCTCTTGGGATCTTGGGCATGCACGCACACGTGCCCGGCGTGAGTTCTAAGCCACCGGGTCCGGGACGCGAACCACGGTCGACTACGTGGGAGTCCAGCGACATAGCCATTATGCTAACTGCTGGTTCCCAATAATAGATTTTTTAAATGTGAGGTTCTTTTCCCTCCTAACTTGGTACAGGGTGTGTGCATTCACCAGGGGGGAGAAAGGAGAGAGAGAGAGAGAGAGAGAGAGAGAGAGAGAGAGAGAGAGAGAGAGAAAACACCCACCCAGGGTGAGAGAGAGAGAGAGAGAGAATTCACCCCCAGAGGGGATGACCATGCCACAATCCCTTTTCCACCATTCTCATTTTGGGATTTTGGGCATTCACTCACACATGCTTGTCCAAGCAGTCAGTTCAGGAATTGAATCATGCAATCAGCCAAGTAGAATCCAGTTGCTTTAAACTTCATGCTGTCTTCTCACCTCTTAATAATAGATTTTAAAAATGTGAGTTATTTTTTTTCCTAACTTGCTACAGGCTACGTGAATGATAAAGAGAGAGAGAGATAGATAGATAGAGAGATAGATGTAGAGAGAGAGAGAGAGATAGAGAGAGGGATAAAACCTCCTGGGGGGATGGTTATGCCACAACTCCTTCTCCATCCTCATTTTGGGATTTGGGGCATGCACTCACACATGCCTGCATGTTTTTCAAGCCATAAGGCCAGGAACTGAACTA
The DNA here is from genome assembly GCF_000334495.1 of Tupaia belangeri chinensis. Taxonomy (NCBI): domain Eukaryota; kingdom Metazoa; phylum Chordata; class Mammalia; order Scandentia; family Tupaiidae; genus Tupaia; species Tupaia belangeri. Next base: position 266,228 of record NW_006205986.1, read on the forward strand.
TGCAGTTGGCTATGTGGAATCCAGTCCCCATAACCACCATGCCACTGGCTGGCCCTGAAATGTTATTTTTAAAAGTGGTTGACATATTCCAAACCTCACATAATATTAAGGACAGAGATTAAAAATAGAGAATTTGTGTATGGATAAAGAGACCTTAGTGCTTTGGGTTGACCCATATCAATTTGGAAATAGAAATGCCTTTAGTTATCACAGAATATCTACAGGACTTAAACAGATCATAGAAAAAAAGGGTAGTTCTCAAATTTCAGCTTTAACAGAATACCTTGGGAGTTTATAAAGGAGATTGATTCCTATCTTTACCTCAGAAATTCTGAATGAACAGATCTGAGGTAGAGTCCGGGAATTTGCATCTTCAACAAATAATTCTGATCCCTGGGTGAGTCTGGTTTGGGTGGTCCAAAGACCACATGTGAAGACTGGATGAATATCAGGGAGTGTGGTATTTTCCTAAAGAGTTATGGTCAGACCCATGTGGTTCCAGGTTCAGACTGAAACGTGGAGTTGTGTCTTGAGGATGTTTAACCCAAGAGGCTAGGTTGATAGGCTCACTCTGTCTCCCCCACCTCCCAAACCCTAGCAGATTATCAGTTTAACCATGAGGGTGGATGATGTAGGTATGAGGCCCATTCCCAGAGAAAGCATTCTTTGGGAATAGGCTAACACGTTGGTAGGAGTCAATGAACACATGCTCTGCTTCTAGAAATTGATCGACTTGAGAAAATTTTAATTTGCCTTCTGGTTTCACTGATAACATGTTTTAATAACATAAAACAATTTGATCTCAAATGGGGAAGCACGAGATTATTCTGAGAAAAAAAATCAAACTTGTGAGCAAGATTATTTGATAACAGGTTGCTAATAAAGATGACATACTTGCTGAGTTTATTTTACTTGAAAGATTTTCCAAATTTTTGAATGGGAAAGATACAGTTGGGTAAACTTAAGGAAGTTTGAAGTGTCAGCATGGGAGCAAGCTGGGGATATACCCATTTGGTTTGTGGGGTGTGTATGGCTTTACAGCTGGGGGCTCAGTCTGATAACGCTAAGATCATTGCCTGTGATAGACAATGACTCAACAGGGAGGCCACATGAGTGAGAATGTGTTTTCAAGGGGTCTCTGGTGCCCAAATGCTTGGCATTTGTGACATCTGCCTTCCCTGTGAGCCAAGCTGTGTAAATAATTCCTGATTGCTTAGAATTAGTTTCACATTATCGAGGGATGGATCACATGGCTGAGAGGGAGGCGTACTTGTGCTTAAGTTCCAGCATGGCCACTATTCGAGTATCTCTGCCTTCTCTCCTACGATTTTGCTCCTTGCACAAGGCACATAACCTTTGTGAGCCTTTGTTTTGCCACTTATTAAACAGAAATAATGAATAATGAATGAGTAAAATTCATACGGCATGTGTGTAACCGCCAATGAGTTGTTTTAATTACATATGCTTTCTAAACATTATATAATGTATGCATAAGACATAATTAAATAATGACTTATAATGATGATACTGCTACTAATTATTATTGTGACAATGTCTAGGAAAATAATGATTAATTTACTCTCTTCTTTTTTGTGAACCAGAGGTTAGAGAGAAAAGATTGTCTTTAAGGAACAGACCCCCAAACAGGTCATCACAATCTAAAAAGGGATAGCCACAATAGGTTTGTATGGGAGGCAGAGGAGTCCGTGCAGTGGCTTAGGGCAGTTGACTGTGGAGTTCCCCATGGGTGCTGTCATTAAGGAGAGTTTCTCAGACCTATTGCTCTGTACAGACAGATGACGGCTTTTGTTGTTACTTCTTTAGGGAGTGTGCATGTAAGTGATATGGTGAGCAAACACCAGCCCTAGGGAGAAGAAACAATTTGGGGCAGAAAAATGAAGGATCAGGTCATCTGAAGCAGGGTATATTTTATGCCAACACATGGATGGCTTGTGATTTCTTTAAATGTATATCCTGTCATAATCCTTCCTTCTCCAACAGGGAACAGGGAAAAAGAGAGGCTGTCCCATGTACAAAATGCAGCGTGTCCTCACATGGGCATACCATGTAGGACATTTTTATAAAAGAAAAGAAAAGACAATTCCAAGTAAAACCATAAAACTGGAGTGAAACCACAGAGCCCAGTGACTCAATATCCTAAGACTATTAGAGATTTTAATAACCTGAAGTTATTAGATAGCATACACCTCTGGGGGTTGTTGCATTTATGTAAGAGGCAGCTCCTGCACTTAGGTAGAGCGAGGGTAGGATGTGGCGATGCATGTGTTTGCATGTGCAACAGTTGAGGCCCAGGAAAACCACAGCAACACTGTGCACTTTTATAGCCTGATTCAAAAGAGAAGATGGAATATTTTAAATGTCGCTTCTTTTTAAATTTAGTTCTTGCGATGTGACACTACTTTAAATGGAAAAGAAAAAAGCCCTTGAACCTTTCAGTTTTCCCTTGTATTTAATTTTTTCACTACCGCTGTACCGTTAATACTTAACTTATGCCTTTACTCTTTACAAAGCCATCAGTAGAGATGGTGACAGACTATTTGACCATCTCTGCCTTCTCTCTCATGTTTCTCTTCAATTCTCCGAAGGCAGGAGATCTGACTGGGCCACATATCCTAAAAGTTTATCACTATCTATTAAAGCTTCCTCTTGTTCCCCCTGGGAGGTCATCAGCCCTTTTTTTTTTTTTTTTTTTTTTTTAAGAATTATTTATTTAGGAAGGTGAAAAAAAAAAAACAAAAACAAAAAAACACCACAATTATTTATTTAGGGGCCAGCAGGTGGCATAGTGGTTAAGGTGCTGGACTCTCACATGGTTGACCATGGTTTGAGTTCCAGACCCAGTGGCTTAAAACTCATGCCAGGTGCATGTGTGTGCATGCCCAAAATCCTGAGAGGAGAAGGGAGGAGAAGGGACTGTAGTGTGGCCATCCCCTCTGGGGGTGTGGGGGGTGGTGATTTCTTGCTTTCTGTCTCTCTGGCAAGAGTATGCACCCTATAGCAAAAATCTCTCAAAAATAATATATTTCATTGTATTTGTTATTATTTTAATTTGCTATAGGGTACATGCACATGTGCGAGAGAGAGAGAGAGAGAGAGAGCTACCAGGTCTGGGACTCGAACCGCAATTGGCATTGTAGGAGTCCAGCACTCTAACCATACATTTCTTTAATACTTTGTTCTCCCATCAGCTATTTGGTACCATAAGACCCTTAAATTCAGATTAATCAGTGGTTGTGTTGGTGCTGAGAGTGAGCTGGGGTGGGGTTGTGGTAAGGAGACTTTAAGTCTCATGGTTCCATCTCATACTCCATCTATTTTGCTCTGGTTCTAAGAATAAAACCACAGTTTCAGGCCCCATCTGCATCATTCCCTTTGCTTACCTTGAGGGAGCGGTGACTGGGATGTGGGTCTGGATTCCAATATTCTCTCTATAATTTCATAACACCACTGAACACCTGCCTTGGCTCCTATTACTATCCAGTAAAGAACAGATGTTTGCTGACTTCATCCCTCCCACTGTCATATGACTGTTCCTAACTCTCATCATTATGAACTCTACTCTGATAACTCCCTGTCTTGCACACTGCTTCCCTACCCCTGCATTTCAGATTATTTTCTGAAGTACGTCACGGAAAGTGGAATTACTGCACTCACAGGTTGAGCATTTTCATGGATCTTAGTGCATGGCACCAAATCACTACGCAAAACGAGTGAACTCATGTATCCTAGGGTCTATAAACAATTTAATTTTACTTTGTCCCTCACTTTTGTGTATTTAAAAGGGAAAATAACACTTCAAATTACTGGTTTCTCATTTGCAGTATGATTTATTTGATAAATTGGTTTCTCATTTGCAGTATAATATTCATTTGATTTATTTTAATATAAGGGGAGGGAATGTTAAACTCTTTATTTTGTTTTATGATTTTCAAATAAACTTAAAAAAACTATTTCTCTATATAGCAACTTATATTTAGATGTTTCTTTTAGAGATTCTTTTGAATAGCCCTAAAGGAAAGGCAAATCATTATTCTTTGAGAGTGTTCCTTAGTCTGAAAGTGATAAAGTCATTTGGAACCACATGTGGCATATGAAATGTTTAATTAAGTTGGATAAAAGTCAAATATAATTATAAAGTAATGACTGATTTCTTTCATGACATAGAAACTATTTTTGAAGGCAATTCTAAAAAAAAAGACATTCAAGATATGTTTCAAGCAACTCTATTGAACTGAAATGTATCACAATTATTCATGAATTTTTTCACTTAGTACTTTTGTAGGAGGAGCCTTGTTATTTTCTACCAAAGTCACATTGCCTCAGGAAATATCTGAATTATTTTACATACCTAGAATGCAGAAAGAGAGGCAAGTTTTGACTTCAAAAAATTTGAAACAGAAGTCCACTATAATGTTTCCTTTGGAGATAAATTACATTTCAAATTTCTTTCATCCATTTTTAAAAAATTTTAATTGCTAGTGTGTGTGCTCACCAGGGAGAAACAGAGAGAGAGGGAGAGTAAGAACTTCCTAATAGATTGTGCTTGGGAAGTGCGCCAAACTTCCCTCTCCATTTCTCCATCCTGTTGAGATTTTGGGCACATCTGCACGTGTGTCCTGCATATTTTCAAGTCACCAGACTTGGGATTTAAACAGTGGTCAGTCATGTTAGATCTGACGCCCCTAACTAAGCCGAGGGCCAGCCTGGAATTTTCAACTTCGAATTCCCCAGTTCCTTCTCTATTATATCAAAAACAAACTTGGAAGTCTAGGCATAGTATTTTTACTATGTGATGAGAGTATAGGATATGACATGAGGGGAGCTGCAGTCAGAGGGACAGTACGAAGTCTTCTTTGTCTTCAAAGAAGACAAAGAGAGAAAGAGTAAGACAAAGAGAGAAAGAATACAACAAAGAGTTAGTATGTGTGTCCTGGTTTCACTTCTCGTAGACATAAAGGTGCAGGGAGCACACGTCTTCTCAAGAAAACTGACAAATCTCATAAAGAACTCTACGTTCAAAATGACACTGGAGCAAGAGGGTGCCGATGCTCTAGACGAGATGTAGAAAGATGTCCAGTGCTTGAGCCTGAGATAGTGTTTGACTATATCTGTCTTAAGTCATGGTGTGATGGTGTCACAGGCTTCAGTGAGCAGTCAGAAACTTGGTGTCTGGACAAGTAGACCTAAGAGGCATTCTTGGAGTTGGAAACAAACACAGTGAACCTTGGAACACAGCGTCAACTTACAACAATGTTCTCCCAAGAGGTTGAAGATTTCACCACACTGGTGGACGCCAGTACAGAGCCCCACTAGAGACCAGTGATCTTCAAAGAAAAGCATGGAACTAGATATCTCCCCATCCTGCAGCCAGGACATGATGCACACTTCCTCTTGTGAACAGATAATATTACATGAGTTTCCTAACATTTTGGTTCTGCATGTTTAGATCCAACTAGTCTAATATTATTGCAGTAAGTATATTTTTCTCAAAATGAGTACTGTGGATGTGACCCCTCTCATTCAGACCTATATGTATTATGACATGTGTTAAAATGACTCTTACTCTAAGGTGCCTATACCTGGATGGTGTTTGTGTGCTTTACTCACCTGATTCTCTTTCAGTGTTATCTGCCCCTGTTCCTTACACCCAATGAAGGTTCTAACACATCTAAAAATCTTCTCATTTTTCTGGACTCGCTGGACAAAGTTGGCTGGAAAGAAGCCAATCCTATCTTGAATTTTTCCCTGAAAGGAAAAAACAAGGCGAGCATTCATTATTGGAGCATTCACTCTAATTAGAGTTACCAAGTGAATATTTTTTAAAGAAAGAGAAATACCTACTTTCCACCAGTCTTCATTGGAATCCTCTAAGAGAGTAATCATGTCTCCTGGCCTAAAATGAAAAATAAATGAGTTGGATGGGAAAGTAGAGAAATGAGAGGAGAGAGAGAGAGAGAGAGAGAGAGAGAGAGATAGAGAGATAGAGAGAGAGAGAGAAAGGTAATACTTTGAAATTAGAAATAATCATTTTTCATTTATATAATCCTTAAAATAGAAATGCAATAAACATGACTTTTACCAGCTCTTCCCCACCCAAGAAAATAGCTTTGTTATACATTGAAAGCAAGTATAGTTTCTGTATTTTAAAAGGCAATCCTCCCTGTATTTTTATACATAAAACATCACATACTGTAAAACCCTCCAAAATATAGAAGTTGATAAGTTTGAAGGTGCAGGCTCTCCTTCCTATTCTGCCCACAGTCTTTCTCCCTTCTAGACCCTTTCCATGTACTTCCATTCATACACACATATATACTTGTATTTTGTTGTTGTTTAGTGTTGACTTTTGGAATTAAGTATCATCTTTTTCATGATCTGCATCTTCTCAGCTTTCTTGAAACCTAGCACACTTTTCCTTAGCTCCACTTTCCCTGTTTGCCATTTTTTTTCTCTTTTTCTATATGTATGGAGTGGGAAGAAGGGAAATGGAGGAGGGGGGCAGAGAAAGAGAGAGAGAGAGAGAGAGGAGAGAGAGAGAGAGAGAGAGAGAGAGAGAGAGAGAGAGAGAGAGAGAGAGAGGGAGAGAGAGAGAGAGAGAGAGAGAGAGAGAGAGAGAGAGAGATATGAAAGAGGTTTTATTTATTTTGAGAGAGATTTTGCTATAGGGCATGTACATTTGCCAGAGAACTAAAGAGACAGTGAGACAGAAAGCAAGTAATCATCCCCCGAGGGGATGGCTATGCTGCAATCCCCTCTCCTCAAGCCTCTTCTCAGGATCATGGGCATGCATACACATATACCTGGCATGAGTTTTACATTGCCAGCTCTGGGACTCGAACTATGGTCAACTATGTGACAGTCTAACAACATAATATTATGCCATCTAACAATCCCGAGAGAGGTATTTTTGACAGGATCTTGTTATATGTGATCCTCCTGTCCTGGTCTCCCAGTCACTGGGACCACAGGGGCATATCACCTTGCCCAGCCTGTTCAGCTTGGGCTAGGAACTGCCCATGGACCTCCCAGTCACTCTTAGCCATCGTGCAGGGGTACCCTCTCACTTGCGCCCCATGGCTGGTTTGTCTACTATCTTTTATGTTGGTATAATTTGAAATTTTATTGTAGATGTGTGTGTGTGTGCACGTTTACATCACTCATTAAGAATTACGTGGGTATAGACGAAGACTCACCTGTTCATGTTTTGTGGTGTTGTTACGGATGTAGTGACTGTAGCATTTGTCACTTTTTCTTTGATTTTCACACCCAGATGTGTGTGTGTGTGCGTGCGCACTTTGACTCCTGATAATCCACACTTATTGTAGCTTACATAATCTGAAGACTCTTAATTTATATGTTGGGACAATTTCCTCGACTATTTCTTTCACTGTTTCCTCCATTTTCTCCCTTCTTTCCTTTTAGAACTTCTAGTCAATATATGTGAGACCTTTGGACTCCATCTTCCAACCCTTTCATCTTTCCTAGACATTTCCCAATTTGTCTCTACTGTGTCCTTAAACATTTTTCCAATTTTATCTCCCAATTGTTTATTTTGTATTTGGGGTTGTGTCTTCTATTATTTGTTTATTATTGTTATAATTTTTGCTAGAGGATGTGTGTGCTCATCGGAGAGGCAGAGAGACAAGGATAGAGGGAGAGGAGAAAGCATCCCCCCATGACCAACAGACATGCCTAAACCCCTCCTCCTCCATCTCTCCCTCCTTTTGGCATTTTGGGCACACATGTACAGGCACTTGGTGTGTTTCTCAAGCTGCTGCGTCAAGGACTCGGATGGCACGGCTTTCCGTGTGGGATCCAGTTACCTTAACTGCCAGGCCATGGAGCCAGTCCAGTCTTCTATCATTTATTATAAGACTAAGAGTTGTTTTAAGAAAAAAAAAAATACTTTTAAGTGTTTTTTTTCTGAAAGAATGTTTTAGTTTTTTTAAAGAAAAGTTTGCTGATAGAAAGTAAGAGAGAAACAGTCAACCTCAAGAGAGTTTCAAGCGATGATCTTCCCTGCAGCCTTCCCAGTCATCCAGGATCATATACGTCTGATGTGTACTCACTGACCTGGGACCTGAACCCTGATCTTCCATATGGCTGACTGCCATTGTGCTATTGTCACATCCTGATGATTGGGCCTCTTTCTCTTTCTTCTTTCTTCCTCCCTCTTTTCTTTCTTTTCTTTTCCTTTTTCTTTCTTCCTTCCTTCCTTCTTTCCTTCCTTCCTTCTTTCCTTCCTTCCTTCTTTCCTTCCTTCCTTCTTTCCTTCCTTCCTTCTTTCCTTCCTTCCTTCTTTCCTTCCTTCCTTCTTTCCTTCCTTCCTTCTTTCCTTCCTTCCTTCTTTCCTTCCTTCCTTCTTTCCTTCCTTCCTTCTTTCCTTCCTTCCTTCTTTCCTTCCTTCCTTCCTTTCTCTCTCTCTCTCTTTCTTTCTTTCTTTCACCTTTCTTTCATTTTCTTTCACCTTTCTTTCATTTTCTTTCTTCTTTCTTTCATTTTCTTTCTTCTTTTCTTCTCTTTCTTTCCTTCTTTTCTATCTACTTACCTTTTTTATTCCTCTTTCTTTCTCTCTCTTTCTTTCTTTGACTTTCTCTTTCTTTCCTCTCTCCCTTCCTTTCTTTACCAGAGGCCACACATGAGAGAGAAAGAGAAAGTGAGAAAGAGCACATGCATACCCCTCAACACAGACACACACCAACAGTGGCCATGCTCCATTTCTTTTTCCTTCAAATCTTTGTTCTGTCAGGACCTTGGGCATGTGTGCCAGGCATGTTTTCTAAGCTGTTGGAGCTGGAACTCAAACTTGGCCATGTGGGTTCCAGTTTCCTTGGTAGGCTTAACCACTGTGCTATGGGGCTACCATCTTATTATTTCTTTGTTATTTTCTGAAATGCAATATTATAATGGATCTATTGGAGGATATTACTTTATTTTTAAAAAACAGCATTTCTTTTCTTTATTGAATTACTTGTTTCCTCTAGGATTACTTGGCTATCCTTTATATTATTATTTCTCCTTCATGTCATGAGCTTTTCTCCAACATCTGGTTTTCCTTAGTTGTCTCTTTTTATTGATGACTGAAAATGGAGGTAGATGAGTGTGGACGGTTGGCAGGCTTCTCAGCTGTTACATACACCTGGTCTTCCATGGTCTCTCTGGCAAGAGCGAGGGCTGTTTACAGGCTCTGTTTAAGAAAGCAGGTGTGTTAATTAATGCATCTTACTTTTGGATACTTGAAAGTACAGCAGGCAAGGAGCCTGGTGCCTTTTTCCATTACCCCAGTGGCTGAAACAAGGAAGCTTCCTTAATCCTGGTGAGAGAGAAGTCAGTTCATTTTCCTCCTATGCAGGGTGCCTTTACCTGGTCTTTAGGTCAGGAAGTCCATCATTATCAGGTGTCTGTCCACACAGAAGCCTGCTCAGGCATGGCTTTCTTTTCCTTACAAGTATTGGTTTGATTCTGCAGTCAAATGCCATACTATACCTGGGGCTCTGTATCAGTTATATATCACCACAATGATGCTGTGTAACAAATAGCTACAAAACCCAAACTGTTTACTCACATGCCTGGGAGTTGGGTGACTTTTGATATGGTACTGGGAAGATTGCGCCCTAGTCTATGTTTCTCACACACACACCCCAACAGTGGTCAAGCTACATTTGACCACTAGAAGGCCAGTTTGAACATTCATGGGAATGGGAGAAGCTCAAGCGCAGTAAACAGAAACAGGCAAAACATAAGGTCTGGAAGGTTGAGGCTCAAGACTGACACATTGTAACTTTGGCCTTTGTTTTTTTTTTCTAGAGATTTTTTTTGCTGTAGGGCATGTGTGCTCTCTGTTGTGAGACATAAAGTGAGAAATCATCCCCTGGGTGGGGGGATGGCCACACCACAAACCACAATCCCTTCTCCTCCATTCTTCTTTTGGGTTTTTGGGCACACACATACATATGGCCAGCGTGTTTTAAGTTGCCAGATCTGGCACTTGAACTATGTGGGAATCCAGCGACGCAACCATTACGCCATCTGGTGGTTGCACTTTTGCCTCATTTTATTGGCCAAAGGAAGTAGCAAGGCCAGTCCAGACTCAGGGACTGGAGTAATAGGTTCTATCTCTGTAGTGAGAAGAACTACCAAGTCTCAAGTCCAGGGAGAGGTGAAGAATCAGGGTTATTAATGCAATCATCACTGCCATGCGCTTGAGTGAATTTGCTGTGTCTTCAGTGTCCCTTTGTGTTCCCACATCAAGAGATTTTTTTTCCCTGAGCATTCTTTGGTTTTTGGTCATCTTCATTGTTGTTGTTTTTTGTTTTTTGTTTTTTTTTTTTTTTTGAGAGGCTTTTGCTATAGGGCGCATGTGCTCACCAGAGAGACAGAGAGACAGAAAGTGAGAAATCACTCCCTAGGGGGGATGGCCACACCACAATCCCTTCTCCACCATTCTCCTCTCAGGATCTTGGGCATGCACGCACACGCACCCGGAGTGTGTTTAAGCCACTGGGTCAAGGACTTGAACTGTGGTTGACTACATGGGAGTCCAGCAACATAGCCATTACACCAACTGCTGGACCCCATCTTCATTGTTCTTGACTCAACTGCTTTTGCTGTAGTCTGTCTGGAGATTCCTAAGATATCTTTGTCTCTCCCAGTATTCTTTCTTGTTTTCTTGTGCTGTTATGGATGTATGTTTAAAAAACCTGCTGTTTCTGACATTTTTAGAAATTGGAGTTAGGAAGTAGATTTGTGTGCTCATTTTCCCATTCTGATTCGATCTCTTCTGCTGTCATTTTCAATTCTCAGTTAATATTCATCTTTGTTGGAGATTCCAAGTAGAACAGGCTTGTTACACCTGAAGTATTAAACACAACTGGCATTTGGGTATTTCAACAGTCACAGTTTCATTTGGCTGCCACAGACACGAGAGGGCAAAAAACTCTTTCCCAGGTGAGGGATTTAATTAATTAAGCAGCAAGGATGAAAGTCAATGCAGAAAATCTTCTAAACTCCAGCAGATTTTGTTTAACCCAATAACCTAAGAAACCATGTGTTAGTATCAAATATAATGATTTTGCTGCTGGTTTTGTAGAAATTCTAAGTAGGGAATAGAGCTGGAGACTGCATGGGAGGTTTCTTTTCTTCAGGGTGAAAGATGGTGCTGCTTGAATCTGACCCCTATTTTTACAGTCTAGCTAGAGACCAATTCTTTACTGTGCCCAGAGCGAACAGTCTCTAAGTATATGCGCCATGTTAGCTACCCTACACATGAGAATAAAAAACTCGCTGTAATACAAGCTATAATTTTATAAGAAATAGTGGACATGCTTCTGACGACGTGATGAGAATTTGTTTTTTAATTTAAATTAATTTTTTTTTGTTTTTACTATAAAAGAGCTCCACCAGGAGCAGAAAATTGCTTGGTGAATGAGGAGAGTTAAATTCATTCATTTATTCTATTTTTAAAAAATCATCAGAGAGTATGTGGGTTTCCCAGAGAGATAAGAGACAGAGAGAGAGAGAGGAGGAGAAAGCACACACCCAGTGCAATCCCTTCCCTTCCATTTCTCTATCTTGTTGGGATTTGGGGCATGCATGCACATGCACCTGCTGAATTTTTCAAGCCAGGGCTGGGATTCCAACTGCAGTCAGCCATGTGGGATCCAGCTCTCTTAACCACTAGGCTAGGGGGCCAGCCCAATCCATTTATTATTTCCTTTTTTTTTTTTTTTTTACTCACTCATGTGACAAATATGTATGGAATATAGACTCTGGAGGAAACATTTAGGTAGGCACTGGGTTTACTTTGATGAATAAAATCCTCACTGGAGCTACTAGTCTAGTGAGAAAGATGTATAATAAGCAAGTAAATACATGATAAAACATTTAATAAACATATCGATACTAATATATAGTATGGATATATAATTAATAAATATATATTGCAAGTTGACTGAAGGGCTATGATGGAAATAAAGAAGATGGAAACCAAAAGAACATGAGTATAGTCTCATTGAGATGAGTCTAATACGCTTGGCATCTGGCAGACATAGGTAATGTTTATTTTTTACTAGAGGGAAAATTGTGCCCTACGTTAGCACTTGAATCTAATACAACAATGCTTTAATACCTGGGTCAGCAAACCCAAGGCTTGTGGGATTTGTACTGTCCCCCAGCCCATCCAGGGACCACCTGATAATCTCAGCCTTCTTTTCCACTGAGCCTGCACTCAGACTTAGAATCCTTTTCAACACCGGGCTCTAGGAAGTGAGTCTCAGTAGGCATATAAGATAAAACCATCCTGTGTAATATGTTTTTGTTGTTGTTGTGTTTTCTTCCCTTTTTTGTTTTTTGAAGTTCTTTTTTTCCATAGAGTTCCTGCACTTGCCAGAGAGAGACAGAGAGAGACAGTGAGACAATGAGAGAGGAAGTGAGAAATCACTCCCTGGGGGGATGGCCAAGCCACAATTCCTTCTCCTCCATTCTTCTCCTGGGATTTTGGGCATGCATGCACATGTACCCAGTGTGATTTTCAAGTCTCCAGGTCTGGAACTCAATTCTTAGTTGGCCCTATGGGAGTTCAGTGCCTTAATCTCTACACCACCTGCTGGCCTGTGTGTGTGTGTTTTCTTAATGTGTCTTGACCCAATTTTGTGACCTTGACTAGGGTGAGTCAGTTCCCTTCCTTCTTCTTTTTTCTTTTAATTGTCAGAGGGTGCGTGTGCTTGCTAGAGACAGACAGACAGAGGGAGAGAGTACCTCTCAATGCTGTCCTTACCCTGCGAGCCTTTCTCTTTCACTTCGAGTTCTCTCCACTTATTTAATGCTTCTGTGGCTTCTAGGTTTCTTTCCGTAGAATAATCCTTTATTCAGGTTATCACACTCCAGGCATTTTTGAGGAAAACCCTGATATGGCCTAAAGGTTATTCTTTTACTTTGAGGTGACTTTATGTTTCTGATCTACTATTTGTCAGTTTTATAATTAAACTTTTTTTTTAATTGCCAGAGGGCATATGCATTTGCCAAAGAGACAGAGAGAGAGTGAAAAAAGAAGAGGGAGAAAGGACTCCCCAATGGGGTGTGGTCACATTGCAATTCCTTCTCCATTTCTCCATCCTGTCAAGATTTGGGGCATGCACACAGGCCTAGTGTGTTTTTCCAGGCACCGGGTCCAGGACCTGGCTCCCTTAATCACTAGGCCATGGGGACAGTCCTTAATTTAACTTTTTATTTCCAAATTTTGGGGACCAACTTGATGAGACCCGAAATAATTAAACACAAGTGTCCTTTGCTTAATTCAGAGCGTTCTAAATCCAGGTGAAAGTTCTGCTTTCATCGTACCTACATTCCAGAACTATACACCTTGACAGAAAGTATAAGCAATTCGTAAACAGTAAGGGTCAGTTTCCTATTTGTTGAAGACACATCAGAGAACCATAGCTTGCCTATCCTTTTGTTCGCTTAGTATAATTTGTCATAGGTCCGGGGGAAGATTTTCAGATGGGTTATAGCATGACTCATGGGAAGCTTTGAAATGGCAAGGGAGCTATGGGCTACCAACAAGAAGAGGAGTAAAACAACAAAAACAACCCATAGAATTAAGGCTTAACAGAGAGCAGGACAGGTTATTTGTAGGACTGTATGTGCATGCACATACATGCACACGAGACTGAGGTGGTAATCTGGGTTTCTTCTCAGCAGTTACTCTGCCACCCTCATTTCTTGATTTTCCATGTGGGCCTTGGAGCCTGTGTCTTCTACCACCAGGTGAACTGGCTTCAGGGCCTCAGTGGGAACAGCACTCACAGAGCGTGTATATGGTGCAAGCTGAGCCCCTGGCTATAGGGCAACTCTTCTGCAGAGTGCTATGAAGATGGCTTAGTCTTCAATGGGTGGGAGCCCTTGGAGGCAGGAACATGAGTTGATCTTCAGTCCCTACGCCCAGCCTCTCTTCATTCCTCATGTAGAGCACAGAGTCCTAAAAGTGGAGACACTGACATGCTCCGATGAGGTCACTGCTGCTGAGAAACGCCTTTATATGGCCTGAAACGACCTGAGACCTCAGCCTGGGCTTCAACTGGGAATCACACGTCACAGGGGGATGTTCTGGGTCCTTCTTTGCTTTCTAAATGCTTTGATTATACTAAATATTTTTATAATTCAAAGAAAATTGGCATTATTTACTTATTTATTATTTTTTACTTCTCCATATCAACATATCTGCCCATAAAGCCCAAGTAAATGATATGGCATTTGAATATTTTTCTGAACACTTACAACATTTTAGGTATTGGGTATTTGCTAGAGGTACAAAGACGGAAAGATTTCTCTAAAGCTTCAGTTTTCTTATCTGTAAGATGAGGATAAATAGCACCTACTTCAGCCATTTTTATTATTATTATTATTATTATTTGAGGACTAAATGAGGTAATACTTGTAAAGCACATTTAGATAAGCCCACAATACA
>NW_006205986.1:280869-313243 GCF_000334495.1 Tupaia belangeri chinensis
ATTCCTGCTATTAGGGCATTGTTATTGCCCCCACGGCGTCACAGTATCCATATTATCAAAGGACAAAGACGAGTAAACTGGTAATTTATGTCATCCCTGAACGAGAAGTGAATGATAGGGAGAAGCAAACAAGTATGGAATTGATGCCAACCACCAATGCCTCACTGGATCCCAGCTATCGCAATTATATTTATATCCTTCTGTGTTGTGCCTGATACATAGATTATGAACTATATGTACTTTGCAAAGTTGTTGTGTGGATTAAGTGAGAAAGCATATGCGGAAGTCCCTAGGCACCGTGAAAGATACACAGGAAGGGTTTAAAAATGCTAATTTCCTCTTATACCTGGAAGGTTTCACTTCAAAATTAGAACCTAGAAATTTCTGCCTTTCATGTGCGTATTTCATTAGGTTTGTGGCAGGGAGGGTTGGTTAATAAAATAGCCTTAGACTTCGGTAGCTTCAGACATAGTACTTAGGTGTGATCAAAGTTTTAGAAAAACCTCTTTCTCGCTTCACCTTCTCCCTGTCATCCTTACTTCTCTACTCCACATAGTGATCAAGGCCTAGGAGGTGGCCCTAGTATTTTACTGCCCGGGTGGTGGATTACAACTGAGATACCAGCTAGATTAAAGAGGACAGCTAAAAGCCTACAGGGGATAGCAATGTTCACTGAACAGAGTGGGTATGGCCACTTGACATTTTCATATGAGTAAGCAGACTTGGAGATATTTCACCACTTATAGACAGAGTCTGAATCCATCATTAAATCAAACTGCCTTGGCACGATTCATTCTTCATCAAAACTCATCAGAAGTGCCCACTGTAGGCCAAAAGAACTCCAAATTCAAACTTACACCAACCACAGACACTTGGTCAAAAAAGATGTCCTTGAAAAACCAAGCTAAAGTGAGCAGCAACAGGAGTTAGCCAAATGGCTCTACTCACTTTAGATCCACTGCTTCATTTTTCACCAGATCCATTTCTCAATTTGCATTAGCCTGGCACAGAATCTTTTACAACCTGGATACAGGGACAGATAATAAGGATCTTTTGAACTTTGCTGTTGGATTTTGTCTTAAGGGGGATATGCGTAAGACTGCCTACACTTTCCCAGGTCCATGGACCAATTCATAGAAAAGACATTCAGCTGAAGAGCCATTTGGAAGGAATTCGGTGAATGTTCTTGAACTGTCATAGATCACGCTCTCCAGAACCTAATAGAGAGAGGCATTTGAGTGAGAGGGAGGCTGCTAAACACATTAGTGACATTCTGGTGGATCTGGGTTTCTTGACATAGTGCAGCATCAGAACATAATATGCATCAGAGACCTTCCTCAAATAGCCTTAATTGCGTTTTGATGTCCTGGTGACTGTGAAGATTATTTTTAAATCAAATTGGTGCATTAGAATTACATTTAGTTTTAATTAAGTTGATGCATTTGCCAAGCAGTAATGTACTTAGAGAATGGAAACGAGACACCAAGGGAGTCTTATTCTGTCTTACTCTGTCTCAGAGCTCTTCCTGTCTTATTTTATGGAAGGTTTATAAAACCTTGCAGGAGGAAGGACATTAGAAGTCCCAGGTCAAAAATCTAATGTAAATTTGTGCCTGAGCATTGATCGAGAATCAAGAAACCTGTGATATTTGGGTCTGCCCTGTCCTGCTGCATGGCGGTGGGTAAGTCAGGTTGGTTCTCAACCTGAAAGAAAATCAGAATCCAGGAGAACATTTAATTATACAGATTTCCAAGTGGGATTTGACTCTATGGGTCTAGGTGGAGTTCAGAAATCTCTATTTTAATGATATTTTCCAGGAGATTCTATGGCTTGTAACAAATGGATTATCCTAACCAGAGTGTTTTCCTCAGTGAAATACTATTTGCTTGTGTAACCGCAAGTATTTTCTAAAAGAACTCAAAGTGATGCAAGGAAAAATTGTGAAAGAATTTGTAATGGGCAAAAAAGATGAATGATCAGGGCATGCCATTTGGCATACTCTTTATAGTTTTCTACTTTTGAATGCCTTTGAGCTATTTTACATTTCATACACAGTTTAAAAAGTGACAATAATGCAAATAGTTCTTATTCATGGAAATGCAAGTGAATTGTGCCTGGTGGAATGCAATTAATTATTACTCCATGAATACTGACTGGTTTTGCATCTATTAGTAAATTTATATCAGCATTTCTTACTGCCTACATATGCGTGACACATGTAATTTTCCTTTCAACTAAGTCCTCTCATTAAATTAAAGAGTCAACAGAATTTTTTATGTGTTCATTTTATATTTGTATTAAGATCATACTTGTATTTTAATTAAAAAATAATCTTTTTACAGGAAGGATTTTTTTTTTTTGGAGAGGGTTTTGCTATAGGGCGCGTGCGCTCGCCAGACAGACGGAGAGAGACATAGAGACAGAAAGCGAGAAATCACCCCCCAGGGGGATGGGTATGCCACAATCCCTTCTCCTCCATTATCCTCTCGGGATCTTGGGTACGCACGCACACGCGCCCGGCATGAGTTTTAAGCCACCGGGTCCGGGATGCGAACCGCAGTTGACTATGTGGGAGTCCAACAACATAGCCATTACGCTAACTGCTGGTTCCCCAGGAAGGATTTTTAATGAACATTAGCTTCCTGGTCTTGTGTACCAAACTTACTACTAACTAACTAACTAGCTAACTAATGGATTGGTAAGGACTGATGAGCAGAACAGATAGTTCTCTAAGGAAGACATATGAATAGCCAAACAACATATGAAAAAAGTTCAACATCCCTTATTACAAGGGAGATGCAAGTCAAAACAACAATGAAATACCACCTAATCCCAGTCAAAATGGCTAAGATTAAAAATATTAAGAATGATAAGTGCTGGTGAGGCTGTGGAAAAAAGGGAATTCTCCTACATTGTTGGTGGGATTGTAAATTAGTACAGCCACTGTGGAGAACAATATAGAGATTCCTGAAAGACCAACAACTAGAACTACCATATGATCCAGCAATTCCACTTCTCAGTATCTACCCAAAGGACAGTAAAGCACTCAGTTGGAAAAACACTTGCATATCCATGTTTATTGTGACATTAGTCACAATTGCTAAGACTGGAACAAACCCAAATGTCCAGGAACAGATGAATGGATTGAGAAAGTGTGGCACATATACATTATGGAAGATTATTCAACCCTAAGAAACAATGAGATCCTGGTATTTGATAGGAATTGGACAAAAATGTAAGATTTACTGCTAAGTGAAGCAAACCTTTGAAAGAGAGGCATTGTATGTCCCTACTCAATATGTACCAAAGGTCTTCACTCTATGGAAGAAACTGAAAGATTGGAAAGTATAAAGGCATAGAGAGCAACTGTGGATACTAGAGACAGTGTGGGGAGAGGGTGGGAACTAGGGGAGGGCAAGAGTGAGGGAATCAAAGGGAAAAGGAAGAAGCAAAATATTTAAGGGACACAAAAATTGAAAATAATCAATTGATGATAATGTGTATGGTGATATCTCTGATTGAACCAATATACAGTGTATTCAGAATGGGAAAATTCATGTTGCATGCTCTACACAGTGATTGAATGTTAAAAAAAAAGGCATTGAGTGTATGTCCAACATGGCATAAGTTAATGCATTGTCTAAATCTACTGATCAGAATAAAATTGTCAGCTTTATCAGAGAGGAAACCTACCACACTCCACATAAGATGGAAAGTGCTGGGTAGGAGACAGCAGTGGACTGAGAGCTTGACACCTTGGGATCCAACCTTGAGTCTCCTCTATCTACCTATGAGTTCTTGTGGTTGGTTCTCTCACTTTACCCTCAGAATGGAAAGACCCATAAGCTGTCTCCCTGAAATATGAATGAAACAGCCGGGTGTCCATCCACCAAGCACTATTGAGTTTTAAGGTAGTCTCCATAATCAAGTTACATAAATGTGCTCCTGTTGCTGGGATGAATTTTCACCACCTCTTTTGTAATGGGCTTTGCATTTTTCCCCATTTAGTATGTCTCAAAGTAATTCTCTAATTCTGAAGTTTAACTCATTATTCCCTTATTCTGGCCTCACAGGAGAGTGAGTGCTCACTAACTAGCTTCACGAACACCAACAACCCTCTTCTTTCTGGAAGTTTATAAGTGATGTCACACCTTGCAAAGCCTTCCAAAGGCTGCTTTGATGCCCCTTTGAAGTGTTGGAATATCCGGACCACCTCCTCATAACATCTCACACTGGATTCTATCTTGTCTACTTGTCTGCCACCCTCCCAGCCTCATGATCAAGAGAGCTCTTTGAGAAGGGCCCGTGAAGCTTCCCCCAGCAGACAGTAGATGCATGTAACCATATAGAGAAAAGTATTTAACTGAAACAAATCCCTAAAATAACCATATGAGGGCTAAAATCACTTTTGCTCAATTTCGAGTAGTGTTTCAAAAGATCTGAAAGAGATGGATGCAGGCTATCCCATCACCAGTTTCTTGCAAATATTACCTAAAGAGACAAATGGCTGCTTGCTTTCATTCAGACTTGAGCATGGAAAACCTGAGACCTACTGCTTCCAAGAGTCTAGTGACTCATGAATCTAAATCTGTATTGGAGGTTATAAAAGAAGATGTTTTTCTTAAAGCCTTCTAAATTTTGGTATTTTAATATACATTGAAATGGTAATTAATTTGTATCATTTTTCTAATTTTCTAATTTTATAGTTTTTTGAGAAAACTAAGGCTCAGAAAGCCAGGTAAGATGTTCTTTGTCAGAAAGGAGAGGGACAGGCATGTGAATCCATCCTGTCTGACTATGAAATGTAGTTGAAACTCAGAACTCTGTATTGTTAGCTTGGTAAACTCTCCACCCAGAACTGATGGGAAGGGGAAGCAAGACTGAAAGCGAAGAGACAGGGTAAGAACTACAATAATCCAGGTGAGAGAGAAAGGTGGGGATAGAGGCAGAAAGTTTCAGGCACAGAAAATGAGTAGGAATTCAACATGAAATACCTTTATGGACATAAGGTAGAGAGAACCTTCTCTGGCTAGCTTGAGGCCTGGGCAGGTGGTGACATCGGTCACTTGAAAGAGTAGGAGTGTGAGAGGAGAGAGTGTGAGAGTGTGGAGCGTTCTGTGCTCCCTCCACTACTGGGGTAGGTAGGCAGTTAAGGAAGTGAATCTGGAGACCTGTGGAAAGGTCTGAACTGTCAGCTTTTGGCAGAAAAGCGTTCCTTATTACTGAGCAGATATACAAGTGCTTGCTGAAGCAATGACTCATCTGCTCCGATTTATGACTGTTGACTTTGCCAGTTGAGCCTTCTTCACTCTCAAGCTCTCACTCCTAACATTCCCTGTATTCTCGTCCCCTTTGTTCTCTTTTCTGAGGACAACACCCCATGTGCTCCCCCGGATCAGCATGTGAGTGATATTTTATTAAAAAGAATTTTTTTCTACCCTGGGGCTTGAGGAGACAAAGAGAATTCACAAAGCTCCGTGCATTCAAGGAATTATACCAAATCCCCAAAGCATTTCCTTACACATTCTAAATCAAGTGGTTGGCTTTTAAAATGGGAACCTACAATCTCTTGGCCAAACAAAAAGAGAAAATAAAAATAAATAAATAAATAAAGATAAGTGTGATTTATCACTCCAATCTTATGGTCTATGTAATGCAGACATTTCGCCCCAGAGAATGAATAGTCCTGTTTGCCTTGAAGCAGACTGTAAACAGTTGATTCGTGACTGGACAACTTGACTTTAAATGGCCTGTGACCAACTAAAATGACCACCACAGAGCAGCTAGACATTATGCTTTATATCCCAGTAACATATTTAATTGCTCTGGAATTGCTTCATTCAATCTGAGGACTCCAAATTAATCTTTTAATACAAAACTGTAGGAGGCTGTTGAATCTTAAAATTTTAGATGTTCAAATGACTACCTCAAGGGCCCAATCTGCTGTAGTGTTTGCAA
This sequence comes from Tupaia belangeri chinensis, assembly GCF_000334495.1. NCBI lineage: Eukaryota > Metazoa > Chordata > Mammalia > Scandentia > Tupaiidae > Tupaia > Tupaia belangeri. Next base: position 286,828 of record NW_006205986.1, read on the forward strand.
AGTAAATATATTCCAGCTTTGTCTTTATCAGCAAGTATGATTGTGGACCATGAGCGAAAGACCGGGCACCATCCCAACCATGAATCCTAGGTAAGCTTTGTGTGGCTCAAAGGACTTGTCATATTTTTGATACAAGGGCTGCACCTAATAAATGCCATCCCTTCCTCCTACACAGATGATGCTAGAACTGCAAGGTGAGGTTTTCAATGCCGGCCAGTAAAATTCAGCATGGCAATTTTACTCAACAATGGAAAAAACTTAGATGTACAAGAGCCTCATAAAACAAAACTGACAGGAACAGGATCCAGGCCCTGAAATCTGCTCTGGAAAGGCCCCCAAATTACTTGGAAGCAGACCTCAAACTAATACTGAAACAAAGTTGACCTTGAGGTGTGAGCCAGAGGCAAAGCCAGACTCTGGTGAGATAAACCAATCTGTGATGACGCTTTACTGGGTGTTGTACCCACCATAAAGGGTGGTAGGGTTGCTGAGGGTGACCCTAGTGACATTTGACAACTGAGAAACTGGGTCTAACTGGAGTCCTTTGGTAGTTTTATCCTTTTTAGGGGGGTTTTGGGAAAAGTGGAAGAAGAGGAGGCTGATTTCACTGAGGTGGGGGTCATGCCTGGGAAATGATACAAGCCTGAAGATGTGGAAAGCTGAAGCCGTTCCAGGGTCTGAGACTGAAAGTCAAGGCCTTCTGAAAGCCATGAGAAAGGGCGTGGGGACGGAGAGCTGGGCCCACAGGGAACTTGAACAAGTGAAGTCCACTCCCAAAATGGAGGTTATTTTCCTAATGCTTTGTCAATTAAATTGCTTTCTGTGCTATTTTCTCTCTTTACTCATTTCAGAAAAGTCAATAACCAACCTTCAAGGACCCATTTTATTGGAAAAGCCATCTTTATCCTACTCTAGGACTGGGAAACATCAAAATCTTCTCCTGAGATTATTCAGGTGTTGGGGTCATGAATGGAGAAAAGGAGCAAAGGTTCTTCCCTGAGCTATGCCAGTGAGAACCACATTATACAAACTGTAGTAACCACCAGTTACTGAGTGTTACAACGACGAAGTACTGGACTATGTGCTTCACGTCACTGTTCATTTCGTTCTGGTATATATCTCAAAATGAAGAAGTCTTTTCTAAATACAGAAACCAAAGTCGTGAGATGTTTATAAATACTTATGGTAACCCAACAAGTAGAATCCGAGCCCAGCTTAACCACCTCTGAAATGTGAGGACCCTCAAGCTGTGGTCAAGAGAAGGGTTTATATTTCAGTAGGATTATAGAACTTACATTTTGATCTCCAGTGTTTCAGTTACCGTGAAATGAAGGGCTCCTCGTTGACCCTGATGGTTTGAGTTTGATCCCCCCATCACCGTTGACTGGGGGACTAAATACATTTTCTCATCTTGTTAGACCCCACAGGATGCCAAGTATATCTGATGCTCAACCTTTGTGAAAACTCCCTTAGTGGCTCTGTTGACTGCATACTTAAAGTGCTTCCACCAGTAAGGTCCAGGGACAAAAGCATCAATACCACCTTCCGACTGGCTGCAAATGCAGACACTCAAGCTCCATTTGAAAACTGCAGAACTGGAAATATTTCAGATGAGGCCCAGCACTCTGTGTGTTCACCAGCACTGCAGGTGATTGGATGGATGTGACAGTTTGAGATTCACAACTCTACAGCATGAGGAGGGGAATTATTTTTTCCACATAGAACACATGAATTTTAAAAGCTTTTTCATTTCTTTAAAGTATGTTCTTACCTCATTTCCAAATCTTCATTCTCTTGTGGAATAAATTTATACAAGGCAACGTAGGTGTTCATCTGTAATGGGTCTTTGGAAAAAGGTCCCTAAAAGAGAAAGAAGAAAAATGAGAAGACAAGGATGGAAGGATCTAGAGAGGAAAGAAAAGAGAAAATGAAGTTACTGAAACGTAATTTCAGTGTATGGATCTTAAGTGTTAAAATACTTAACCATTATAATTATTATTATCATTACTTTGCTAGAGGGCTTGCTTGTTTGCCAGAAGGACACAGAAAGAGACACAAAGAGGAGAGGAAAAAGCCCTTACCATGGGGAGTGGTCATGTTCAACCCCCTTTCCTCCATTTCTCCCTCCTTTCTGGACTTTGGGCATGCACACACACATCCCTACTATGTTGTTCAAGCCATGAGGGCTGGGACTTGAACAGCATAGTAGGCCATGAAGGATCCAGCTGCCTTAACCACCAGGCTATGCAGCTGGCTCACTGTTTAGTCATTATTAAAGATTTTCTTTCAACTTTAAGTTTATTTTTAATTTCTTAAATGAATTTGATCTCATGACCAACCATTCAAAAACAATTATTGGGAATTCTTTGTCAGAAATACCACCATTGTCTTCAAATATACTTTTTCTTTGACATAGTTATTCATGAAAAATGAAACAAGTTTGGCCCCAGGGCTGAGACTATTCTCTCTAAAGAAAGAGGGACAGGTGAATAGTAATAAGTGACAAATAAATAAAATCTCAGTTCCTGGAATTGACTTTTCTCAGTTAGCGTAAAGGTTGGTATCTAGCATAATGAAAGGTACTGTATATATTTATCTGGCAATTAGTTCATTTGCATCAAAGACAAAACAGTATTGGCATCAAACTAATTTGGTTTAGATCATGATATCACCAACTACCAGCAAGGAAACCTGTAATAATGATACTAAGAGCTACAATTTTGGGTAGTTTACTGTGTGCCAAGCGTTATGTTACATGAATTTGCATAATTTAACTTCACAATAACCCTGTTAGGTAGATAATATCCCCAAGTCACAGACCAAAAAATAGTCTCATAAGTGCCATATATGATATTAGTTATTGTGACTAACCAAAACATGCTCCTGCTCTATAAATGTTAACAATTAGGGACCAGCAGTTGGCGTAATGGCTATGATGCTGGACTCCCATGTAGTCGACTGCAGTTTGAGTCCTGGACCCGGTGGCTTAAACTCACGCTGGGCGTGTGTGCATGCGTGCCCAAGATCCCAAGAGGAGAATGGAGGAGAAGGGATTGCGGCGTGGCCATCCACCCAGGGGGTGATTTCTCGCTTTCTATCTCTCTGTCTCTCTCTGTCTTTCTGGCGAGTGCATGAGCCATATAGCAAAAACCTCTCCAAAAAAAAAAATAATATGAGTTTAAAAATGATATAATTTATAATTGTGTAATACATTTAACTATATAATAATATAACAAATATATACTATATATGTATATAAGCCATAAACAAAGGTTGCACAATATTTGTATCCTTTTTACTTATGATTCATGGTGTGAGTCAAAGCTCAGATACCTTTTATTGTATTATTCTATTCTATTTTAATTTTATATATAGGGGCCATCAAAAGTTCATAGAAAAATAGGGATCAGTGGATGGCATAATGGTTAAGTAACTGGAATCCCATGCAGTTGATCATGGTTTAGGTCCCAGGCTTGGCATCTTAAAATTCATGCCAGAAGCGTGTGTGTGTGCATACCCAAAATTCTGAGAGGAGACTGCAGGAGAAGGGAGTGCAGTATGGCCAGCCCCCCTGGGGTGGTGATTTCTTGCTTTCTGTCTTTCTGTCTCTCTGGTGAGCTCATGTGCCCTATAACAAAAATCTCTAAAAATAAATAAAAGAAATAAAAATAAAATTTAAGTACGAGTTTATTTGGGTGCAACATTTTTGAAAGTCATGCATAACTTTTTCATAATACTTATTTTCCTAAAGTTTTTGAAGACCTTGTATATAAATAAACATATAAAATATAATAACTATATACTTATAAACTGTGTAATTGTAATAATTGTATAATTCTATAATTTATAAACTATATAGTATATAGCAACTTGTGTAAAACATATGTAGCAGAAACAAAAGGTGCATGACATCTTACTTATCCTTTTTACCTTTTGCTATGTATACTTCTGTTTAGGCCGTGCTATTATGCTAGGGTACATTATGCTACATTATTCCATTCTTGTCTTTAAAAATTTTGGTGTGGGATCCACCAAGTTTGATCTAAGGATTCCTGTCTGATCAGTCTTCTGTGACAGCCATAAATACCTGGTTGTTTATGTTCTTTGCTTGGTCTCTGAAATCATCAGTGCCATTTTCTGGATATGTAAACACTGAAGGAGAGAAGAGAAAGCAATTGCTTTAGGAATCCAGTCATCATAGTTTAGAAACAAGTCCCCCAAATGTTGCTTTATTTATTTCAGGTATACCAGCTTCTATTTCTCATCTCTTGGGAATCAGCTTCCATGCACTCACCAACTTGATGCTGCTCTGCCTCCCCTCCATCCTTATGTACCACCTGCTCCCACAGCCTTTGGTTACCATGTATCGCCTGGCATCGCTTGGCAACTGTGTGTTCAAAACTTGGTCTCATTTGGCAGGGTTCTTCTCATTTAACTTGGTGTTTACCAGTTTAACAAGAGTAGAGACCAGTAACATTGTTTTCTCCCTGGTTTTGTGTGACTATCTGAAATCATGGTATAAATACCTAATTCTAGGAACAGATAGCCTCGCCATTCATCATCACTGAGTGTATCAAACCACTTGTCAAAGGGGATGGTGGGATAAGGTGAGGCCCAATTTAGTTGCATTTCTACTACCTTTCCTAAAAATCAGATTCTTTAATCTCGCTTTGATATATTGATTCTAGTTTCTTAATATTAGAGTCTACACAGGGTCTTCAATATGTTCGTGGAAAATGTGTACTTGAAGATGCTATAGATGATTTGAAATTTTTTTTTGCACTAAAATAAACTCACACTTAAGTACTCTCATATTTTGAAGGTTAGGTTAAAGCTTTAGTTTTAAACTTCAAAATCTTCAAAAATAAGAGATGGACTAGCCACACAGTCTAGTGGTTAAGGGAAACCAGAACCCACGTGGCTGAAAGTGGTTTAAATTACAGCCTTATTGGCTTGAAAAACACACAGGGTACATGGGTATGCCTGCCTCAAATTCCAACAGGATGGAGAGATGAAGAAGAAGGAACACACTCCATTGAGAGGTGTTGAGAGGTGTTCCCCACTCCTCATCTCTCTCTGGTGAGTTACATGCCCTGTGGCAATTAAAGTAAAAGGAGATAATTGGTCTCTTTTGTCAATGCATGGGACTTAGTAGTAGGATTTGCTTATACTTTATTCTTGGAATATATATTTTTAATTTTTTTGTATTTAATTTTTGTAATTATTTTTTGTATTTATTTGATAAAGAATGAACTTCAGAATATGTGAGAGTTTTCACTGTCCACATACCCTGCTGTGGGAGGTCCCAGATGGATATAGAGGCTCTGCCTTTGCTAGCTGAACAAGCTGAATCTACCCCTTGACCAAGCATCATAACCTTGTCATTTTCACTGCATGTACCCTCCTTAAAGAAAAAATGTGGCAAACGTTTCCAGGTTTATAAAGTACACTTGTGGTGCATAAATTAACTCAGGATATAGATGGCATGACTTTCTCAAATAACACACCACTGCTTTATTCTTCCCTCTGATTTCCCTTTGGATTGTCGAGGAATTATCAGTAGAGGAACACACTATGGAAAGTTCTATAACCTGTGGTGATAGCACACTGACAGTCTCCACTGCTCTTAAATACCATGATGTAAAACATGTGCTTCAAAACAGGAGCCCCTGTCCACGTACTGATGGCTATTAAATATCTGCTCTCCTCAGTCATAGTTTCTGAGCATAGGATGCAATTCCATTATCCCTAGGAAGCCAAAATGCAATCACTGGTGGAGAGCTGACTTGTGGATAACTTCCTGAGAAATGAAGGTCCACGTCTATGGACCTTGTCTACCTTGGTATTTGGTCATTTAACTTGGTGTTTACCAGTTTAAAAAGAGTAGAGGGAACCAGCAGTTAGCGTAATAGCTATGTCGCTGACTCCCATGTAGTTGACCGCGGTTCGCGTCCCAGACCCGGTGGTTTAAAAACTCACGCCGGGCGCGTATGCGTGTGTGCCCAAGATCCAGAGAGGAGAATGGAGGAGAAGGGATTGTGGCATGACCATTCTCCCTGGGGGATGATTTCTCACTTTCTGTCTCTATGTCTCTCTGTCTTTCTGGCAAGCGCACGTGCCCTATAGCAAAAACCTCTCAAAAAAAAAAAAAAAAAAAAGAAAGAACAAAAAAACATTTTTTTCGTAGTTGACCGCGGTTCGCGTCCCAGACCCAGTGGTTTAAAAACTCACGCCGGGCGCGTATGCGTGTGTGCCCAAGATCCAGAGAGGAGAATGGAGGAGAAGGGATTGTGGCATGACCATTCTCCCTGGGGGATGATTTCTCACTTTCTGTCTCTATGTCTCTCTGTCTTTCTGGCAAGCGCACGTGCCCTATAGCAAAAACCTCTCAAAAAAAAAAAAAAAAAAAAAGAGTAGAGACCAATAACATTGTTTTCTCCCTGGTTTTGGTGACTATCTGAAATCATGGTATAAATGCCTAATTCTATAAGTATAAAATTAGATGCTTAATTAGATGCTTACGAAGAATATTAGATATTTAAATGAAAGTATTCAAAGAGAGTCTTTTTGTTGCAGATTTCCGCTTCTATGTTTAAGAGGAGGGCGACTACTCAGTGGTATTTCCTTTCTTTTGCTGCCCTTGTTTGGTTTTGAAGTCAGCATTATACTAGCCTCGTAAACCAAGGTAGAAAACGCTGCTTCTCTTCCTTGCTTACTCTTTGTTTATCTGAGAGAGCCTTCATAATCTGGAAATATTTTATTCCTTAAACATCTGGTAGAATGTACTTGTTGTCCAGCCTGGTAGTTTCACGGTGCAAAATTTTAAATATTGATTCAGTTTCTATTAGGATTATAAGCCAATTCAATTTTTTTTAAATTTCTATTTCTTCCTGGGTCTAGCCTTAGCCACCATATCTTTCTTGGCATCTGCACGTTTAAAGAAGTTTAAACATTTATTGGCATGAAACTGGTTGTGAAATCCTTTGATTTTCTTTTGGATCGCTATTATGCTCCTTCTTTTTTTTGTTACATCTCTTTTTCATTTAAAAAAATGGTTAGATTATCAATTTTATCCACTCAGGATTTAATGTATTCCACCCAGCTTTTAAATGTATTTTTAAAAACCACTCTGTTTTAACTGTGTTCCAATTTTATTGTAAATTCCTTTTGACACATAAGCTTTTTAAAAATGCATTTTAATTTCCCAAATTATTGGTTTTCCTAGTTATCTTTTGACTATCTGATTTGCACTGCAGTGAGAAAGATAATAGTAATTCTTCGAAATTTATAGGTCTTGCTTTATGGCCCAGTAGGTGATCAGTTTTTTATGATTATTCTATGTGGTCTTAAGAGAAATGTAGTATGAGTCTGTTATTGTGTGGCTAAACAGAAAAACCCAAAACTGGGTGACTATAAAGACTAAAAGTGTATTAGGCTCATGATTCTGGTAGCTGCAAAGTTTGAGAGCATGGTCTTGGCATTTGGCTGGCCTCTGGTTGTGAGTCACAGCATGGCTGAGAGCACCTGGGAAATCGTCAGCCAAAGGCAGAGAAAGAGAGGGTCAGAGGAAGAAAGAGGAAACAGACATTTCACTTCCTGTTTGTCCCTCCCATGCTCACTGTTGATTGGATGGCCCTTTCTCATTAAGCTCTGACACTTAAAGGTCTTAGCACTTCTCAAAGCCCTTTTATTGGGGGCTACGTGTTCAGAACAAGAACCTTTGGAGGGCAAGCAGCATCAGACCAGATTACCAGATTTGGGCCACAAAGCAGTGGTTTGCTGACCTTTACCCTAAAGCATGACACCCTCCATTCTCAACTAACTTACTCCTCTCCTGTCTCTCTGCTCCCAGTCCACCTTATTTAAAGTAGGGGACCCATTATTGTCTATCTCAGCTTTTTCATGCCTCAGTAGCACTACTTGCCATGGTTAATGATCACATCTTGTTTTTGACCGTCTCTTCCACTAATTTCCTATCCAAGGAAATGCTTGTATTAAACATTTTATCCCTGGAGACCAGCAGGTAGTGTGGTGGTTAGGGCACTGAACACTCCCATATAGCCGACTACAGTTTGAGTCCCAGACCTGGTAAATAATTTTTGAAAAAAACTTTTATCCCCAGTACCAATGCACATCAGGTACTCAATAAAAATTTGCTGAGTTTGTTCATGGAAAAAAAAAAAAATGGCAGCAAATGTGAATCCTCCATTTGCTAGATGGAGTGTCCTTTCTAAGTCAATTAGAGTAAGTTGGTCAAATGTGTCATCACATCTTTTACTTCTGTACTGAACCTGCTTATCTGTCTGATTTGCCAGTGATTGAGGGATGCATTAAAGTCACTCACTGTAAAGAGGAATTCCAATCTTCTTAATAATTTGCTCAATTTCTTCATGAGTTTCTATTATTTTGAGTCTATGTAAAGGGCCTATCCAAGTTTAGGATTTATATCTTCTGATGAAGTGGACAGGAACATGTAATAATGCTTTTTATTTCTAGTAATGCTCTTTTTGATCTTAAAGTCCATTTTTTTTCCCACCCATTAATATAACTATGTAATTTTTATTTTACTTGTTATTGGCCTGTGTGTCTTCCTTTCTCCCTTTTGTTTCTATGTATGAAAAGTTCTTTATTTTGCTTGCATTTTTGTTTCCCCCACCATGTGGTAACTAAACATATTTTTTTTACTTTTCATGCCCAGAGTGAGTTTCAAGCCACTGGGTCCGGGCCTCAAACCATGGTCAGCTATGTGGGAATCCAGCAATGTAACTGCTATGCCATCTGCTGATTCCCAAAAATATTCCTTCATTTTTCAACTTTCTATATTCTTATGTTTTAGATATTTGTAAGAAGTACATAGGTCATTAAAAAACTACCCATTTTCCAGAATTGTCTTCCATCGTTTATACCCAGGGCCTCCTATTGCCCAAGCTGAGGCCCTGGGAATATGGAGAGTAAACTTTGGCTTTCAACTGCTCATGTCTCTGGGTTCATGTTTTGCTGTCATTTTTAGACTCTAAGGAATTGCTTTAGTTTGTTTCCAGCTCAATCATGCATTACCTAGAAGTTTCTTTTCAATTTTTTTTCCGAATGAGTTTAGAAGTGCTAAACTAGGGAAAATTTCACTGAACATCCTGCCCTCCATATTGCTGGAAAAGCAATCTTCCATGCTTTTAAAAGAACTTTTATCAGGTCTAGATACTAAGTATGTGTTGTAAAAACACACATAAAGATTTGCATCTGTAACTTCGAAATTATCCAGCGGAGGGAGGCAGGAAACTGGAGCATTTGCCAGCTGAGCCATAAAACAGTTGCTTGTTTGTTTGTTTGTTCTTGTTTTTAAATGATGATTTAAAGTTTGTGATCTAGACCTAGTAAGCATAAATCTTCCAAATCAGAGATTGCTTTTATTTCTTTCTGGGCAAAATTTCTCTGCTTTGGTGCAAAGTGAGATAATACCTTCAAGAGGATGTGATTAATTCAGTCCTTTTTAAAGAAAATTTCTAGGAAATTATTTTTCTCATGTTCTGTTCCCTCTGTTTTTCTTCCAGGAATATTATGATCACATACAATCATGCTGAAATGCAGTTATTGAAGTCCACCAGTAATTTAATTGGCGTTTTGCGCTAAAACAGGCAGCCCAGGTTTTCCTTTTTTCTTTATCCATTACTTTGTTATAGGTGAAATTTCTCGCAGTTCAGGCAAAGGTAAAGATTGATCATTTTCCCCATCTATATTTGTGATGTATCTAGGAAGAGTGTTAAAAACAACCAGAAACCTTTAGAGCTGCCCGTGGTAATTGGTAAGACAGAAAGCAGGGAGTGTACTCTTTAGCAGTGAAGACATTAAGAACTGTACCCTTATCTAAAGTGGCTTTGAAAATTTCCTCAAGAAATTTGATACAACACCTGGCTGGAAGAAATAAAAGAAAGAACCCTGTGTGTACCTCAGTGTTCTTTAGGACACAATGTAACGCGTAGTGCAGAACTGATTGTGATGGAATCCCAGTCACTGCTTCTTACAAGCCATGAGCACTGGGACCAGCAGATGCCTTAATAGTTACAGCTGATCATGGTTCAAGTCCTGGACCTGGCAGCTTAAAATGTGGGGCATGTGTGCGTGTGTGCCCAAAATCCTGAGAGGAGAATGGAGGAGAAAAAATTGCAGTGGGTTTCTGCTTTCTGTCTCTCCGTCTCTCTGGTGAGCATGTGCATCCTATAGCAAAAATCCCTCTAAGAATAAATAAATAAATAAATAAAAAGTTGTGAGCACCTTTCCCGCTATTATTGAGAAGACCTGTGGGAACACCGACCACATAAACAGGGTGTTTTCTCAAACTTCATGGAGATGGGATTAAAATCAATCAAAGGAAAATGTTCTAAAGCAAACTGCTGCATAATTAATCCCCCTTGTTTCCAAGAGTATGTTGTAAAGGAAGTTATGACTGATCAAAGGAATTGCTAATAGATCTCCAAAGCTTTTTGGAGGTTTATTGCCTGCTAAGTTCTTTCAACAGATCTCAGTTAAATGGACTGTGAAAATGCTCCTTAAGGTAGGAGAGATGAAAATGATCGACTTTGTGTCTCTGAGTGTATTACTCTGCAACACTTTCCTTATCTATATGCAACGCTTTTGTGTGTGTGTGTGTGTGTGTGTGTGAGTGTGTGTGTGTGTGTGTATGCACTGGAGGGGAAGAGTTGGACTAAGTGACCTCTAATTCAACTTCTCAAACTTTAATGACTATACAAATCACAGATTCATACAGATTCTAATTCAGCAGGTCTGGAGTGGCCTGAAATCCTGCATTTCTTTTCTTCTTCTTCTTCTTTTTTTTTTTTTTACTTATTTTATTTTTAAAATTTATTATTATTATTATTTATACATTCAATCACTATATGTCCTTCATTTCTAACAGGCTTCCAGGCTTCCTGGTGATACCCAAGCTGCTGTTGCAGGGGCCACATGTGGGTGTAGAGGGGCTCTTCTCTGCATCCCTGACACTTTTTGATCTTATGATGATTTTGTTAATAGCACCCAGGCTACTGATGATCCCTAAGTATAGCTCTTCACATTGTAAAACCCTGCTAAGGCTGCCTTTTTTTTTTCTTTTCTTGGAGAGGTTTTGTTGCTATAGGGCGTGTGCACTCGCCAGAAAGACAAGAGACAGAGAGACAAAAAGCGAGAAATCACCCCCCAGGGGGGATGGCCATGCCGCAATCCCTTCTCCTCCATTCTCCTCTTGGGATCTTGGGCACGCATGCACATGTGCCTGGCATGAGTTTAAGTCGCCAGATCTGGGACTCAAACCACAGTCGACTACATGGGAGTCCAACGACATAGCCATTACACTAACTGCTGGTCCCAGGACTGCCTTTTGAGAGAAGAAATCACCAAGATGTGAGGAACAGCATTGGCAGAGCCAACCTGGACTGGCTGAGGCAGAGGTTAGGGGTTGGACATACTGGGCATACCTCTGAGAAGCAGCAGATAGAACGAGTTGTCAGACAGCACATGAGGTGTGAGAGAATGGGGGAGTCAAGGCTGACGCCAAAGATTTTGGCCTACTCAAGTGATTGAATGGACTTCCTACTCATTGACCAGAGAGGACTGTGGGAAGAGCTGGGTTGGGTGGCTGAATGAGTTGTGAGATCAAGAGAAAAATCTGAGTCTTGGGACCAGCAGTTAGTGTAATGGCGATGTCGCTGGACTCCCATGTAGTCGACTGTGGTTTGAGTCCTGGACCCGGTGGCTTAAACTTATGCCAGATGCGTGTGCGTGCATGCCCAAGATCCCAAGAGGAGAATGGAGGAGAAGGGATTGTGGCATGGCCATCCCCCTGGGAGGTGATTTCTCGCTTTCTGTCTCTCTGACTCTCTCTGTCTGTCTGGCGAGCGCACGCGCCCTATAGCAAAAACCTCTCAAAAAAAAAAGGATTAGTTTGAGTGTACTAATTTATGATGCGTGTTACACATTCTAAAGACCATGTCCATAGACTACATGCATTGGGAGGAAGCAAAGATGCCTAACGTTAGAGATAAACTTGGGGAGTCATCAAAGTATGCATGGTTTTTACAAGAGTTATCTTGTTCAAAGATTGCAACAATCCTATGGATTCAATGATTTTTTATGCTCATTTTAGAGATGAGGTGACAAAAGCAGAAACAAGGCTAATGCTTCAAGATCATGTGACCACTAAGTAAAATCTGGCAGTCTGCCTCCAGAGCTAGGACGGGCTGAGGACCAACGGTTTCATTGCAGTTAGTGATGAGGAGGTCATCAGCGATGTTGATGCGAAGATATCAGGAGTAGAAAGCAGGTAGAAGACAGAGTCAGGACGAAGTGGCTGACCAGACTTGAAGCATTAACATGGAGGTCTGGTTTATGTAATAGCTTTGGTGAATTCATTGCTCAGAATGCTTGGGCTGCTGACCAAATCTAACTGCTGGACTTGCAAGTCTGGACAGACCCGGGCAAGGTAGCTGCCAGGCTGTGAAGGTCCACAGGCAGTCAAAACTCTATTTTGTCTCTCTAAGTGCTCAGAAAATGTTTGCATTAATAGAGAAGTATAGATTCTCCCCATAAAATCCTAGAGTCCTTACCCTAGCAGTGAGCTTTAGCAGATGTGTGCGGGCATGGTGTGTGTGGGGACAGGGTGAATACTGATATTAATCTAGGAAGGAAAGTCATGGGGCCAGCTAAGCATACAGTACCTTGTGTGAATCACACAGGCATAGTCCTAATGAGAGAGCCAATGTAAATGAATTTCCAGGGTGAAGGAAGTGGGCATACCTCTTAAGACAGTGGCTGACAGAGCAGCTATGCCGTACTGAATGCAGAACTTCAGCCTCTTAGTTCTAAAAGGCAGGGTGCCTAGTTAAGTGGAAAAATTTTCCAAGGCAGTGCATCCTCATGCTTTGCATACAGGGACTGAAGCCTAGAGAGATAACTGTGGCCATGAATCCAATCCAAGTTAATGATACAAGTCAGGATTTGCATCCTTGCTAGACGATGAGCAAATTATGTGACTCATCTATTTTTGCTGGTGATAGTATATGCTTCATAATTTTTTTTTTTGTTGCATGTGCATTCACTAGAGAGAAGACAGAAAGAGTGGGAGAAAGGAAGAGGAAGAAAGCACCCCCTCAGTGATGGAACATGGCAATGCAGCCATCCCTTCTCCATTTCTCCATCCTGTTGGGATTCTGGGCATGCGCACACATGCACCTAGCATGTTTCTCAAGCTGCTGGGGCTGGAATTCAAACCACAGACAACTGCGTGGGATTCTACTCCCTTAACGACTAGGCTACAGAGCTAGTCCATAGACATTTTTGTTAAAGAAATGAAGGTTAAATAGTTGTTGATATCAAAAAGGCTCTGCAAACTACATACATGAGGGCCTGATGACCTTTGAACTCTCGTTTTTTTTTTTTTGTTTGTTTGTTTGTTTTTAATTGCCAGAGCACATGTGCTTGCCAGAGACAGAAAGAGAGGGAGAAAGCATCCTTCTCCCCAGTGGGGTATGGCAATGCCTCAATTCCCTATTCTCCATTTCCCTATGCTCTCGGGATTGTGAGCATGCATGTGCATGTGCTCAGGGTTTGTCAAGCCACTGGGGCCAGGATTTAAACGATGGCTGGACATGTGGGATCTGGCTCCTTCTACCACAAGGCAATGGAGCTGGTCCCTTCAGCTCTGGTTTTAGCAGTGGTTCTTTCTTCATGTTGGCAAGGTATGGTATGTAGCTAGCATTTAATAAATGCCTTTGAGAAGGCCAGCAGGTGGCATTGTGGTTAGGGCAGCTGGATCTCACGTGACTGACTGTGCGGTTTGAGTCCTGAGCCTGGCATCTTGAAAGACACACTGAACATGTGTGTGCATGTGCATGTCCCAAATCCCAAGAGGAGAAGGGATTTTGACATGGCTTTCCCCTGCCAGAGGGGGAACTTACATGCCCTATAGCAAAACACACACACACACACATGCACCATTAAAATGTGTTTCAGAAATTATTAAAACAAAGGCTTAAGCTATTAGAAGATTAAATAATATTAATAAGTAATGTTTGGCTGGATTGTATATATCAAGTTTTGAGAGTCTTTGTTGTCTCTTCCGGGGAAAGAGCCAAGTGTGAGGCCCATACTTCCCTTGCTTGCACCACCGCCCACCTGGTGCCAGGTACCTCGGGTGTAGCACCAAGAACTTCTCTGTGGTATGGTTTACTAATCTAGTCTTGGTCGGGGGAAAATGAGATGTTCGCAAAAATGTCTAGAAGTGACTCCTAAATCCCAATATAGCTAAGTCCAATGGGTATGAACACTCAGGAGACAGAACTCAGGGAAATGTGAGAGTCCAGTCACTGAAATCGACCAGAAACAATGCCCAGGTTTCCTCCAGAATAGCAAACACTTGTCCAGATTGAATTCCAGAGCTAGCAGAGAAAGAGAAAGGACTGGAAATGGACTTCACCCACCCGCTGACCTGATCCACGTGATTCACCCGTGTTGGGGCGACTCCTTCACTCACCGCTGTTGCTGCGTTTCCTTGGATCATACCCCCCTCCTGGCCCATCAGCTTCTTCAGGAACCTCCACGAGATCTGAAGTCTTGTAGGAAAGAGGAAACAGCAATGGAATGAGCAATGTCGTATCAGGAGGCCACTTGATGTCATCAGTTTTGATGTTTGTGATGCACTGGAGTGGCTTTTGGGCTGGGGGTGAGCTAAGGTGGAGTAAGCATACCACGTAAGAATCCAATTATTGCTATCTTGTCAATCTGGCTACTTCGGAGAGATTGCATGTCCCCTTGGGGGCACCAAACATCCCTTCAGGTGTCTGGCTGGCTCAGGCTTGACCATACTTGGTACCCAATGAGTGTTGAATGGATGCATCCATTGGCTACAGTGAGGTTTTCCCAGTAACAGACAACAGAGAGGAATTCCACACAGATCTTGTTGCTTAAAATTTCCAATAAAACTACAGCTGTGTCTACAGATGAGTTTTAAATATTAATTATAGAGAACAAGATATACTCATGAGGGATGCACTACTTAGGGAAGACTTAAATGCTATTTCCATTGCTGAAAAAAGAAAACCTGTCTTTTATTGCCAGAGTGTGTATACACTGAGGAGAGAGAGAGGAAGGAGGGGAGAGAGAAAGAGAAAAGAGAGAGAGAGAGAGAGAGAGAGAGAGAGAGTATGAATGAATTCCCTAATGGAGTGTGGTTCCATTGCAGTATTTTTTCCTCCATTCCTCTTTCCTGTCAATAAAATTGATTACTTTTATAATACTTTTTCTCATTTTTTAAATCTTCAGTAAGAGATGTCATAAGCATTCTTCCAGCTAGGTTAGAGAAATAACAGCAATAATAACAAACATAACACTGAAAGTACTCTAAATAGCTAATGACTCCTGGCAATTTAATGCTTGCTGTTTTCAAGTACTTTCTATGTATCATCTCATTGATTCTTCACAAGAACCCTATGATAGACCCATTTTTCAAATAGGAATCTGAACCCAGAGAGGATCAGTAACTACCTGAGGTCCCGCAGCTAGTAAGTGGTAGAGTTGGGGTTACGAAGCTCAGTCGTTGCCTCCTATGAATGAATTCCCTAATGGAGTGTGGTTCCATTGCAGTATTTTTTCCTCCATTCCTCTTTCCTGTCAATAAAATTGATTACTTTTATAATACTTTTTCTCATTTTTTAAATCTTCAGTAAGAGATGTCATAAGCATTCTTCCAGCTAGGTTAGAGAAATAACAGCAATAATAACAAACATAACACTGAAAGTACTCTAAATAGCTAATGACTCCTGGCAATTTAATGCTTGCTGTTTTCAAGTACTTTCTATGTATCATCTCATTGATTCTTCACAAGAACCCTATGATAGACCCATTTTTCAAATAGGAATCTGAACCCAGAGAGGATCAGTAACTACCTGAGGTCCCGCAGCTAGTAAGTGGTAGAGTTGGGGTTACGAAGCTCAGTCGTTGCCTCCTGAGCCTGACTGTTCTTGAGTCCTGTGGTTCAACCAATGGTGCACTGGAGCAGCTCAGGGGCTGGTGGTGAGAGCCTTTGGGGTCAGCACTTCGCTAGTGTAAAAGTGGTCACAGGAGGTGTACCGTGGATATTGGCAAATGCTACAAATCAGGGTCCCGTTCCAAGCTGGTACTTAAACATTTACCAGCATGCCACTGATTGCCTCTTTCAAAGAGCCAGCTGTCCTGGCTGCTGTCTGCCTGACTCCATCCTCTTCAAAAGAGGAATTTAAGAGGCCTTGAAGGAGGGCCACATTTTGAAAAAACGATGTATTTATAGCTTATCAGAGAGAAACAACTAACTTTTTGGCTCTCTCAGACAGCTCTAAGGCACTTTAGAACCACCCTCCAGAGACAAATTTTTTGTTACCATTTAACTTAGGGATTTTGTTTTCAGCCATTCTTACTTTCATGATACATTAGAAAGAAGAAACAAATAAAAATCACAGGAACTCCAAGTCATTTGTTCCCTGTTCCCCTTTTATAAAACCATTTTTTAGAGGATGCTCGCACTCTCCAATGAGAGCTAGAGAGAGGGAAAGTGAGAAAGCACCCCCCGTGGGGCATGGTCAGACCTCAATCCGTTCTCCATATGATCCACCTTTCGAAATCTGAGGCACCCATGCACATGCATGGGTGCAGTTGGCCATGTGGAATCCAGCTGCTTTAACCACCCACACCATGAGCTGGCTGCTTGTTTCCTTTGAAATCCACCATGTCTGCCTCAAAGTCGCTTTGCAGAGAATTTATATGAATTTCCTCTTATGAAATGGAAGATTATTCAAGCTAGTCAACTACTTTCAGGACATCCTTTGAATTTGGTTTCTGCTGGCTTTCCCCAAGTCATCGAGCCTTTTATATTCTAGAACGTTGGAAAGCACATTAAAGAAAACATCATGATTTGGAAATGACCAGGCAATGGCTTTTGGACAACGTCGAACAAAGGCCTCTATAGCTCTGGAAGAAAATAAACTTGGGGACCAGCAGTTAGCGTAATGGCTATGTCACTGGACTCCCACGTAGTAGACCACGGTTCGAGTCCTGGACCTGGTGGCCAGGTTTGTGTGTGTGTGTGCCCAAGATCCTGAGAGGAGAATGGAGGAGAAGGGACTGCAGCGTGGCCATCCCCCCTAGGGGGTGATTTCTCATTTTCTATCTCTCTGTCTCTGTCTGTCTGGCGAGCGCACGTGCCCTATAGCAAAAAACTTCTCAAAAAAAAAAAAAAAAAAAAAGAAAGAAAATAAACTTGTAAACAGAGCTGTGCTGGGTAGGCATATGTTTGCTTCAGGATATAACAATACTAAAAGAATGGCAAGAGACTGAAGTTCATTACCACTTGACCCTACAGGGAGAAAACGAAATCATTTTAAAGTATCAATCAAGTGTTTTTATTTTCTTCTGTCGAGGCAAGTTGGACTTCAGGGAGAGGGAAGTGACAGATATTTAAGTACAATTTGATTTGTCTTTGTCTCCCTATAGCTCTCAGAACAATGTCTTCACAGAGGAAAATGCCAACAAACACAGAATCAGCACCATTATGTCTGGATTGTGCTGAATGGGCACCTTATTGACATTTGAAAAACTATAATTTTTGCTGCCCCAAACCAGTCTGTAAGGTCCAGATACTGCAGGAAACAAATCTATTTCAGAGATGAAAGCAAGTGGGCTTCCTTCACTTGTCTTTCTGATGGTCTTACTGCTTCTTAGCATCAGCCAAAACTATGAGGCTCAAATGTTCATTGCCTACCATGTGACATTTCTGAGGATGTCTCTGCTATAAGTTCAGCAGAACTCAGAGCCAGAAGAGTAGCCATTTGCCGCTGATGTGGATAGATCAGGGACATCTCTTGTGAGACTTCTCTCTGCTCATGCTTCTTGGGGCTGGCATTCTATTTGTGCTTCCACCAATGCAAGCCTGAGACAAGCATCAAAGATGCTGGTGTTGAAGAGGGAAGAGGACATACTGAGGCAGGAGAAAGGCCTTCAGAATGCAGGTCAGAGTGAGCGGAAGTGTCTCTTCTTTGCGTTTTGCTTCTGGGTTGCCGGATAGTACCTCTGAAACGTCTTAACTTGTGAAGGGGGACTGGCTGCGGGTTGGGGATCAGCTCTCCATTACTTTAGAGGAAGTCACTCATTGGCAGCCACGATTCTTCTCAGCCCTCCGAGAAAGGAGACGTAATGTAGTTCATGGGAAGATGGAGATGGCGAGCATTCTAGAATCTCTGTTCCAAACTTCAGATCTAGCCTGGTGGCCACTTAAATGTATGATTCAAAAGCTTTTCGCACAGAGAGGGAGGGAAAGCAAGTGTGAGCAAGGAAGGGAGAATAGGAGGAGAGAGGAGGGGGCAGCAAGGCTGATTTCCTTGGAAACTTACATCCTTAATTTAGCCCAGTAATTCTCAAACGTTAACGTGCATTAGAATCGCCTAGGGGGGTGTGATAAAAGATGATTAGGCTCCCCAAATGAAATTTTCTAATTCTGTAGGTCTGAAAGGGAAACCCAATTTTGCACTTTCCAGGGGATGCTGCTGCTGTTGATCAGAGACCACATACTGAGAAATACTGCCCTAATTCACTGCCAGCTTTAGGTCTTTATAAGTTTAGGGGCAGCAAGGCTGATTTCCTTGGAAACTTACATCCTTAATTTAGCCCAGTAATTCTCAAACGTTAACGTGCATTAGAATCGCCTAGGGGGGTGTGATAAAAAGATGATTAGGCTCCCCAAATGAAATTTTCTAATTCTGTAGGTCTGAAAGGGAAACCCAATTTTGCACTTTCCAGGGGATGCTGCTGCTGTTGATCAGAGACCACATACTGAGAAATACTGCCCTAATTCACTGCCAGCTTTAGGTCTTTATAAGTTTAGAGTTTGGTTGAGGAGGGTGTTCATTCCTTTATCTGTTCATGCATTCATTCGCTCACCACATATTTTGTGAGAATCTACAATGGTCTGGCACTGTATACGTCAGTGGTTCTCAGACTTTAGTGGGTATAAGAGTCCCCTGGAGAATTGACAGGGCTCACAGAGGGTCAGTCTCACTAAAGAGGACGGGATATGAGTCTATATCTTTATCAAGTTCTCCAACTTTGGTGGGTTTGAGAATCACTGGTATGAGGCAATGAAAATAAAAAGATGTGAATGAAGAATTGTTGCATTTAAACAATCGAGTTTAGTTGAGGGGACTAGAGAAATGAAAGAGAAAATAAACCAAAAAGTAAAAATTACCAAGCAATACATAAATCATTGATTAATGAATTGGTTGCTATGGGAGACCATGAAAGAGGCATTCACTCAGACAAGGAAGCTTGGAGAGACCATGTATACAGAGAGGTTGAGATGAAGTGTGGGTGGCTGGACGGAGAATTAAGGATTGTGTCTGAGCCTTAGGGTGAGAAATGGAGGGGTATGTGGATTCGTGAGGGTTCTCAGGTCAGAACCCAGAGTCCCTTATTAAGTCTTCCTCCTTTTTTAAGCATATTTTAAGTGCTCAGGCCCTCTATGCTGGTCAGGCCTTGGTATAATGCCATGAGTAAGGAACATGGCCCTGATGTAGTCACTTGGTAACTCCTTTGGGAAATAGATAAAAAAGCAGATAATCACAATGTAATCATATACACCCTATAGGAAAGGAAGTCTGGAAGTCTTGTAAGAAGAACAACTCACCATACTTTGGGGAGTCTTGGAACCATTCATCATGTAAAACCCAAGCTGGGTCTTAAACTATTTCAACTGGGGGAGAAGCATGTCCTAAAGTATGGAGATATCAAAGATCTTGGGCTCAGGTACTGATAGGCCTCAGATGCTAGCTAAAGAGTTTGGGCATTGGCTCTCAGGCAGAAGCAACTCGATAGAACATTTCATTTAGGAAAACTGCACAAAGTCTTTCTTTAAGAAGTGATGTCTGGAGGTATGGTTAAGAGTAGACTCAAAAGGAAGACAGCAGCATGGTTATTGCTTTATAATCACCTGAATGAGAGATTATTAGGCTTGAACTTTCAGCATCGGTGATAGAAGGAAAGGCCCTTTTGGTATGTATTTCTGAGTTCTGAGTTGCAGGACTTAATCAGCAATGGAACGTGAATTTAGTTTTGATTTGCTGATTTTGAAATATCTGTAGGACTTGTTTGATGCTTGGGCAAGAAATTAGGAGTAGAAATATCTAAGAAAGTTATCAACTTAGAGATGGTGGTTGGGTAAGAAGAATGTGAAAAAGGTCAAACAGGATGAGTGTGTAGAAGGGGAAGATCAAACAAAAGCAGACCCTGGTAATACTCCAATTTGAGGAGTGACTGGAGAATATGTCAGGGAAGGAGATAGGTTGAGTGGAACAGAGCAGAACCTTTGAATGGGTCAGAGTTTCTTTCTTTGTTGTTTTTAATTTCCAAAGACTTTAGTCTTGAGAGAGAGAGGACCTTCCAATAGGCCATGGTCACAATACACTCCTATATCCTCTATTTTCACGTGCTGTTGGTCTTGGCATTCTGGACATGCACACACAAAGTTCTGATGTGTTTTTCAAGCTGCTGAGGCCAGGATGCAAACTGTGGTTGGCCATGTGGAATCTGGTTCCTTAACCACTGAGCTACAGGGCCAGCCCTGTATTGATAGGCTTCATATACCACGCTAAAGAGTTGGGGCATTAGCCTTCAGGTATAAGGAACTCAACAGAAAATTTCAGTTAGAAAAGTCATACAAAGTCTTTCTTTCTGGGTCAGGGTTTCTAAAAGAGCCTAAGGGGCATGTTAAAGGATACTTTAGGAAGTGTTCCGCCCAGGTAATATATTTGGCTTATTAATGGGTTACACCCTTAACTGCATAATAACTCAGGATCAAAGAAAACACAACTAAGACCTAGATACCTAATGAAAATAAAACAGCAATAACTTCTATTTACTGAGTGTCAATTTTGCCAGATCTCATGGCAGACACTCCATGAATATGATTTCCCAACCCACGTAGACATAAGATAGGTGTTTAAAAATACAAATACTATTCATATACTCTTTGTATGTTTTTTATCACATTCAGCACCATTTCTATCCTTTTTTTCAGTAAATCTATTAGCTTTTGGGCTGCTAGATGATAATAATCACCTCTTTAGGGAGATCAGGATTCAGGTATCTTAAATGCCGCAAATTAGATCCTCACTGCTTTGAGGAAAATGCCCACTGAAGCTAAACATCTTCTGTATTTTCTGTAAAATCCTTCAGCACTCATAGTTATTATAAAATCTTTAACACATATGTGTGTGCTTGTTCTTAATAAAATAAGGCAGACGAGTCTATAATTTAGTCTATATTTTAAAATGCTAAATAATCATCAGCTTTCTTATCTATTGGTCTGTTTCTCAGAAATAAGTGGTAAATTTTAAGGGTATGCATCGCCTCTTTTTTTTTTTTTTTGAGAGTTTTTTTTGCTATAGGGCGCGTGCGCTCGCCAGACAGACAGAGAGAGACATAGAGACAGAAAGCGAGAAATCACCCCTCAGGGGGGGTGGTCACGCCGCAATCCCTTCTCCTCCATTCTCCTCTCGGGATCTTGGGCACGTACGCACACGCGCCCGGCGTGAGTTTTAAGCCACCGGGTCTGGGACGCGAACCACGGTCGACTACGTGGGAGTCCAGCGACATAGCCATTACGCTAACTGCTGGTTCCCAGCATCGCCTCTTTTTTGAGTCCCCTACAGTGCTAGTAAACTGTAGGATCTCCATTTATGTACCTTAACTGAATAGAAGAAAGGCCTAATTGACATCAATTTTATGTTCAACAAAGAAAAAGAATAAACATTATTTTTAGTTCTTCTCTCTTAGAAATCAGTGAGATGCATAAAGAGGGGGGATTTCAGTGAGTTAGAAGACAATGTCTAGGATAACCAGGTGCCATCAGTCAGGGGACATACAAACCTACCCACTCACCTACCTGACCTGATCATTTCTACTCAACTACCTACCCACTCACCTACCTGACCTGATCATATCTACTCAACTACCTACCCACTCACCTACCTGACCTGATCATATCTACTCAACTACCTACCCACTCACCTACCTGACCTGATCATATCTACTCAACTACCTACCCATTTATCTACCTGACCTACATGCTTACTCAACTCCCTCTGATTTCAGATTATCTTGTGAATTTTGACCTGTACACAATGAGGAAGCTGCTTCAACTAAGCCCCTGAAAATGCCTCCCAGGAGCTATGCTCTGCCCTTCTTCCCAGAATTCACCCTCATCACTTGATGTTGCAAGAACCAAAATGGCACTCCCTTTAGAGGCTCATCTGCATCTTGCCTGCAAGCTCCATTCCAGCAGGGACTAGAACAGTGGGACTGTTAACTGGGTGCAGGCTATACTAAGTGACAATGTGAATTGTAAGGTCTTTGTTTCTTTGCAAGAGACATGCTGGCTTTCAGCATGGGTTGTAGATTTGTATGATGTCCTGGAGCATTTACAGAAATTCTGGTTGGGACACCAGAGAGAGGATGATAACAGATCACAGAGATGCATAGAACTGTCAGTTTAAATCATATAAAACTCAGGAGTGGAGTCTGGTAGGGAAATGTCCCGTGGAGAGAGGCCCCACTGAGTCCTGAGTCAAACACCTTTGGGAAGAAGAGTTTTGTAAAATCAAAGGGTGAGGCTTGTCTTAGAGACAAAGAACTGAGAAAATATGAGAAATAGTTTCATCCTTGAACTGGGCTGTAGCTTGAAAGAGAACTGGAACCAAGCAGAACTTCCCTGATTCTGTCCACTGGTTGAGCCAAACATTTCTACGTGTTGACTGATATGTTATCTAATATTGTTGAGGGGGTGAAAAAGTGGGGGTACATGGGCAGAGTTAAGGAGTATGAGGCCAACAGGATGGTCTTTAAGAGGAAAATAAAATGATCCTAGCTGTTGGATTAACTCTTATTGGCCCAGAAAGTTCACTCTTAATGGCTCACAGAATGTTGGGTTTCCATTTGGAGGTTGGTTGGGTCACAACAGATCTTGTGAGGCATTTAGGATGGAACCCCAACACTGCAGTGTCTGAGGTCAGCCCTGCCAAAACCACCATTAGTGAATTGAGGGAGGAGGATAATTACAGAGGTTCTGTGAGGCGATTCAGAGCCACTGCCGGAGCTGCTCTTCTTTGTTCTCTGGGCCAGGGAGGTGCCGAAGCGCAGGGCCTCATAGACAGGGTCCACCTTATTGCCACAGGCTGCAACAGAAGAGAAAGCTCATCTGAGAAAGTTCATCTGAGGGAACTTGGCCAACCACCTACCTCATCTCCAGGTTAACAGCAACCAGGAAACCAGTTCTATACAGCAGATATGATAGTCCCTGGAAAGGTGGGGCTTTCTGTGGTCAAGCTTTCCTCACAGATGAGCCCTCACCCCAACACGCTCCCATGTTCCAGGTCCCTCCACCACGCCCAGCACTTCTGACTAGAAGTCTGCTTCCAAACTCTTCCTGATAGATTGTTTTGCTTCTTTCATTATCCATCCCTGAGACTCCAATGTCAAGGTTCTTCCCAGAGACCAGCTTTATTTCTTCTAGTAGGAATCTCTGCTTACCAAGGTACAAAGCTTCAAGACACGAATTTTGCAGTAGAAGATAAGAGTTTTTAAAAGAATTTGACATTATCGGGCCTGATGTATTTCTAATTAAAAATTTTCTCGTTTATAATTTGTCCCCCACTAGAAAGGCAAAAATAGATGTAGAGATTTTCAGAGAGAGAGAAAAAAAGAACTAAACTGAAAGATACTGTTCAAGAAGAAATCCAAGCCAGAAATATCTATAAATATAGGACATTTTTTGGTCCTCATTAAAGAATAATATATTCACTGAGTTCCTATAATCTGTGTATTTTTTTACAACAATTATGAACATTACTAAATCACTGTTCTTATTTCATAAGGTATAACAGGCCAAGTAATTTGTTGAAAGACACACAGTTGGTCAGTGGGGGAACCTGATATTAACAGACCCTGGGACTTAGGTATTTTTCAAGTTTAATCAGAGGATGAAACTTCCTGGGTATCTGGTATACCTTGAATACCTTCCAGAAAAACAAATGATCACACCCAAATATACAACAAATACACAAAACTACCCCACTGGTTTTGTAGCCCTAGGGAACAGCAGTTAACTTTGCTGATTAAAACCCAACTCAACCCAACCCTGTCCCAACTCACCAATGGGCATAACTTCTTTAATGCATCCAAACTGTTCATGAATGAGCAAGGGGGAGCTGTAGTAACGCCGAAACCCCTTTGGCTGGAGAAAGAATGAGAGAAAGGGCTTAAGAGATGGAGAAAACCACACCAGAGTCCTAAAAGTAAAACGAGCTTGTCTCTCCAAGGGCACTTCCTTCTTGTTTCTCTTGAAGATACTGACTTATCCTATAATTCTACAATTTATCTCCAACAAGAGAGTGGGAGGAGGTAGGTGTAAGTGGAAATAAGTGACTTATAGTTCACTCAGAAAGCAAGACCCTGGGCCTGCTTCTCCTCCTGCAGTGTCCTGCAGTCTTTCATGTCCAGAATCCTAATTACCTCCAGGATACTATGCATTATTTCACCAGTGTTTATTACTGTGGCTTACTGAACTCATAACAGGCATGCGCATGGGAAAGCAGATCTCAAAGAGAAGCTTAAAAGCCCCTGCAAAGCTGAAGAGTTTTACCAGACTCGTTGCTCTCTGTTTTATGTTTTTCTGACCTCATTTATGGTCTCTGCATTGGTTTGTGAGAATCACTACTGGAGAATGAGAAGGCAAAGTGGTAAGGCAGGAGTTTGAGAGAAGAGAACATCGTAAATCAGAGTGGAAAGATGATGTCTCTAAAACCTGGACTTATATTTCAGTGTAAGATGGAAACTTACTAGCCCAGTCTCTACTGGATACCCAGACTCCTCACCAAGGTTCTTGGTTAGTAATGTCCTACTTTGTTTGAACATGTCAGTGATGGAAGGGTGATGGGTAGGCAGGAGTACTCACTAACACTACAGGCAGGTCTTTGGTGACATTAGCTCTGATTGTTAAGAACTGATACTCATTGGTCCTCATTATTTTGCCTGGAACAACAAAGGACTACCCAATTACTCTTCCATGTGACAGGACTTACATTTTTAAAGACGGCTGTTATGGGCTATTTAATGATTCTGCAGGGCAGATATTCTTTTTTTTCTACAAAAATTGTTGGGTATCCTAGTTTCAAATGCCATAAATGGTGCTCTGGGTTGGAATCTCATCCATTTTACAATACTCTTGAGATGTTATGATGAGCCCAGAATGGCCAGAGCTCAGCCTCCCTTGGTTTGGCCAACATAACTCTGCTAAAGTGGTACAGACATTTATTATTCACTCCATCTTTGTGGGAAGGAGGGTTAGCTCTAGTGCTTTCTTGACACCCACTGAGCTGACATTAACTAAACACTATGGTGATCAGCCACCTTAATTTGCCTAGGGCTGAGGGGGGTCCTGGGACACATGATTAACTTTCAAAACTTGAATGTGAATTTTAAAAACCAAGATGTAAGACTTCCCAGGCTAAAACTGAGAGAAGTCACTCCACTTCAATGGAGGGATTTGTCTAGTAGGTTGACAAAGCAACCCCTTCTGTCCTGTTATTCTGACAATCAGGAAGCCAAGTTGGCAGGCCAGGTAGAGTACATGCCTCAGGGATGCAGGGAAGGAGTTTGGAGAAAGTGAGCTCATTGGGACCGGCAAGTGCCCTGAGGCTCACTCCTGGAAGAAGCCCTTACCAGCTTGCCCATGCACCGCTGGGGTGCTAGGCCATCAGTGCACTTGTGGTGGATGCTCATCTTACAGGCTTTGCAGCGTAGTCCATGCTTAGCGTTTGTTCCTGTCAGGTACATGGCAAACCGTGGTTAGGATACAACCTGCCCTTCCCTGCTAATTAGTCTGAAGTCACTGACAAAGAGGTTACTCCTATAACCAGGTCATTCTTTTCTATGGATTTTTATGAAGCTTTTCAAAATGGACAGAATACTATAGTCAATTCTCTTACCTTCTCTCCTATCTTCTATCTAAGGCATAAGCTCTGGTTCTCTCCATTTCTATTTTATTCATAACTCCAGCAAATCTAAGCCTCCTCTACTTCCTTTGCTCTCTCAGTTCAAGCGAGCACATTCTATGTTCTCTGCTGTTCATATTAGTTATTCATTTCTGCTTGTCTGTGTCTTACTGAATAGGGCAAGTCCTGGAATCTCATCTACTTTCACTTATCCTCTGCTCACAAGGTCTAAATTCTTGGACGAACTGTCAGGAAGATAGCTCATACAAGGGGAATGAACAGCAGGGTCTGTGTGACAGTGGGCTGACAGTGCTAAAGTGGGGAAGAGGGGACTAGACATCAACCTCTGCTAGGGAAAG
>NW_006205986.1:314101-314996 GCF_000334495.1 Tupaia belangeri chinensis
AAGAGGAAGAGGTGGTGGGTGGCAATGAAACTGCTGCTGCAGTGAGTCACTTCGCTTCCAGAGACAGGGTGCCATCATGGGAGAGGAGAAAGAAAGCTGAGGAAGAGAGAAGAGGCAGAGGGCCATCTGGCAACTGCATTGCTGCATGATGTCATAAGGGAGAAGAATGGAAGAGGTCCTGGGAGTTGGACAAGACAGTGGCATGCGGGTGCCTCTGGAAGATGCAGTGGTGCTGGACACCTGCATTTGCTGATTCAGATGGTGGCTGGATGGAGGCTAGATGAGGGTGTTCATATGTGAGGTCTTCCGACTCCTCTAGTATAGGACAAGAATATGTAGGGTGAGAGGGGCCATGTGCTCTAACATGCCAAAGCAAGGTAGCAGGCCCCCAAGACAGCCTACAAATGAAGGACCAGAATGGATTTTACCACTCCAGAGATGAACGAGCATCTTAAGTACATCAGAAAGAAATGACAAAGGGTACAACAGTGAAGACAGCAGTTCTTGGTAGAGTTGTTGAGGCATTATCAGCTGAGGGGGATCCTGGGATGCACAATTCACTTTTAAAACTTGAATGTGGATTTTAAAAACCAGTATGTAAGACTAGGAGTGCTAAAACCAAGAGAAGTCATTCTATTAAGATCCCTAACTGTTTCGATGAAGGGTATTTGTCTAGTAGGTTAACAAAGTGACCCTCCTCTACCATATGAGAAGGAGGGGGGTTTCAGTGTCTCTTCAATCTTACTGAGTCAGTATTCAAGGAGACTAATTTTCTTTTTAGTTGCCAGAGGTCACATGCAAGAGAGAGAGAGAGAGAGAGAGAGAGAGAGAGAGAGAGAGAGAGAGAGAGAGAGAGAAAGAAAGGAAGGGAGGGAGGAGAGGAGAAGGGGAGAAA
>NW_006205986.1:315017-378151 GCF_000334495.1 Tupaia belangeri chinensis
AAGAAAGAAAGAAAGAAAGAAAGAAAGAAAGAAAGAAAGAAAGAGAGGGAGAAAGCACCCCCTGTGGGATGTGGCCATGCCACAATCCCTTCTCCTCCATTTTTCCATCCTGTCATGATTTGGGGCACACCCTTACATGCTCAGCATAGTTTTTAAGCCACTGGAGCCAGAATTCAAACTGCGGTAGGAACGGGCTCCCTAAACCAGCAGATGGCAGGGCCAGCTCCCAAGACCATTTTAAAAGCTTGGCCTATGTCTCCTGGGGAATGTGAACATGTGGCTGTGGCCATACAGATACTTGGGAAAGTCTAAAGGTGAGCACATGGGTGACTAGTGGACTTATTAATCTAGTAAGATTAGATGGCTCTGGACCAGCAGATAGTGTAATGGTTATGCCACTGGGTTCCCACCTAGTCAATCATGGTTTGAGTCCTGGACCCAGTAGCTTAAAACTCACTCCGGGCGTGTGTGCGTGCGTGCCCAAAATCCCAAGAGGAGAATGGAGGGCAAGGGATTGCGGCATGGCCATTCCCCCACTCCCCCCGGGGGCGTGATTTCTTGCTTTCTATCTTACTGTCTCTGTCTCTCCAGCAAGGACACACACCCTAAAGCAGAAATCTCTGGGGGGAAAAAAAGGATGGATGGCTTTGTGAACAAGGCCTATACTCCAAATACTTGTCAGGTAAGGAATGGTTGAGTAAAAAAGTGTGCGATACCTGTGCGTCACATGAAGGTTATATAGAATGCTGCCCAGGGTGGCAGTGGGATGCCAACAAAGTAGTCTTTTTAGAGTGCAGATATAGGAATGAATATGTCCACGGTGTGAGCCACGAAGCTATAAATTCTCCATTGTATGTCACAGCTGACAACAGACCCCCAGTGAGTCTATCCCATAATTATATGTAAAATCCAACCTCTTCTCCCCCATTGCTTCCCAGTCCTAGCACCCACACTTCTTCATCTGTTTCTGCCTTCCTCCAACCCAGTGTGTGTATGGTGGCCAGAGCAATCTTTTAAAGATGTGATTGAGTCCCCTCTGTCTTTTGCTTAAACCCCTTTCAGCAGGTTGCCTCTGCATTTCTGATACACAAAATGTTCGCTGGCGGTAAGCTTTCTACGATTTGAGGGAAGCCCACCTTTCACTTTTAAATTTTTTTTATACTTTTAAAATGTACACTCAATCACTGTACATCTTTACAGTGTACAAAATATATTTTTTTCCAGCATGGGTGCAGTGGATATCATTTAAGTAAAGATATTACTATATACATTATCATCAACAGACAACTTTTCATTCATGTGTCTGTTAAATGTTTTTTCCCCTCTCCCCTCCCTCCTATCCCATTATCCACTCCCCACCCCACACTGTCTCCGATATCTTTTATTTTTATTTCAGGCCAACCCCCTCTTGTGCACTAGTCTTCAGTTGTGTGAACTTTCTTCAGTTCCTTCAATGTACAAGTTTTTATTTTATTTTATTTTTTTAAGAGAGATTTTTGCTATAAAGCGCATGAGCTCACTGGAGGGACAGAGAGAGACCAAGAGACAGAAAGCGAGCATTCACCCTTCTCTTCTATTCTCCTCTTAGGATTTTGGGCATGCACGCACATGCACCTGGCATGAGTTGCTGGTCCAGGACTCGAACCATAGTCGACTATGTCAGAGTCCGTAATGTAACCATCACACACACCATCTGCTGGTCCCTGCACAAGCTCTTTAATTCCCCAGGATCTTTCTACATGCTCCCACATGTGTCCAGGATGCTGCTTCAATCACTCTTCATTTGACTAGTAACCCTTCATCCTTTGAATCATTTGTCGTTTTCTCAATGAAGCTTTCTTGAAAATGTTTCCCCTTCCCATCTAATTTATACTTTTCTTACTATTCTTTCTCAGAGCACATGGTGCATATCTTTCCCAAGATTTATTCACTTATTACTTATTTGGAAGTTTGTTTTGTCTGCCTTGCCTTCTGGACTGTGAACTCACTAACGCTAAGGCGTGCATTGGTTCATTTATCAGCGTATACTCAGCTCTGACTACAAAGCTTGATAAACATGCATTTAACAAATGAATAAGCAAATTTTCATTATTATACATGCATTGAGGCAATGGTGACTGATGTGAAATTATTTATTAATGTTGATTCATCAACAGGGTAGAAAGAATATTTGAGTGCTCAAACGGGACTTGAAGACCTATCTGTGGTTATATAATTTTAAAGATGAGAAGCCTAATAATTCAAGTCATGGAATGATTTCTCCCAGGTCAGAGAAGGTCCTGCAGAATTTCATTGTTTCACTGCCTGACCCCAATATTTCCTCCCTTTATTTGGATGTTTAACTTACACAAGATGGAAGTGGGGCTAATTAGATGGCAAAATAATGAGATGCAAGAGTCTGATATTAAACTGGGGAAAACAGCAGGCAAACCTTGGCGTGGGAAAAGAACTGGAAAGCCTTTAGGAGGTACTACCTGAAAACTCCCTTCAGAAAGGCATCATTTAACACAAAGCATATCTTCTTTTACAATGACAGACAGAAAGTCAGAGTGACACATAAACACAGCAAAATTATTGGGCATGTGTGCTAGTTCAGAAATACTAGTGGGAAAGTCCCTTTTCCTTTTTGAGAAGAGCTACTTTGTTAAAAGACTGCTGTGCTTTCAAATGACTGGACTTTGAAAGTAATTACTTATTTTTCGTTTTCAAATGAGAGAATGCTATTTGTGCTCTGTGTGGGAATGTAAGTAAAAGCTTCAAAGAGGAAAAGTTATTTCATTTGTGGACTCTGAAATAGCGTTATTATACATTACAGTATATTTTCCTTCAGACCAAAATACCGTGATTCCAGCGTCCCTTGTCTGCTACATATGCCACTGTTAAGTATGAGTCAGACCATCAGCAATTATCTGGTTTTAGGTAGTCCAATTTCCACTGTGAATAACAGAGTGATTGAAGAGGAAAGCTTGCATTCTGCAGCTCAGAGAACAGTTCAAAAGACTAATTCACATCCTAGCAGTGACATTAGTTTATTGTAGCAAGATATGGAGAAGCCATGGTCTGACTTTTTTTTTTTTTATTACTAGTGACTTCCATCACAAAGGCATTGCTGCATGTGGCCCTTATGTGAGTGAAGTGGGAAGAACAGAACTTTAAATTCGAATTCGTCAAAGGCTGGCTCTTTAAACCTAAGAAGACTGCTATTCTTGGAGCCTGGGCTATTTCACCATCAAAGGGGAAGAGTTCTATCTGCTTTCAGAGTTGCTAATAGGATAGTGCAGTGATATATGAAAAGGGACTGCATGGATTTAAGCACTTGAAAATGAAAATATCACTGAGCTTTGGGTGAAAAATGGTACACAGATCACATAGATTTCCCACTTAGTCACACCAAGCCCTACTAAAACTACAGCCCAGGAATTAAAAAAAAAAAAGTGGTATAAACTCCAAAGAACAGAATTTAACATATATTTAGAAGAGGGAAAACAAGTGGAGGGATGGTAAGCAATTTAACAGAAGGCAGGAAGCTTGGGTTCCTCAACAGCAATCTGGAAACAAGAAGGCCATGAAGATTCAAAAACTGTTGAATTTCAAAATTCTGAGAGAAAATAATTTTCAACTCAGACTTTGATGCCCAAATTTTCAACATATGCGAAGATAAAATAAAGGTATTTTCTATTCTTTAAGGAATTAAGATATTTACTTTGCCAGTAGCTTTTCTTAAACTGTCAGAGAATGTTCCCTCAGAAAAATGAGGGAACAAATTAAGGAAGTAGTAAATATCAGATCCAATACACAATTAAAAAAAAAAAAAACAGACACAGAGGAGGGGTAAATGGCACCCCCCCTCCCCCATGGCATCTCTGCAATAGTTCTAGACTGGAGCTGCAAGATAAAGACAATAAACTTTGGAACAATAGAAACGTTTATTGGTCCTTTTGTGGTTTCAATATTATAATAAATATTGCATTTGACAGATCTGTGGGAGCACTTTCAAAAACAATGATAGGTGTATTTTTTCATTTTTAAGCAAGCGAGAAAGTCAATTTCTAAAAATTTGAGGAAAAATAAAAGCTGTGTAAGGAAAGGGATGCAAGCACAGTGTAATACTTGAATCAGAAGTTAACAATAGTCACAACGGTGCATAAGTTGACCATCAGACATTACAAAATTGTGATAAAACTATTCAGGGATAGGGTAATAAGGTCACAAAGACTGTGGTATTTCTTTTTGGGGAAGGTGAAGGCAAGGAAGAAAGGCAGAAGGGGGGTGCTGGAAGTGTGAGAACTGAACCCTAATTTTCTATGGCAGAAAGAAAACAAATGTTTGATTGCTCAGTAAGTAGCAGCAAAAGCACTGAACTGAAAAATATTTAAATAAATGCCAGACAAAACAAAGAAGAAGACAGTGGTTGTCTTTCAGAACTCAGATTGGGATGGGAAAATTTCCATTTGTACTACTTTTAATACCATCTGTCTTTAAACTATTCTCATGGACCACTGTGACACAAAGCAAGTGAGAAGTGAAGTCTTAGGAAACTGGGGCAAATAGTCTCCTTAGATTGATATGGCTCTTGGTATATGGAGATATAGAAAAAATTAGGGCCAGTTCATCATATAAATCAATTCTTCCTTGGACATTTGGAAATGGGCCAATCTAAGTGTTATGAGTTATGGTTGAAAATTTAAAATGCTAGTCATGACATTCCAATGGAGGTTAAAATGGATGAATACAAGCCAATAAAACCCTGGTCAGGTATTAGGCACTGGATTTCGTTTTATGAGTATGATACTATTTACCACTATAGATAAGTGACTGTCCATAGGAACAAAATGTTGAGGACCCAGAGCATGAAGAAATCTATACAGAAATGTTGGGGAAAAAAATTAAGACTTTTTTTTTTTTTTTAAATGTAGGTTGCTCAAACTACTATTGGGGCATCAGGAAACTCATGGAACATTTTTGCATAGAAAAACACAGAAAAACATGTCATGACCTTTCTGACAACCCAATACATTAGGTGACATGCTTTTGATTTTTTAAAGAAGGATATTGATTATATATGTTAAAAAAAATGGCTGGAAACAAAACAAAATTTGGCCAGGGTTATTTTGATATGATTTGATATTGAGATACTATTTAAGCATTAGTCAAATTTCATATGTCAGAGTTAATGATAAAATAAAACAAAATGATGGTTTACAACTGAGATGACTTAAATATATGAATAATTTGAAAAATGAGT
Organism: Tupaia belangeri chinensis; assembly: GCF_000334495.1. Classification (NCBI taxonomy): domain Eukaryota; kingdom Metazoa; phylum Chordata; class Mammalia; order Scandentia; family Tupaiidae; genus Tupaia; species Tupaia belangeri. The sequence goes on from NW_006205986.1 coordinate 320,263, forward strand.
AAAAATAAACTTTTGTAAGAAGAGACATGTACCAGCAGATGGTGTAAAGGTTATGCTGCAGGACGCCCAAGTATTTGACCGTGGCTCAAAACTCACACTGGGTGCATGTGTGTACGTGCTCCAAATCCTGAGATGAGAATGGAAGCAAAGGGATTGTGGCATTGCAATCCCCCCAGGGGGATGGTTTTTCACTTTCTTTGTCTCTCTCCATCTTTCTGGAGAGCACACAAGCCCTATAGCAGAAATCTCTCTTAAAAAAATAAAAGAAAAGAAAAAGGAGAAACATGTAATCATAAAAGAGGACATGAATCAGCAGTGAACAATGGTTAAAATGATTAATTTATTTACTTCAAGACTGTACAACTATAGAATTGCTCCTATAATTTATTTGATGAAAGTTAATGTAAGTTATGCAATAAAACAGAGTACTATGATTTGAGAAGAAATTTATGGAAACTATTGGGTTGTTGGTAAAGTCATGAGTATTTTTCCATGTTTTTCTATGCAAAAATGCATCATGACTTTTCTGACAACTATAAATATAAATATTGATCTATAAACATATCCATAAATATTTCTTAGAATACATAAACTATCTACACATGTTTCAAAGGTAAATGCAGGCAAAGAGAGCCCAAAGACTTTCCACAGCCCTGTTCTTACAGGTTTAGCTATCAGACTCCCCTCAACCCTCACCAGTACAGAGTCATGGCTGTTAGAGGAGCCTGCAAAGGATGTCTGTAGCATGTGTTCAGAGCCTAAAGAGGGCCAAATGTCCATGCCATAGAAGGGTCTCAAGGCTGGAGAGATGAGAGTAAGAGTGCTGGGCAAGTTTTTGTTGCCTGGGGAGACCAGAGTCACTTAAAGGCTTAGGGTCTGTATGAAGAGTGGTAAAGTTGACAGAGTTAGTATTTGTAAACTAAAGGCTATAACAAACTTCTTCTTTTTTTTTTAAAGGATTATTTTATTTAACTTTATTTATTATTATTATCATTATTATTTTTCAGTTTGATCAGAGAGAGACAGAGAGAGAGAGAGGGAGTGAGAAAGCAAGCCACCAGGTCCGAGACTTGAACCATGGTTGGCCATGTGGGAGTCCAGCGCCTTTAACCACCATGCCACTTGCTGGCCCCAAGGCTATAACAAACTTCTGTTGGATAATAAAAACAAGCATATCAAAGCAGCTAGTATTACTCATGAGCAGTTTGCCCTTGAATATACATAAATACAATGAATGGAACGGAATGATGTGGGAATCAGCTCAAGGAGCCCTCTATGATGGGATCCCTGCCTTGATTCCTCGCTTTCTGTCTCTCTTTGTCTTTCTGGTGAGCACATGCACCCTATAGCAAAAACCTCTTCAGAAATGAAAACAACAACAAAAAACCTCCTGCACTCATAGGACACTGGCTGAAAGCTGATTCCGGGAATCACTCCCTCTTTCTCTGCTACCAGCTCTTCAGACTCTCTTCAAAGCAGATGTTGACAACTCTCTGTACCACAATCAAGCTAACTCTGTCTGACTTCTGTGATTCTGCTTGTGGGCGGCTCTCAGTAACAGCGTAGATTGGTTTCTGTTTTCTCTTTATGGTATGAGTTTTCGCCATGCCTCCCTGGACGACCTGTTACAGCCTCTGTAAATGCTTTGTTACGCTGACAGAGCAATTCCTCTGACTTCCATTACTACTTTTACCTCGTGTATATATCCCAGGAGTGCCTGCCACTCTATACCTAAACAAACCTAATTATAGGCGTGTGTAAGCATAACAAGTTGGCCGTCATTTCATGCTTGATTCCATGCAAAAGCAATGGGCTTTTATATGAACGATGGCCTGAACGATCACATGTGGAATCTTGCTTTCCACCATCAGAGGAACGCATATGTTTTGCATGTTTAGTGCCACTGTTAAGAATGCCTGGCTTCAAAATCTAAATAATCCCAGAATGCTATGGGGATGTCAATATTTCATAGTAAAAATTAAAAAAAATATATACATAAAGGACATGGGATGTATTTCCATGAGTTTCATGGGCTACTTTTCTTTGTTACGAAGTAGAGATAGGAAGATAGTTTTTTAAGACTTGGAAGTCACACAAAGTCAGTTAAATCAAATGAAGTCAGTGGGCATGATTTGCCATTCTCATATAGACAAAGTTATTTGAAAACAAACAAACAAATAAACATAGAAAAAAATCAGAATTAAGATAGCAGAAGTTTGTCAGTGAATACACATACATACATATGAACAAAGAACATTGTACCGGAAAAACCTTAAATTCTTATTCTGATCCTGCGGGAAAGAAAGAGCTGAAAGTAAAAGTTACTGAGTTCTCACACACACTGTTAGGCAATTTCCCGGACATTTGCTTATTTTCATTAATAAATAAACATCACATTTTATATCAAAATGCTTTTTTTTTTTCAAGAGAGGTTTTAGCTATAGGGCGTGTGAGCTCACCAGACAGAGAGAGAGAGACAGAGAGACAGAAAATGAGAAATCACCTCCTGGGGGGATGGTCACACCACAATCTCTTCTCCTCTATTCTCCTCATTTCTCCTCTTGGGATTTTGGGCACACATGCACATGTACCTACTGTGAGTTTTAAGTTGCCAGGTCCAGGACTTGAACTGCAGTCTACTACATGGGAGTCCTGTGACGTTTACTATAATGTAACTACACCATCTGCTGGAAACCTCAGAATGCTATTTTAACTGGGAGAGGTGAGAATAACTGGTAACTTCCTCAGAAATAACGAGGCATGTTGAGTTGGATGGAGCATGTACCTCACTAACTGTGGGGCTCAATATTGGAACTTTCTTCTTAGGAGCTTAGAACTGCGAGGTGGGATTTGCATTATGTTCACAGACAGTAAATTGAAGCCTGAGGGTATACAGCTAGTAAGGACAGCCAAACACAAACATGCATTCTTAGGACAAGTTGGCCACTGTTGAGATGCGGGTCTGTGTAACAAATTCACATAAGAGATGAGAGACTCTACTGCTCTATGGCCCGGTGAAAGTCCTTGAAAACATGCAGCCTGGAAGTGGGAAATAGGAAGTTCTTCCCAGTGTAGACACTATTGCCAGGCTCTCAAAGCTGGTGATTATGATCAGTAATACAACGGGAGTCAAGGCAGCAAAGGCATTAAACAATGGAAGTGTGTACCGCTATTTCTGGTTTCATTGTGCATCTATTCAGATATGTTTTTTTTTTCCTTTTTTCTTTTTCTATTTTTGGAGAGGATTTTGCTATAGGATGTGTGTGCTTGCCAGAGACACAGAGAGACAGAAAGCAAGAAAATCATCCCCCGGGGGGATGGCCATGCTACAATCCCTTCTCCTCCATTCTCCTCTCGGGACCCTGGGCACACGCGCATACGTGCCTGGCATGGGTTTAAGCCACCAGGTCCGGGACTCAAACCACGGCCGACTACATGGGAGTCCAGCGACATAGCCATTACTCTAACTGCTGGTCCCGACATGTTGTGTTTTGAAAATGGCATTCATAGATAGTCTTCCATTAATAAAAACAATATTCTTTTTAAAAAAAAGAGTGGAGGGGCTGGCAGGTAGTATGGTGGTTAAAGGCGGTGGACTCCCACGTGGTTGACTGTGGTTCAAGTCCTGGATCTGGTGGCTTGCTTTCTCACTTTCTCTCTCTCTCTCTCTCTCACTCTTTCACTCTCCTAGTCTGTTCCTCTCTGGTCAAATTTAAATAAATAAATAAATAAATAAATAAAGTTAAATAAAATCTCTTATGGAGAGCATGACTGTATACTTATACGCATATACACACAGTGTAATGTATTTATCCTTTGTGAATTAGGCCATGATGAACATGAGTCGACATGTATTTTTTTGTTGTTGCTGTTATCTGCTTTCACTTCTTAGGAGTTTTAGTAACTCTGCCAGGTCATTTGGTAACACAGTGACCTTTCCAAGGAGCTGCCTAGTGCCAAATCTTGCTGGCTTCTCAGTTAGATAAAGCACTGACCACAAAGAACCCAGACTATCTTTAGTCCAGTTTTCTTGACAAAAAAGGCTTATCTCCATCATACCTTAAATTTATTCTGACATCTTGAAATCTGGTACTTTCTACCCTCAAAGAAAAGGACTCTGAGATTGTTTTTCCTGAGAGAGTAAGTATCTGGGGTTTTAGCTTGCCTCATGTCAGGTATTGTCACTCCCACATTGGTCAGAAGAGATGCAAAATGAATTCTGACTGCCAAGAAAGCCCATCACATTTTAGATGTCCTGTAGATGTTTGTGGTCTGTCTTTAATTAATTAATTTATTGGAGAGGTTTTTGCTATAGGGCACATGCACTCTCCAGAAAGACAGAGAGAGACAGAGAGAAAGAAAGCGAGAAATCATCCCTCAGGGGTGATGGCCAAGCCGCGATCCCTTCTCCTCCATTCTCCTCTCAGGATCTTGGGCACGCATGCACACGTGCCCGGCGTGAGTTTAAGCCACTGGATCCGGGACTTGAACCGCAGATCCAGCGACATAGCTATTACGCCAACTGCTGGTCCCGTGGTCTGTCTTTAGACATTAATGCTGGCATTTTCTTTCTCTGACTCTTCTCTCAAGCACTATATTAACCTCTGATGCTTTCCTTTAACATCTTGATTTTTAAACACATGCAAAGTCAAGAGTTAATGCTAACAATGGAAAAAATGGTATTAGGCAATGGGTGTGGAGTTTTTTGTATTGAATGAAGCATTCTGGCTATCGTACATCACCTTCAAAATCTGGCAAGGTGAAGCTCTGGGAAAGACCAATCTCAGTCAGCCATTTTTAACAGCATTTGAGATGAGAAATTTTGATATAGACTCAGACCTGTGCTTCTTATATCTCAAAAAACATGGATTTTGGAGCCACACACTCCTTATTCAAAGCCTGGGTCTAATATCTCCCCTCAAAAGCATAAGAGGAACAGAAAGACATTCTGAATAGTCTAATAACTTAGACTGAAATGGAAATAAAAAAAAGTCTCAAGAACCTCTTCCCTGCAAAAGGTACTTTATTTTCACAATCTAAGAAAATGGGTTTTTATCAAATCATTAACAGAGAATTCCCTTGCTATTACTCTGTATAAGATAATAAAAAGCATCTTAATGTTATAACATACAAAGTATACTAAAAGTATATTAAAATGAAGGCAAAATTTGCCAAAATGAAGAAGAGAAACTCCAGATGAATCTTACTGATGAATCTAAACAAAAAAATTCTAAGTGAAATGGTATCAAAATAAAGCCCATCTTGTACAGAAAGGAAAGTATCAAACAACCTAGTCAGGTTAATTTCAGGAATGCAAGGATAATTTATCATGAAAAATGGCCATTAATAATCACATAAATAGACTTTTCATTCTGATTTGAACTGTTAGTAAATGTGGAATATGAGGATAATTCACTAAAGTAATGAAGTATATACATCTGACATTAATCTCTATGATGTCTAATGAAATTATCATTAGATTTCACCAAAACTCTCATCAAGGTTACCAGACACCACTACTTGGCTAAACTCAGCTGGGTCCAAGTTCTTTCCATAACTGATCTACCAACAGCATTTGACAAGATGGACCATTCTCTCCTCCTTAATTTCCTTCCTTCCTTCCTTCCTTCCTTCCTTCCTTCCTTCCTTCCTTCCTTCCATCCATCCTTCCTTCCTTTTTTCCCTTTCCGTCCTTCCATCTTTTTTTGCAGAGGGTAGGTGTGAGCATGTTAAACATCAGACATTTATTTTTCCATAGTTCTCAGTTCAAGATCAAGGTCTGGCAGGATTTGTTCTCTGGATTCTCTTTACATTCTCAGGTGATCTCTCCTCTGCGTGTGTGAGTAAAGAGGGAGAAAGAGAGAAACCTCTCTATATTTTCCTTTATGGCTTCTCATATAACACATTTTCTTGGCGTACACCTACTATACTGTTCACTTCTTCCCAGTTCTTTTGTGTTTTCCTCCCCTTCTGTCCAACTTGCTAACTCTGGAGGGTCCCAGGGCTCAGCCTTTGGTCCTGTTCTGTGTCTATACTATTCCCTTGGTTCTATCAAAAGGTCTGTGCCTTAAACACTGTTTACAAGCCAATGGCTCCAATATTACATCTTTAATCTGGACAAGACTCTGAAACTCCAGACCTCCATTGTACACTGGAGTATTGAACATAGCTTTTCTTGGATGTGGAATAAACACTACAAAGGTAACATCTATGAAACTGTATTAACAATATTTCCTCTAACACATACCCCAGAACTTACTCAACATACAGTGTCAGTTGATGGCAACACCATCAAGCTGTCTGGGCCAGAAACTTCGGAAACATCCCTGTCTATTTTTCCCATATAACCCATATACAGAAAATCCTGTTAGGTACTTCCTAACAGTTGGAAGCAAACTGAATTGCGGTGCTGGAAGCCACATGGCTGACTGTTAAGTTCAAATCTCCAGGCTGGCCTGACGGTATGCTGGGTGCATGTGCATGTGCCCATGTGATGAACTAGAAGGCTCTTGGCAGGGGGCTGCAGTGTAATGAAACCCTGTTGAGAGTCTCTCTCTCTTTCATTCTTTAGTGTGTATGCACATGCCCTCTACCATAAATAAAATAAAATAAATACAGACTTAAAAAATACATATCAAGAATCTGGTCTTTCCTCTATTCTTCCTGCTCTACCTTGATCTCTTACCTGAATAATTGGAATAGTCTATTAACTGTTCTCCCTGCTTTAATCTTTGCTCTCTCCCCATGAACATCTTTTCATCACAACAGACAGAACAACCCTTTACCAATATAATTAAATCCAAGTCCTGTAACTTTACTACTGAGTAAAACCCAAAGCCCTTACAGAAGCCAACAGAGCCATATGAGAGCTCTATGTTCCTCCACTCCTGGTTCCTCGTTCACTCAGACCTGGCCCCACTCTGGCTACCTGGCTGTTGCTTAAATGCACCAGCATGCCCCTGCTTTGGGTTTGCTCCAACTAGCTGTTTTATTGCTTGGAATGCCCTTTCCCAGACATCCTACATCTTTGGCAAGCTTGGCTCAGATCTAACTTTTTCTTTTTAGAGAGATTTTTGCTATAGGGTGCATACACTGACCAGAGAGACAGAAAGTGAGAAATCACCCCCCTAGAAGGGATGGTCACGTCTCCATTCTCTTCTCAGAATTTTGGGCACACACAAACAAGCACCTGGTGTGAGTTTTAAGTTGCTGGGTCCGGGACTCAAACCATGGTTGACTATGTAGGAGTTCAGTGATGTAAACATTAAGCCATCTGGTCCCCAGATCTAACTTCTTAACAATGCTTGCCCTGGTCACAGGCTCATGTGCTTTTGCAGCTGCCCCCATCTGCACACTACTTGTCTTTCTCTCTCTGCTTTATATTTTTTTCTTTCCATATCATTTAACACAGAAGGAAAGTAGTCTCTCTTTCTCTCTTTACCTACATATCTGCCCATTTATTTTCTTTCCAACTAAAATGTCAACTCTACAAGGGAAAAGACCTTTGGTTTGTTAACAGATGCATTCCAAGTGCTTAGAATAGAGGCTGGTACAGAGAAGAGACTCCATAAATATTGGTTGAGTGAATTCCTATTTAAGTTCGAAAGAAGGCAAAGAAGCTTGATATTAGTAATACTCAGCATGCTTATTAAATAAGAAAGAATATCTTTTGAAGGGATGCCAATTTTCTCCAAATAGTTCTGCGAATTTACCAGAATCTCAGTTGAAATTTCAATGGGATTAGGATAGGGAATTTCACAAAATGACTACATTTAATCTTGAAGAGTACATGCCTGAGAATAGCAAAATACGTTTGTAAAAGAATCTATCATAAACTATAACACAATTAAATCTGTGAGCTACTGGTACTGGAACAAAATAGCAAATAAAGTGAATTGAAAGTCTGAAATAATATAGCTTTAAGAATGTAGTGTTTGATAAAAGTAATTTTTTTTTCAAATCAGCAGTAAAAAGAGGGATTATTCAACAAATACTAGTGAATAACTATTTTGGGGGGAAACATCAGATACCTAATTCAGATCATATTCTGAAATTAAGTTTGAATGAGTTAAGAAACTTACATGGAAGTAAAAATTATTATGTTAATTGAAAAATATAAATACTAATTTATTTCTGGCTATAAAAACTTTTATCCCCCAGAGGTTGTATATGTTTATCAGAGAGAGTCAAAGTGTGTGTGTGTGTGTGTGTGTGTGTGTGCATTTGCATGAGAGATGAGAGAGAGAGAGAGAGAGTGAGCGAGAGTGAGCATGAGCGCATCCCCCCATGGGGCCTGGGTCCAGTCTAGAACCACTAAATCAGGGTATATTTTGTATTAAGACTTCCAAGTGAAGGACCAGCAGATGGCATAATGGTCATGTTGTTGGACTCCCATGTAGTTGACCACAGTTCGAGTCCTACACCTGATGGTTTAAAACTCACGATGGGTACACAAGTGTGCATGCTCCAAATCCCAAGAGGAGAAGGGATTGTGGCATGGCCATCTTCCCTGAGGGGTCATTTTTCACTTTCTGTCTCTCTGTCTCTCTGACAAGTGTATGCAACCTATAGCAAAAATCTCTCTCTCTCAAAAAAAAAAAAAAAAATCTTTCAAGTGATTTGTGTGCACATTAAATTTTGAGAAAACCAACCTTGTATATCAGTTGCCTACAGATAGCAAACCCATAACATATTTATTGAAGCTCATCACTGGGGGTACATTGGAGCCGTCGCTAATCAATATAATCAATACTTATAATTGCCTTGCCAAGTGATGGTGCAGATTTAGAAGATTCTCTTGAGAGTTTGCTTCTAATCTACCAGTATGAAAGTCGATTTTCTCATCTCAGATTTAGCCAACCCTTCCTTCCTTCCTTCCTTCCTTCCTTCCTTCCTTCCTTCCTTCCTTCCTTCCTTCCTTCCTTCCTTCCTTCCTTCCTTCCTTCCTTCCTTCCTTCCTTCCTTCCTTCCTTCCTTCCTTCCTTTCTTTCTTTCTTTCTTTCTTTCTTTTTCTTTTTCTTTTTGAGAGAGAGAGAGATTTTTGCTATAGGGTACGTGTGCTCAGAGAAGCATGATGATTGGATAAATGTCACACTGCACCTTCATGGCAGAGTTGGTATTAAAATACTTTCCAGCCTGCTGGTCTAAAGGTCTTCCTGTCATACCATGTGAGGAAGTTAAGCAGACGCATGACAAACCAAGGCTTACAGTGACCAAAAGGAGCTCTAGATTCCTCGTCACTGTCCTTGAATGGTGGTGTACTAGAAAGAGCTTGAGTTTGGAGTTTGAGCTTGACAATGTGGACTGCCCCTAAACTTTAGATATTGCTCAATAATTTGAAACTTTTCTGATAAAGGGGAGGAAAAAGAACAAATTTTCCATCACTGTTGAACTCTAGTCAGGGGACCTTGATTAAACATAACCTATCCCATGACTCCCCGACTCTAAGTTCAATTGAACAAGATGGTTACCAGGTTTTCCGGGAAATTTAATAATACAATAATTTGTCAGTGACTTCTGAAATGCCATGGAGCAAGTAGAAGAGGCCCAGTAGAAAATAGGAAGCCCCTGGGCTATTTTTCCCTGACACGGTTCCCACTCCTTACTCTACTACATCTTTTCCAAACCCATCTTAGCTTTAAAAAATTAATGGCATTCATTGTTTATAAATGCCTCTGTTGATCTTTCCTATTTCGGTTCCTGACTACTAGTGGAAAAACTCTCTCTACTTCCCCGCCCCTCACCCGCTCTTGGCTTTAAAAATAGCAGTGAGAGCTGAACTGGCTCAGGGATCTGTGTTGGAAGTCTATAGCCTTTGTCCTCTGGGTCATCAGTTCACATCGTAATGCCGTGACTGGCAAGCTTTTCTTCTGTTACGTGTGCTTGACTTAATATTTGGGGAGGAGTGTCCTCGTGAAGGATCACTTTCTCACGACCATTTGGGAAAGATCTGAACTGGACATCCCTACCCTTGGTAATTAATAATCGTTTCTCCATCTTCTCTCTGCTGAAGTTGGCAGTATTTACAATCTCATTTGATTTCATCATTTTTTTTTAAAAGAAGTTTTTGCTATAGGGCATGTGAGCTCGCCAGAAAGACAGAGAGAGACAGAGACAGAAAACGAGAAATCACCCCCAGGGGGCATGGCCATGCCGCAGTCCTCTCTCCTCCATTCTCCTTTTGAGATCTTGGGCATGCACGCACATGCACCTGGCATGAGTTTAAGCCACTGGGTCCGGGACTCGAACCGTAGTCGACTACATGGGAGTCCAGCGACATAGCCATTATGCCAACTGCTGGTCTCTCATTTACTTTCTTCATAGATGGCTGGAGAATTTGTGTTTATCCTCAATTCTCCAAAGAAAAAACTGGCCAAGCCATGCTGAACCCCTTCCTTCCATCTCAAAAGTGCTTTCTTTCTTGTTTTAAGAGAGATTTTTGATAAAGGGCATGTGTGATAGCCAGAGAGATATAGACAGAGAAATAGAAGGTGAGAAATCATCCCCCAGGGAGATAGACATGCCACAATCCCTTCTCCTCCATTCTCCTCTCGGAATTTTGGGCACGCACACTTATGCACCCTGAGTGAGTTTTAAGCTGCTGGGTCTAGGATTTGAACCGCAGTTGACTATGTGGGAATCCAGTGACGTAACCATTCTACCATCTGCTGGTGTACCTCTCCAAAAATGCTTTCTAAGGAATTCTGTGTATGACTAATATCAACCTGCTTCTTGCACATAAAAATAGCTTTAACAATAGTGAAGACTTAGTTTTATACTCTACAAAGAACTTTTACCTTTATTGCTTTATTTAGTTGACAGTAAATTCTATGAAGTAGGCAGAGTTATTTCAAATTTCATTTTAGAGATAATGGAATTGAGAGAAATGAAATTGATTGTCCTGGGGTAGCATGATCTACCTACCCGCTGACTACACCACTGGGCCTCTCTCCCGACTTTCTCTTGCAGGTCTGAAGTTTGAGTTTGTGCCTTATCGATGCTCTCCAATGGCATCGACACTAAGTGTCAAGGATAGTAAACAAACTTACTCATTATAAATCTGATGGGACAGATTACCCTTGTGAGTAACTAGAGGTTTTAGAATAAACAAGTCAAGTTTCAGGAGCCTGAGTCTAATTCCTCAGGCAATGAGGCAGCACAGGTATTCTTCAGAAAAGCAGTTTGCTTCCAGAAGGGATTTGGTAACTGTGTGCAAAATGGATAAGAAGCTAGAGATGGAAAGAAACAGGATAGTTTAGGAAGTCCTTGAACCAGCTCCTGTGAGAAGCAGTGAAGCCTGACCCAGGGCTGGAGCAGTCAGGGAGAGAGTCAGGGATTGATTGTGGAGAAGCCCTAGATGTTGAATTAACAGTGAAGTCATAGATGGGGTTTCTGGGCAAAGGGAGCAAAGGCCTTGAGATTCTGGCCAGGTAACTAAGTGGATACGATGTCATCTGCCCTAACAGGAGACAGGGTATCAGTGACCTGGCAGGTTTTTGGAGGATGGAGATGCTTTGATCCACTGTAGAGATATTTAAGCATTTTTGGCATTGACAAAGCATCTGAGCAGCAGTTTCTGGCAGCTGACATGAGAGACTAGACCTTGGAAAAAAGCAGGCTTGTGACAACAGCACTTGTGCCCCGTAGCAGGGAGGAGGGCAGAAAGACAGGGAGGAGGCAAAGTGCCTTGGAAGCTACTAGTAATTGAGCACTGCTGCTTTGGGGGCTGGCTCATCTAGACATTATAACAAACCTGTCAGAGAGGTGTTTTCTATTTCTATTTTTAAAATGAAAAAAAAAAATGCTGAGAAAATGTTCTCTGAACTCTTTACCAACAGGGCCAGCAGGCTGATCTCAGGCAAAGTGCTGCAGTCATTCCTTGTCAAACAAGAGTCAGACTGCTTCATCATCCCTCATCAGTTTTAATTATATATGATTTTTGCTGCTTCTCTTCATGGCATTATAAATAAAGTGAAGATGGTGCTTGAATTTTAGAGTGCAAGGGGTTATGTACAGGCTGAATTGAATGTGAAGCCCAGAAATCATGTTTCTATTGTGTCAATGGAAATGCATTGCACCCTGACTCGAGGTGGAAGTTTGTCGTGTGTGCATGTATGTGTGTGTGTGTGTGGGGGGAGGTGGAAGTTTGTCGTGTGTGCATGTGTGTGTGTGTGTGTGTGTGTGGGGGGGTTATGCATGCAAATGCACACGTGTAAGTATGTGCAGACCGGGGTTATGCGTGCAAATGCACACGTGTAAGTATGTGCAGACCCTTGCGTTTACTGTTAGGCTGCTGGGGCAGGGCGTGCAGGGTACTTATAGACACCTTCACTTTCTTTCTGAGTAAGCTCTGCATGTGATAGAATTAACTCTGCTTGTGTCTACGTTTGACCAACCAGGCAGTGTTTGGTCAGCTATGGATAAGACACGTCTATAGGAGTTAGCCATGTATTTGATCTTCCCTCATCTAATATACTTCATAGTTGAGTCACGAGGTACAGGCACTACCACATACACACACACACACACACACACACACACACACACACTCCCATCTGAATGCTTTGAGCGCTATCTTCACGTACAAAGGACTGTCCCATTTTAGACTGCTGGCCCAGTTCTGTCATTCTATGATGAGCCATCCACTGTGACTGCACAAGCAAAGGGACCATTCTAAAGTAGGTCAGTAGTGCGCTCCGTTACGACAGCTGAATGGTAGTGCAAGATGCATGCTTTCCAACAGATCTCTCCCCACGTTTATAACTGGGGATGGCCTATTCCTAGCTCCCCAGCTCCAAACACAAAGTACTCCTGACTCAAAAGGTAGGCGGCTTCTCGGTTTTTGTCTGAGATAGACTGGTCTGAGCCTAAAGCAGGAAGACAGGATTCAGCACAATGTCACAGGCAGGAAAACGCTTTGCAGCTTCAAGTTTATAAACCTGTCAAAGAGTATCTATGATTCATGGCTGTTTCTACTTTCTTCTACCTAAATTCCATCTAGAATGATATCTCCTCTTTTTCTTCTGTCGTGGGCACCTTTTTTATTTCTTCCCAGATAGAGCTGGGAGAAAATATATGAAGCCTATATATTTCCATGCCACGGAACTTGGAATGTATTTGCTGTCACACTACCAAATAGCATCTAGTTGGTGATTGGGGGGGCATGACTAAAATTTTAACAAAAAAAGACCACCTTAAGTGATCATCATCCCTGCTCTGGTCTGTTATTTATGCCCTGAAAATATCTCTGTGTATGTCACTTCATTCTGCTTAGGTATGATCTTAAGGCTCTTAACAAATAAATCTCTTTTGAGGGTTAGGAAAAACATTACTTTCCTGAACGATCACTTCTATGGGGGTGATTCAAGAACACTTGCAAACATCATGATCTATAACTTAAAAGAAAGTATCTTTCTTTTGGTAACTTTCTAAAAAGCAATTTTCCCTCCAAACTTGACCATTTAAGACTTCAATTGGCAATAAAACAATTTACAGGGAGAACGTTTCATACTTTTTTCTTTTTAAGGTTTTGGCCATAGGGCACATGACCTCGCTGGAGAGAGACAGACAGTGAAAGAGAAAGTGAGAAATCACCCCCCAATGGGCATGGACACATGATAATCCCTTCTCCTACATTCCTCTCTTAGGATTTTGGGCATGCACACACATATGCCCAGAGTGAGTTTGAAGCTGGGCCAGGGACATTGTGTAACACCTGCAAGAAGCCCTACAATGGACTCTGCTGGCCAGTCTGCCCCACCTGCAAGAGACTCAATAGCCAGGCGAGTGGGCTGCATGATGGTTCACTCTCTTTCGTATTTGGTATTCATGTTCTGGTCTGGAAAAATATTACTGAAAATCTACTCTGACCAACTGAGAAATGACACCGTAATAAGAGCAGAAGAATAAGGAAATTATAATAGTAGAGTTGGTGATGAATATTAAAATAAGTTGAAATTGGAAATGCCCAAAAAGATGTATAAATCGTATAATAAAATGTACATATATCTTCAGATTTATTCTCAAATGTATGAGTTGTAAAATATTGGAATAACATAAAAATCTAGATGGGAAAGAATGCCATACTTGATTTCCAAAAACCAAAAGAAAAGTGGAAATGCTGTTGCTGGAGAGATGAGAGTTGGGATTAAAAGCTTGGTAAATTTATCTGGAATAGAAGAGGAATTAAAATATCATGCTTAATTTGGGATTTTAATAACTTGAGAAACATAGAATAATGAATGCTTTTTTGAAAATCTTGGAGGCAATTGTCAGTAGAAGAACAGATTATGTGTCTTCCAAAGCACAGAGGGTTATAAAGGGAGGAACACATAAACTCATAAACTGTACAAGACACCTGTGTGCATGTATGCGTGCATGCACTCATTCGTGCAATGAGGGAAACAGGAAACATAAAATAGAAAGCATGTAGTAATAAGACAAAAAGAATAGATAAATAGTTCACGCATAACAATGGATGCAAATCCACAATCTCCTTCTGTTTAAGAATAAAAAATCAGGTTGAAGGGCCAGCAGGTGGTGTGGTGGTTAAGGTGCTGGATTCCCACATGGCCAACTGCAGTTTGAGTCCCGACCCTGGTGGCTTTTTTTCCTTGTCTTTCTCTGTCTCTCTTGTGAATGCACATGGCATGTAATAAATTAAAAAATAACAACAACAAAAAACATAAAATAAAATAAATAATTCTTATAAAAGTCCATTTTAGGGAAAAAAAGAAATCTAAAATCCAATTATGTATATTTAAAAACTCAGTTGGCATTACTGTAACAGTGAGATTCATGAAAAATCTCTCGTCTGGATAAGATACCATTTTACTTGGATATAGATATCATTCACAACGGAGCACTCCCTGTGGCGATGACCTTCGTGCACTGAGTAAACTGTGTTTTAAAATATGCAACAAAGGACTAGCCAGTGGCTTGGTGGCTGGCTCCCTCATGGCTAAGTGTGGAGTTCAAGTCCCAGACTTGGTGACTTGACATGCCTTGAGCATGTTTGTGTGTGCCCAAAATCCTGAGAGGAGAATGGAGAAGAGAACTGGGGGGGGGGGTGGGATCCTCCCTGGCCAGGGAAGGGGGAGATGTTTTCTCATTTTCTCTCTCTTTCTCTGACTCTCCTGTGATCACATATGCCTACTGGAAACTAAAAGACAGATATGCAGCACAGAGGGAGAATGAAGAGAAAGATGACAGAGGAGGGAACAAGGCTTCTGTGTCAAGCTTTCTTTAGGGTAGGCTGGAGCCTCGATATACTTGGGAATGACTTTCAGAGGGATTAGGAATGTTCCCATATTCTTTTTTAAATTAGCTTAATTTCTTTTGTTGATATTTGATGGTGGATTCTCCCCACTGCCTCCATTTACTACTACTTAAAAGATACTCACTTTCTGCCAGGCTGTGCTGTGTGACTGCTATGAGAGTAAGGACATAAATTAGAACTGATCATGTCTTAAAGGAATTTATCAGAGACCAGAGGCTGTTTGAGAAATGATAATCAGAACAAAGAGGAAACAGGTAACTATCATGGAACTGAAGAAAGCATTTTAATTGGGTCCCCATCGATTTAGGCTAGGATGGATGGAGAGGTGGAGCAGGAAGAAAGGGCATTCCAGGTGTTTCAGGAGAAAAAGCAAAATGCTAGAACACTGCACATGGGCTAGGACCTTCCACAGAGACTAGGATATCTGTGGGAGACAGGAGAGAAATACTGTATTACTCACATGGTACCACGGGCAGACTTCCCCATCCCCTCTTGTCCTGTCTTTTCTTTTGGAAGCAGATCAAAACAATCTTTTTCTTTTTTACATTTTCAAATTGATGGCATGAGGGTCCCATGGAATGGCCCAGAGCCCAAGACTAGCTCTTAGTAGGTGTTACTTCCATTTCTATCTGAGTCTCTAGGATACCTCCTTCCTTGGAGTCCACTGTGGTGGAAAGAATATGGTTTATTTCTTCATTTCAATAATTTTCAATGGGAGAGTTCTTAAAATACACAGCACTTGGCAGCAGACATAAAATTTCAGAAACGTAATAGCAGATGCTAGCTTTAAAAAGTATTTTTGCTCTTTTAGTCGAAAGGTGCTAGATACAAGCCATGCTGTGTTCAAGCATGTCATAGATATTTGATAATCTCTACGAGAATGTTGGACTTGATTTTAAAGTCTTAATAACTCTTTGATGAATCTGCCTTTACAAGCATTGGGAAGTGTCCCTGAAATGTGTGCTATAAAGAGATTAATGACAAAAGATGCTCAGTAGCAGCCAAGTGGAATTAGGAAAAAGTAGATGTTAGAAGGGGAGAACTCCTTGGTAGTAACCCCTTTTCCCCAAGGCCTCTGTTCTCCACTAATAACATCTGGATCATTTCAGAATGGCAGGACTTCAAGATGCTAACACGGGCTGTGAATATCCAAAGGGAGAATAGTGTATAGCATTTTCTAAACCTCGTTGTAAATCCACAGAGCCTACTTATGAAGTTACCTTGGGAAGCTCTTCCGTTTAGTGTCTTAAATGCTGCCTCACTGGATCAGCTGTCATTGTGCCCTGGTGACTCCCACTGTTTGGAAACCCTCTTCCAGATGAGATCTCTTCAGCTATTTGAAGACAGTAGTCATCGTGTTCTCCTAATTCTTTTTCAGGACAAACATGATTTGGTGGGATCACTATTTATCTCCTTACTCTGACTGGAATCCATTTTACTTTTTTGTTTGTTAGTTTTTTGCTATAGGATTCGTGCACTCACCAGGGAGAGAGAGAGAGAGAGGAATAGGGAAAATAAGAAAGTGAGAAATCATTATCCAGGGGGAATGGCCACACCACAATCTTTTCTCCTCCATTATCTTCTCCAGATTTGGGGCATGCATGTCTATGCACCCAAAGTGTTTTTCAAGCTGCTGGGTCTAGGACTTGAACTGTGAAGTCAGTCATGTGGGATCCAGCCACTTTAACCCCTATGCCTCTTGGTTGGCCCCAGGATCTAATTTTACTTTTAATTTCATTTAAAATTCTTTGTCCAGAACCAAAATGATTCTCTTAAGTGGTCAGGGGAGGTGAGTGAGAAAATACTAGAAAGGAACTCTTCATATTACATTGCATTTTGGTCTTCTAGTAGAAAAGTAGCAGTTAAAATTTGGAATTTGGACACCAGAATTAATAATCATACCGGAAAACCCACAAAGTTGTGGGTACTGCAGTTTAACATATTTTTTCCCCTAAAAGTATATATATATATATATTTGAAACATTTTAAAAAATTTAGAAGGCATGAGGGTCAGCCAATGGTGTGGTGGTTAAGGAGGCTGGATCCAACATGGCTGACTGCGCATTTCCAGTCCCCAAGTCTTTTTTTTTTTTTTTTTTGGAGAGGTTTTTGCTGTAGGGCACGTGCACTTGCCAGAAAGACAGAGAGAGACAGAGAGACAGAAAGCAAGAAATCAACCCCCCAATGGAGGGATGGTCACGCCACAATTCCTTCTCTTCCATTCTCCTTTTGGGATCTTAGGCATGCACACACACGTGCCTGGCAGTAGTTAAAGCCACCGGGTCTGGGACTCAAATTGCGGTCGACTACATGGGAGTCCAGTGACATAGCCATTATGCCAACTGTTAGTTCCAGTCCCCAAGTCTTAAAACAAGCTGGGTGCTGTGTACATGCCCAAAGTCCCCAAAGGAAAATGGAGGAGAAAAGATTGCAGTGTAACCATCCCCCCACCCTGGGGGACGGGGCTTTCTCATGTTTCCTCTACTCCCTTTCTGTCTGTCTCTCTCTGGTGAGCACACATAACCTATAGAAAAGAAAAAAATTAGAGAGCATTTGTACAATATCTTCTTATTTACAAGCTGTACAGCCCCTAAAATAACTGTCTACTTAAATGATCAATAGCACTTCAGAGGTTCAATTCTATTCTGAGAATACATAGACTTGACATTTGTTTTTTAATATTCTCCTTGATCTCAGTTTGACCTCTTTCCACCAAGAGACAAATTTATTGGTGAGCAAACAGTTTTGTCTTTTTAGCTTTATATCTTTATGTATGTCTGTGTATGTACATATATAGTTCCATTTAAGTTTTGACTAATAGTTTATGGCTTTTCCAAGCAGTGGGATGAGGTCAGAATATATCAGGAAACAAAATAAACATTAAACAAGAGCGCAGCAGAAAGGTCTGAGGTCAGTGTAACGTAGTATTTCCTTGTACTAAAGTATTGAATTTAACACGATAATGTAATGTTATACATACAATAATCCCAAGGTCTATCTGTATTTTAAATTTATTCCTAGTGGAGGGTATTTTTATATTGCATCTTGTAGCATTCAAGTATGTGTCCAGATGTCAGGAACACCGTTGGCATATTGTCCAGATCTTCTACATGCTGGTGTTGGGAGTGCTAGTTGACAATGACTCACAGATGCCCTTTTTTTTCTAGAGAATGGTTCTAGGTCAAATGGGATTCTTCTTCACTGGGATGTACTCTCCATTGCTTCCTGGGGACAGCCATGGTCAATGATAAATGACAAAGGCTAGTTCCTGGTCTCACATTGAGACTGCATAGGGAGATTAATCTGAGAACATTCCAGCTGAGATGACAACCTTGCTGAACTCCCTCATTGCCCCTCTTGCTTCTTCTTTTAATTGCCAGAGGGTGCATGCTCTTGCCAGAGAGACAGAGCAAAAGAGAGTGAGAAAGTACCTCCCCACATCCTGCTGCCATGGGGCATAGTCACACTACTGTCCCTTCTTCATTTCTCCGTCCTATTGGGATTTGGAGCATGCATATACATATGCATGTATCCATTATGTTTTTCAAGAAGCCAGTACCAGAGCAGGGTTTGAACTGTGCAGTCGGCCATGTGGGATCCAGCTTCCTTACCACCAGACCACAAGGCTGGCATCCTTCTGCTTCTTTGTCTCTTTTTTTTTCCTGAAGGTACTCCCCATAATAAATCAAGAATCCTTGTAGCAGGCCCTGCTTCAAGAGTTTCTTACCTAAGACAACACCATAACTATTTTCCCCAGTGGTTGCTGCTTGGGCAGTTATAAAAGTAATTCTTTGTATAGTAACTGTGTAAGGAAACTTGAAATGTTAGGCAATGAAATCTAGACATTTTGCTAAATATCTATTTAGAAGATATAAGTCCACTTAATATGCTTTATCTTCTAAGAAGATTTCAGTTAAAAACATTTAGTTAACCTAGAAACAGTTTTGGAAAAAAAAAATTCTGGCAATAAACAGAAGGGAGTCCCTTGGAAAAGTATCATAAATTGATGGAGTAGACTCATGCACTGAGTTAGTAGTAGATGTTGACTTGTTGAAGTCTTTGCAATTTCAGTGAGATGGAGACCACACAGAGTAATGCTCTCCTGAAATAAGTTACTGTAGACGCTTGATTCAATGTAAAGACACAATGAAATAGATGAAATGCATTTAAGTGATACACAGTGAAGATAAGACATCACATTCTTAATTCCCATGGTTAAGGCTTAAAAACGAAAAGAGTAGAAGTATGTTCATCTATCCAAGTGCAAGAAATGGTCAGAATTCTCCTGGTCTATGAGTTGGTCTTGAGTCCTGGTGACCCAAAGACCAGGGCCTACAGCACTAGAGCTGACAGGCATACCTGAAATGTTGCCTGGTCTTCATGAAAGGTTGGGTTGGTCATTTTTGGCTTGTAAAGGTGACCACATCTTCTGGAAAAGGGGTAACCTAAAGAGGTCACAGCAGAGCAAACCCTAGAGGTAAGATTAATTATCCCAGGTTGGCAGGGGAGGAATAGTTTCAGGGGTCATTTCCAAGGGCAAGGGCAAAGTTGGCAAGAGAGAGCTAAGAAAATTAGAAATGAATAGAAAGTTCTATTTTTATGTGTGGAATGGCCTATTTTTATTTATCAGTAGTCTTATGGTGGATGTGCGGCCTTTCCAGCTTTAAGACCCAGGAGTCAGTAAGGCACAAATATGAGGCCTTAGAAAAACAACGATGTCCATTCCGACTCAGAAATCCTAGCTAGGGATGTCAGATTAATTTTATTTTTAAAGAAGTATCTATCAGCTAGAAAGTACACAAACAAGATTAGATTTTTTTTTTTTCCTGGCCAATTGTACAACCTTAAAAATTTAGCTTTAATATCTTTTCTGAAATGTCATTCTAAGGAGACACCCAAATTGCCTACGGTGGTCTTTCTCTAAAATCCAGAATAGAAAGAAAAGAAACAAATCTTTAGGTAATATATATGAAGACAGGAAGTTAGGTCTGATGGATAAAGAGAGAGAAAGAAGACAGAGCAGTCGTGCTCCATTATTAGAGAACTTTAAAGCTCTATGCATTTTCAGGAAGTTAGAAAGAACACGGATCAGCCCTTACTGCCTTTCTACTCCTCTTCCTCATCCAACTTCCTTCCTCCTGCATATCTGAGCTCTCCTCGTTCCCTCCTGAACCACATCATCTCTCGAACCCCTTTTCTTCTTTCCTAGAAGGATCCTACAATTTGGTTTATTTTGGATTTACCCTTGAAAAGAGCAGACGATTTGTTGATTCTTACTCTTTTCTTTTTAAAATAAAAAGGCAGTTACAGTATAAATTTAATTCTGATAAAAAGAGAAAAGCACAGTGCAATTCTTTTTACTACATGGCGATAGATAGATAGATAGATAGATAGATAGATAGATAGATAGATAGATAGATAGATACAGACAGATCCTGGACACGTACCCAGAATCCTCTTTAGGGTAATGACTATGACACTCCTCAGAGGTGAACTCATTTCCGTTACTCACTTTTAAAAGCACATGTTCCATTTGTCTTTTCACACTCATCTCAGTGAGATCTAAAATAGAGACTCATCATCACCTATTTAAGGGTTATGAATAGCACTGCCTTGAAAAGGCCTGGTGGAAATCTGTGTGAACATTGAAAGTGATGCATCCAGTTCAGAAGTCAGGCTGATACAACTAAGTCGGAGGCAGGATTGCCTAAGTATTCTTCTCATGGAATATACAAGACCCTCGGCCTCTGCATGTTGACAGTCAGACAGATATCAGGCATCGTTTCCAGATGGAAAAGTCAAGTGGAAGGGTGAGAACTTCAAGATTTAGCAGAATCTGCCAAACACAAAAAGGATCAATAATCCAGAGACCACCCTTAATGGCAGACTGGATTATAGGCCCCATTCTTCGCCCTGCCCTGTATTCATGCCCTTTCCCATGTGACTTGCAGACCCTGCAACTAGAGGTAGAGGAGACCTTCCCACCCCTTGATTTTGGGCTTGGCCATATAACTCGCTTCCACTAATGGAACGCTGACATGAGTCACAGGATGCCACTTCCTACCCAGGCCTTGAGAAGCTTGATATGCTTCCACTTGTCCTCTCCAAGTGAAGAGTAAGAGATAAGGGTAAGAGATAAGGGTAGAGAGTAAGAGATAAGGAACGCAGAGAAGATGCAGTTACTGAGCTGAGGCTGGATCCACCTTAAAAATGGCTATCTTTTAAGCACTAGAATGTTAGAGTATTGCTAAACAGCATTATTCTGGAAATCTTGGATTGATACAAATACTATGCAGAAGAATAGCCTGCATGAAGGAAGAACATGAATAGTAGTGAGTAGAAAATGAGAGCATAAGTAGTTAACAGTTTTCTGAAAAAAAAAAAAAAAAAAAAAAAAAAAAAGTGCAGTCTTAAAAATGGCTGACGTTACTCCCTATTTTGAATATTCTGCTCTTTAAATAGGTCTTGGGAAAAGGTGAAAGGAATTGTAGATCATAGATTTCCTGACCATATTGGAAATCACTAATATATCCACGTTCAGGAAGACATTGGCCTCTTTGGGAAACAATAAACACTTTAAGTCTCACATGTTTCCCATATGCAATGACAGGTGGGTGCAGGTGTACAAAAGACCCAGAACTCCTGCTTCAGTGCGAGATATTTCTAAAGGGCTTAGGGCTCTCTGAAATATCAGTGGAGGTCGTTACACATAGATGACAACCGACTGACTGTGTGTGCAGTCTTAAAAATGGCTGACGTTACTCCCTATTTTGAATATTCTGCTCTTTAAATAGGTCTTGGGAAAAGGTGAAAGGAATTGTAGATCATAGATTTCCTGACCATATTGGAAATCACTAATATATCCACGTTCAGGAAGACATTGGCCTCTTTGGGAAACAATAAACACTTTAAGTCTCACATGTTTCCCATATGCAATGACAGGTGGGTGCAGGTGTACAAAAGACCCAGAACTCCTGCTTCAGTGCGAGATATTTCTAAAGGGCTTAGGGCTCTCTGAAATATCAGTGGAGGTCGTTACACATAGATGACAACCCAACTTCTCCCTCTGCCCAGTTCTACTTCTCTTACCGTTCTGTTACATTGTTCCCTCAAACACTCCTCAACAATCCTCTGGCATGCAAATCTCGGAGGTTCAGGTCTGTCTGTGGGTACCTAGACTCATGGTACACCGCGCCCAGACAGCTTTCCAGTGAGCAGTGGGACCTGGAGGAAGGGACAGGGGAGGGGCTTACCCACGATCATGTGGTTGCAGACGTCACAGAAAGTGGGCTTCTTGAAGATGTGTTCCTGAAAGGCATGGGCCTTGCCGCTACCTGGGTGCAGGCCAGTCCTGGTGGGCGTGGATGTCAGGCTTCCAGGAGCAGGGAGTGGGCTGGAGCTGGGGCTGACCTCGGCCAGCATGTCGGCTGGCAACTTCACGTCACTGTTGGTTCGCTGGAAGAAGTTGTCAGCACTTTTGCTCCGTAAACTCTTGGTCTTGAAAGAAAGTGATCGTTTTAGTTTCTGGAGCTGCAATGCAATGACAGAACAGTCTCTTTTACGATGGATCATGCAGACTCATGCTGAGGGGGAGGTCTGTTCCATGCACTGCACAGTTCCCACTGGCCCTGTGACGGCTTAGATATGTCGCTAAGTGTGTGGGGTGATGGAAGTGCCTAAAGAAGAGGGAGCTCAGCAGCACACTCCGCTCCTACTGCCAGCCAGACTAGCAGAAAGTCTCATTTTGCCTTTGCATCTGCTGTTGCTCTTCCTCAAAATGTTCCACAACATTGGGTTTTTGGCACCATGTGCCTTTTGAATGAGAATCATTGGAAATATTAAATGTATGAACACATGGGTTCAAAGACTGGTTGTGTAATGCTGTCCTTTGTCTCCTATGATCACTTTGCAGCCCTTGTCTCTGCACCAATAAAGCCAAAGAGCCCCCTGTCAGATTTAAAATTGATCCGGCTAAACTATCCACAGAACACAAACCAGAAACTCTCATCTGCTTGGGTCTCAAGTACATGGATAAGTAATTTTGTGTGTGTGTGTATGTGTGTGTGTGTGTGTGTGTGTGTAGGACAGTAGGATGAATGATCTGTTTTACATTGTTCTTCCTGATGCCCTGCCCTTATTTTAGGCTGTGGCTAATTCAGCCATTTTTCCATTGAATTCACTTATGATCTATTGTATTTCTGTTATGTCTTGTCAATTTGCCTGTTTCATTGCTGAAACCAAGATGTGCCCCAATAGTTAAGGGCAGACAGAGGCACACTAACAAATAGGGACCATTATATGGAGTAATGTTTATGTTGTTGGATTCCCATGTAGTCGACCTGCGGTTCAAGTCCCAGACCTGGTGGCTTAAATGTCACACTGGGCATGTGTGTTTTCATGCCCAAAATCCCAGGGGGGAATGGAGGAGAAGGGATTGCAAATTGGCCATCACCCCTAGGGTAATTTCTTGCTTTCTGTCTGTCTGTCTATCTCTCTGGCAAGCATACATACCCTATAGCAAACATCTCTCAAAAAAAAAAAAGTGGACAAATATAATATTTAATACTAAGCACATCAAACTAGACTGTGAAAGAGAGACATTGTATGTCCCCACATAATACATGCCAAATATCTGCTCTCTATGGCAGAAATGGAAAGACTGGAAGGTATAAAAGCATGAAGAGCAACTTTGGATACTAGAGACAATATGGGAGGTGGGTGGACAATTGGGGGGCAGAAGGGATGGAATCAGGGAGAAAAAGAAGCAGAGTGTTAACTGACACAAAAACAGTAAATTATCGGCTGATGATAATGTGTTTAGTAATATCTTTGACTGGACTAGTATGCAGTGTATTCATGCTGGGAAAATTCATGTTGTATGCTGTAAAGATGTATAGTGATTAAATATTTAAAAAAAAAAAAAGAAAAATAAATAAATAAATAAAAAGAAGATATGCCATCATTAGTGCTTGGGGTAAGGCCAGAATTATCTCCCTTTCCCTTCTTATCCATGATTCTTTGCAATGTAACTTTGAAGTGCCTTTTGTCAAAAGTAAAACCTATTTCCCACTCTTTGAATCTTCTTGATTGCAGGAATTTGATCAATAGAAGGCATTTTAAGCAAGCTCCAACCCCAGGCCTCAAGATGCCTTGCATATTTCTGTCTCTCCCTTTTGGAAATTTTCCATACTGCTTCATGGAAAACTGAAGGATTATGAGACACAAGGGGGTTCAGCTGATCTCTTGGGAGATCCCGGAAGCAAAACCACCCTACTTCCCTGCAGGCATATAGAGTCCAGATAAGACAAAAGAACTCTCTGAGTCCTGCTAAAACCGTCAGCCCACACATTCATCAACTAAAGAGATGACTAGTGTTTTACGGAAATAAGTTGCATATCTATTGTGGGTACATGGCCCTAGATATTGATACAATGCTATTTCTCCCGTAATCCTGGCATATGGTGGGACTGTAGATCTTTGTCCACCTGAAAGTGAGTGTGGTTGTGGGAAGCTAGTTCACTTCTAAGAGCTGTCCACTGGGGAGGCCTTGCAGGGCTGACTAGAAAAGCCCAACTAGGGCCAGAAGTACGGCATCATCAACCGGGGAGATTGCTCAGAGAAGCAGCAACAATCTACAGAAGGGTCAGATACAGTGGGCCAGCTAAGACTTTCCTTCTATTCTACAACTCAAAACTACCAGAAGAGCTAGAGCTGTCAAAGGAAGAGGAAGGAGTGCTTCTGAGTTATTTTGGAGTTGTCTGTTACTGTAGCATAATGTAGAACATCCTGATTGATACAGGGGTGTGGAGTCACAAGTAGTTGGGAGTGTAACTTTTACTTTGAAGAGAACCTTCCATTTTTGAAAAAAGTTAAGTGAGAGAGGGCTATGAAACAATCATCGGTTGAGGCCAAGCACTGAAGAGAGGACTTGAAGCAGCAAAAGAGCAGCACAGAGCTTCTTCAAGTCCCCTTCAGGCTCTGCATTAGGTTCATGCTGGAAGAAGGAGGTGACATTGGAGTTTTGTTAGAGAAGGACTTTTAAAAAATTTTTATTTTATTCCAAGTTCTTTTACACACCAATCACGTTATTTAACTTGTAAAGTGAATATTCAACATGCGTGCATTTCTCCTCAGTCCAATTGATAATGCTCTAAAGTTATCTTCAACAGATTAAATCCTATTTCTTTGTCCCATTAATGTTATGCCTCTATTTTTCTCCTCAATGTCGTTCCTCAGACTCTACTCCTTCACCCAACCTCTTCCCACACTATATCTGGTATTCACAACCATTTACTGTGTTTCTATATCCTGTAGTCATTCAATTTTGGTCATAGAGTGCGGACACTTGGTATATATTTAGTGGAGATATGCAATGCAAATAAAAACCAAAATAAATAAACAAATGAAAGGCTATGAAGAAGGACTTTTAAAGCATTAAAATATCCAGAAAATTAAAGAATATGCCAAGCATTTGTCATGAAACATGCAACACAAGTACCAAATATCAAAGCAATACTGTCACAGAGAAAAAATAAAATAATTTTCTTTTTGACCCCCACTGAGTTTGAATAGTTTAATAAATGGGCTACCTATGTTTCAAAAATAGGATTAATAACACCTACCTTAATTACACTAGAGCATCCTTTTTTAAAAACTTTTATTTATTTATTCATTTGTTTTAATTTGACCAGACACACACACACACACACACAAATAGAGAAAGCAAGCCACTGGGTCCAGGACTGGAATTGGCCATGTGGGAGTGTCCAGCGCTATAACAACCATGCCACCTGCTGGTCCTGGACATTCTTGTTAGAATTAGAGGGGATAATGCATGGGAGAGCTCTCTGAGAGCTCCTTATGATGTAAATGGATGATGATGGAGGCAGAACAAGGGGAGCAGAAAGCTGGCAGCTTGGAGTTGGGCTAAGTGCTTTGTTATCCATGTTAATCATTCCAGCTATTCAAGATGTTATTTTATCCCTGGAGAAGTAGAATTTGAGGGAGGTTAAGCAACTTGCCTAAGGTCTCACAGCTTATATAAATCAACACCAGGTTCAAAATTAAATATGCTTTATTCCCATGCTTTTTCCACTGATGGTGAGTCTTTAGGGGATAAATTGTGGGGAGGAGGGGAGGAGGAGGGGAGAGGAAGGCAGATAGGGGAGAGTTATCCTTCATATTCAGAGGAATAAAACAACTTCTGGTGTTCACTGAGGATGTGAAGAGATATACTGGGTTGTTGGAAAAGTTATGAGGCATTTTTGCATAGAAAAACACATCATGACATTTCCTACGACCCAACAGAATGGGAAGTAAATTTGTCTTTTGGAGTTGTGTGTCCCCTAGCAACTTATGCATGTTGTTTAAGTAGGATACCAGGAAACCTACAGCGTTTTATTTTCTCTATGGCATGTGGCTGGAAATTGCATCAGGCCATTGGACTCTGCCTGCCTCTAGTGTGAGAGAATTTGCCTAGGAAGCCAATGTGATACTTCTTATTCAAGTGGACAGCTTAAAAGACATGATTATGAGTTAAATAAATTCCTAGATAGGAGCTCAAAGGAACTTGCTTTCTCCAATTATCCACAAAAGAGTAGAGGCCAGATGGGAACATTCAAAATGCAGAAATAGAATCAAACACTGGTCATGTCATAAAATGAGTAGCTTCTGTGCACCAGTACCAAAGCCCAGCTCCATTTTATTTCTAACAGTAAAAGGAACAGGTATCTTTTGGTTACCTTAGCATGGATAGAAACTACTCTATATAATTTACTTCATGTAATTATCTTAATGACCTTAGGAGTAGTGAATTTTTCATGCAATCATTAAATAATTCATTTAATAATTGTTGATTGGAGTATTTCTATGAGTCAGGGATAGTTCTTCATTTGGTGAAAATAGCATGAAATAAGGAGAAAGTACTTCCCTTTAAGATTTCAAAGTCTAGTGGGTAAAGACAGAAATTAAATAATCAAAGAGGTATGTAATGTCAACTTGGGCATAGATAAAAGCTATAAAGGAAAATAAAAGCAGGGGAAGGGCTTAGAAGGTGACAGAGAAGGTTTCTCTGAAAGGTGGAATCTAAGCAGGGACATGAAATAGTGAGTGTGTGGGCTATGTAAGAGAAGAACATTCTGGGTAGGGGGAAAACCAAGAAAAAAAGCCCCCAATGAAAAAAAATAGCAGGAGGTTGGTGTGTCTGATGAGGGGATAAAAGGGCAGAGATGCTGAAGGCAGCTTCATTCTGGGCCTTGGAAGTCATGGCAAGGGCTTTGAAATTCATCCTAAAAGTAATGGTTTGGGGCAGGGAAGTGTCAGGGTCTGACAAAGGGTCAGCCTAGTACTTGTGTGAAAAACGAACTGTAGAGACAGTAGGAGGCAAGGAGGAGGCAAGGAGACTCTTATAATGATCGTGACTGGAGGTAATTGTGACTCAGCCTAGAATAGCTGTGGTTGAAGATGGAGTATATTTTGAAGGTAGAACTTGGATTTGTTGAGGGGTTGCATATGCATTATAAATGTCTTCAAGGTGTTTGGGTGAAGAATTATGGGAAGTGGAAGTGCCACTTTCTGAAAGGAAGAACATTGGAGAAGAAACAAGTGAGCTGGGAACCAACAGTTGAGTTCTAAGTAAGTCAAGTTTGATTTGCTTATTTGGAACCCAAGTGGAGCTACCAAGTAGGCATCCTGATATATGGTTCTGGGATGCAGAGGAAAGGCCCAAGGTGGAATAATAACATGGGAGTCATTAGCATGTATATAGTAATTGAAGCCATGAGACTAGAAGAGATCACTATGTAGACAGTGAGGATGGACAATCAAGAGAAATGATCCAAGGACAGACCCTGGAATACTCCAATATTTAGAGGGCCAGAAGATCAGTAAGGACAGGCAAAGAAGCTTGAGAGGAGATTTTGGTGAGGAAGGAGAAGATGCAAACAGAGATGGGTATTTAGAATCTAAGGGAAGACAACCATTCAAAGAAAAGAGACTAGTCAATAGCATCATATGAATTTTACATAATAATGTGAAGAAATGTAAGGTTTAGGGAATGACCAATGCATTTGGCAAAAGGAATGTCTTTGGGAGACCTTAACAGTAACATATTCACTAGAGTGGTGAGTGGGAAACCAAACTGACAAATTTTTAAGAAAGAATGGTTAGAGAAATGAGTAGAGGTAGTGTTTTGCTATAAAGGGATTAGGTAAAAGAGGTAGTAGCTGGAGGGAGAGGTAGCAGCCAGGCAGGTTTTTTGTTATATTTTGCATAAATATGGGAGATTATTTCAACATGTTTTAAATCTGATAATGCCTAGGGAGGAAGGAATGATGAAATGATGTCCTTGAATGGATGAGAGGAAGTGGGATACAGGACATAAGAGGAAGAGTTGGCTTTCAATTGGAATGAAGTACGTTATCTATACAGAGTGAGATGGTGCAGATGTACAGGAAGTGCCACTGCTTGTGAGACCGGAAGTCACGTGGGAAACCTGGGTTTGGTTCCTGGATTAACTGGGCACAGTTGTATGCCTGTAATTCTAGCTAACTGGGAGGCTGGGGGCAGAAGGACTGTGACATGGTGAGACCCTGACAAGAAAATACCAGTGTGTGTATCCCTCCTTTTCCTCTCTGAAAGGAAAAAGAGGGAAAAAAAAGAGATTCAGACAAATCGGTAACGTTGGTACTGGCTGGTTGTGAATTCTCTCTTTTAGTTGTTTCCATTCTCTTGGGTAAACAAGAAGTCAGTCTATCTTCTGAGTGAGAGAGAATGGGAAACAGGGGGGGGAATTGTTGGAGGTTGGAAGAGAAGATGGGGAACAGTAGATTCGGAGACAGGGGAGAGTACATGGGTTGCAACAATGCACCATGGTATGGTGGTGGGTTGCACAGAAGGTCCATTTTAGGTTATGATCTCATTTTACAGATGAGAAAACAGAAATCTGGCAACGTGACCACAGTTCAATGGCTAGTAAGCGGAAGAATAAAGACCCACATGGACTTCCATGAGATGGTATCTTGACCTTTGATTTCCTCTTAGTGAAATTCTTCTGCTTAGTGTGTATTGTCTTTCTGGTGCCAGCTGGAAGGTTAGCAATAATCCATTTGGTTGCTATGTTGAGCAACACTTTAATGGCAGTTAATTGGGGAATGCAGAAATCAGTATCACGAGAGCAATGGGACACAGGGAATTGCAGGCTGAAGGTGACTGTAATGACAAGCGCATTGATTTACCAGCCTGCTCTGCAGCAGCACATAAAGTTAATTAACCAGTGTGTGCTCGATCATTTCCGCCAGGATCTAAAGTCCGCACTAGGTAGGAAAGGAATGATTCTGTTGTGCACACATGTCTGCCCACACAGGCATAAGTCAGGAGGCACGGCCATCACAAGCTCAATTTCCTTCCGGTTGACGTCTAACATGAAGCCAGTTGCCTCTATGCTGATGTGCTGTTTAAGACCACACCAACAATGTGCTTTTACTTCTGAATTGAAATGAGATCATCAGAGAACCTTCGACAAAGCACAGGTCTCTTGATGCTCATGTGTGATCCACATCTTTGATTTTAAAAAATGAGCATGTTGCGGGCCAGCAGGTGGTGTAGTGGATAAAGAGCTGGACTCCCATGTAGCCAATCACAGTTCGAGTCCTGGACCTGGCGGGTTGAAAATCCTTCAGGGTGCGTGTGCATGCATGCCCCAAATCCTAGGAGAATGGAGGAGAAGGGATTGTGGTGTGGCCATCTCCAGGAGGGGATGATTTCTCATTTTCCCTCTCACTATCTCTCTCCAGCAAGCGCATATGCCCTATAGCAATAACAAAAAACATTAAAAAAAACACATTTTCTTTTTCACATTTTAAACTTTCTAAAATAGAGATGTCTTCAGCTGAAAGGTTCATTATTTTTCAATTTTTCTTTATTCCTGAAAGGGTATTATTAAACCAGTTACTGATGTCTAAGAATCAAGGAAATCAGGTATTTGTCATGCTGTGGTGTAATAGCCCTTGTGCATTGCCTCTGAAATGCAGATCCCTTCACACCCCATCAGCCAGGCTGATTCCTATCTATTCTAAGTGGGGCTGATGCTGTGGGTTGCTAGAATCCTTCCCATATTCAACTCTAACATTTCACCCATGACTCAATGGGCAGAGAGTGAACATTGGGGCCTTGAGAAAGGTAGTGTCTATGATGGGGACTAACTTTCTCACCAACATTTTTACCCACCTACAAACTGATTTCTTTTATAGCAAGTACAAGACATTCCAGTTTCTGATTTGCATGAGTTTCAATAGTGACATCAAGGCCAGAAATTCTGTAATCTTCTTACATTTACCTGGCTCTGTCACAACCAGGTGCCCAAACCGGTAGTTAATGAACATAGTGGTGTAGCAATATTTGGTTGTGGAATATGACCGAATGCATGCTCTGCCAGCCACCAATGAGCTGTGTGGTCTTGGGCAAGTTCCTCAAGCTCATTGGCTTGGGTTTCACCCATAAATGAAGAAGATGAGCTCAGTGAGTAATGAGTATCTTTCCAGCTCTGACAACTCAGTACATGGAGGGAATACAAAACACTTCAAACAGTCTACTTTTAGGAAGTCTAAGATCTAATTCTGGAGACAAGGAACAATGCTTACAACTATCTGAGGGTGACACAAGACCCTCTATTGATATTACCAAGTGATCAGTAGAGTGTTTTGATCACTGCCTACTCTACTGTGTCAGAAAGGGAACTAACTATTAATATCATGGGGGCTGGAATAGTCGGAGACATTCTTTCAAACCTTGAAGGATGAATCGACTTTAAAACATATAATTCAACTGATTAAGTGCTTCAAAGGTCCTCCTAACTTCTACGTTATATTCAGGCTCCTCATTATGGGATACAAGATCCCTCCTTGTGGACAGAAGCTGTCTACTTGTCCACCATCATCACCACTGTCACTTCCTGTTCTGCCCTGGACACAAAGACACCTCAGAGCAGCCCCAGATTTTCAATGATGCATACGCCTTCAACGCCTTTGTTCTGTCTGGAAGGTCCATGTCTACTTCTATATATCTGGAAAATGCCTAGTTCTCCCTGGCTGCTAATTTCTGTCTGGAGTCTTGCCTAGCCTTCCATGCAGGTGGCATTAAATGCTCTTTTCTGGGTGGCCTCCAGAGTATAGCATGGTGGGGTGTCACTGCCCTTCCCTCTTTCTGCTCCCCAACTCTCCTCCAGACCATGAGACTACTCCTAGCATGCAGTACAGTGCCTGGCACATAGTAATAATATTGATTATACTAGCAAATAATTATTAAACTCTGATGACACACTAGGCTTTATCTTAAGGGTTTTACATAGATTATCTTTTGACCTTCATACTAATTCTATGAGGTAAGTACTACTTCTGTCTCTATTTTATAGATAAAGAGATGGTGGCAGAGAAAAATGAAATAGTGTGCCCAAATATACTCAGGAGATTTAGTAGAATTGGGATTAGAATGTAGCAACAGTGTGAATTTGGAGCCTAAGCTCTAACCTCTCTGTTAATGACTGACAGACTGATGACCAGACTGAATGAACAGAAAGAGATATGGCCAGATTGGAGATTTAGAGATGGGAACAGGAATGAACATATGAGCTAGTATTCTGGGGTGCTTACAACATGGCTTCAAACATAGCTATCCTAGAGTGGGAAATGGCAGAGATTAAGAAGTGTACATGACCATGTGTGGGTGTGAGTGCTCCAACTAATCACAGCAGCTGTGTAGAAAGAGCATAATCGCAGGGCAATCCATAGCACCCTACTGTGGATTCTCTATAAGTCTAAGATTAGCCTTGATGAAAGCAGTGTATACTGAGGATCACGTTGGGATTGGATATTGGTGCCTGGGAGGGGAGACAGTAACATCAGAAACATACTGAGAAGGGTGAATTGGCAAGCTGTTCTCTGTGCCCTGAGGCCAGCAGCCATATTTTCTCCAAAGAAGTTTCTATGTAGTTACTCAGTCCACAGTCACTGGAATAGGAAGAATGTAACGCCATGGATGTTTGGCTACCCTCACCTATACCTCTTCACTAGAGAAATTCAAGGTCACCAGTTTCCTTAGTCACTATCTTTCCTTTCTGAAAGTCCTAGATGTGGGACTTTATTGTCTCATCCTGAAAATAGTTTAAACCTATATTACTTAAGCCCATAGTGATAGCATTTTTAAAATCTTGTTTAAAAACAATGTGGGAGAAGGGTGGGAAATGGGAGACGGTGAGAGGGAGCGAGTCAAAGGGGAAAAGAAAGAAACAAAACATTTAAGGGACGTAAAAATGGAAAATTATCTGTTGATAATGTGCATGATAATATCTTTAACTGGACTAATATACAGTGTATTCATGCTGGGAAAATTAATTTTGCATGCTGTAATGATATACAGTGATTGAATGTATAAAAAATAATAACATAAATATTGTTTAATGGCAAACATCAAGATGTTAATATTTTACTTTTTGGCTGTGGCAACATGCATACACACAGATATTTTTTATTTAACGTAACTGTCCATGAAATTGTCTTGTGAATACATCAAAGAAAAACATCATTCCCATTTTTCAGATGAGGAAAACAGAACATAAAGATATTAAGTGATGTGCTCAAGGTTCACAGATGCTGAGATTAATAGTAGGTCTCTCCCCACTCTCACCATCTTTATTAAGAATTATGTACAGGGATATCCTTTCATACTCAAGGATGCGATACTGTGGAGATCTCAAGGTTTCGAGGTCAGACTGACATTACTGTTTTTTCCAGCTCTGCTGTGAGCATGGGAATCCTTAAACTCTTCCAAGTCCCAACATCCCCTTCTATTGCACAAAAGGGTATAATGTATAATCACTGTTCTTGCAGGTTCGTTGTGAGGATTAAATCAGGTAAAGCATCTAGAGTCCCTGGCAAAGCACCTGGCATTCAAGGACTTCATCACTCTTAACTTTCTTCATAACTCTAACTCTTGAAATCTTGACAGCATCACTGCGGCATCTGGTTTACACGAGGCTGAGGAGCGTTGTTTTTATCCTTTCTACTGCATGTGGATATCCGTGTAATCATGCGGGGCAGTTACATCACCAGCAGGGCTGGTTCAAAGATTCCTCTTGGGAAAGAGAAATTTATGTGCTCTGAAGTAATATGAGAGGTCTTTAACAAGTTCGTGGAAAAGGCCATAAAGCTGTCTGACAAATATAAATAAGAAAATACAATAAGAAATGTATATTATGAAAAGACTGTCCATGGATTTCAATTATTTTTTTTGGGGGGGGGGCATCAAAATTAGCTTACACTTTAATTCTACCTTTCCATAAATTTTTTGAAGTTCTTTCATATTTTGAGAAGCCACTGGCAAGGGAAGATGGTACCTACAGGACGAAGCCCAATGAAAAAAATACAGAATTCTGAAAAAAATACTGAAAATCTGAGAAGAATGAGGTGTGCACAGTGGAGGACCAAACTTCACTGTGATGCTTAATAGAGGCACATGGATGGGGAGCTGCCATGAGGGGAGCTTTGTGGAATAGGAAAGAGAGGAAACAAATTTAGGGGTGATACAGAGGAAAGGATTTTTGAGTAAGAAAACAATTAAATGGGAAAGTGCATTGTGAAGTTCTCTCCTTTTTCTTCTCAAAATCTTCAGTAAAGTTTCTATGGCTTGAATGTCGCCCCAAAGTTTATGAGATTTGGTTTTGATGGATTAAGAGAGTGAAACCTTAATGTGACTATGGCAATAAAAAGTGAGGCTTTGGGGAATTTAGGATTAAAGTCAGTAGAGTGGATCCTCCATGACTGAATCATGGTAGGTTTATAAGGAGAAGGAATGAGACCAGAACAGAGACATACCATCTCCTTCCTTCCTTCCTTCCTTCCTTCCTTCTTTCCTTCCTTCCCTCCTTCCTTCCTTCCTTCCTTCCTTCCTTCCTTCCTTCCTTCCTTCCTTCCTTCTTTCCTTCCACCATGTGTTATGCAACCAGAAGACCCTCATCAAATATGGCCCTGAAACCTTGGGCCTCCAAACTGTGAGCTGAAGAAATTATTATTATTATAAATTACTCAGACTCAGATATTTTTGTTATTAACAATGGAATGACTTTCCATCCCTTGAACCATGGCATAACAGTACTTGGCTCCTGCACATTGTCACTATTCCAACCAGAAATTGGCACCAATGCTACTGGCTCAGGATTGTAGCCGATTGTCTTAATACAGGTGCTGACTTCCTTAACAATGTCCTCCTATTTCTTCTGACTGTAGGGAGGCTCAGTAGAATCCATTTTGTTAACATTAGCGATTAGTTGCTTTACAACCAGGGTGTAAGCCAGAAGGGGATGCTCACGGTTCTGCCCGCTCGTTCTTGGAGATACCAGCTTTAAAGTATCAACACCAGCAGCAGCAGTCAGGACAGCACAATCCTATAATAAACTCTTTTGATAAACTCTTTGTGCCCTGGGGCATCAATGATAGTCATGTAATACTTGCTGGTCTCAAATGTCCATGGGGAGACATCGATGTGATACTATGCTCGCGTTCGGCTTTCAGTTTATCCAAGACCCAGGCACACTTGAAGGAGCCCTTTCCCATCTCAGCAGCCTCTTTCTCAAATTCTCCTATGGTTCTTCTGTTAATCCCACCACATTTGTAGGTCAGATGGGCAGTACTGGTGGACTCGCTGGAATCTTATGTGTCCAATGACAGTGGCGTTGATGTGAGTCTTCTCTTCCACTTTTGCTTTGATTATTCATGACACCTGTGTTCTGGTGGCAAACTTGTTGCGAAAAATGGACTCCAACACAAGTCTACATTGCTCACTACCGCTTTGTGTAAGATGGTTCTTTTCTAGGCAGCATGAAGAATATTGAGGCAGTTAGTACCTGGATTATAACAGGTGATATGGCAAGTTTCAGAGGAAGTTCCTCACTTGTGGAATTGAGCCGAGAAACCTTGCTTGCCTAAGTAGCATAGAGGCTGGAACTGAGAACCACCTGGCCCATCAGGTGGTCATCACACCAAGCTGTGTGATGCTATGGCCACCAAGCCCTGGCATATGCAGCAGT
The DNA here is from genome assembly GCF_000334495.1 of Tupaia belangeri chinensis. Classification (NCBI taxonomy): domain Eukaryota; kingdom Metazoa; phylum Chordata; class Mammalia; order Scandentia; family Tupaiidae; genus Tupaia; species Tupaia belangeri. The sequence goes on from NW_006205986.1 coordinate 355,617, forward strand.
GGCCAGTCTCTATGCTTTGTGTGTTAATGCTGCTGTTACTGTGTGACCATGGGGATGAGTGGTATAGTCCCAGGGAACAAACTGGTTTTTCTTCCTAAGAAGAGAGGCTGAGCTCTAGGAAGGTCAATGAAAAACAGAGAAAATGGAAAAATGATGGTTAGCTAAAAGGTGAAAAAAATGTTTTATGGAGTTCAGAATAGAGGCCTGTCTGATTCATATGTTAAATAGTTTGACTGATTAAGTGATAGAAAATAGAACAAAAATATTTACGCTTAAATACCATAGTAGGTTTCATTTATTAAGTACTGCCTACTACATTGCTTTGAATATGTACTTGCTACAAACTGAATTGATTCACCAATTACTAACAGTTTGCAATATCTGCCTTTAATGGTTACTTCTCCACCAGTGCCTTAACCATTACATCACCTGCCGGTCCCAATTTCTTTTTTAAAAAATATTTATTTAAAAATTATTTCAGTCATATAGAAAAGTTTCAAAATCATAGAGTTCTCATATGCTTTAATTCAACTTTCTCAAGCTAACACCTTACATAACTGTAGTAAATTGACTATAACCAGGACTTTATACTGATACAAAACTATCAGCTCATCTACTGATCTTTTAGAATGTTACTTTATTAGAATCAGTTGTCCCACTAATGTCTCTTTCCTGGTCCAGGATCCAGACCAGCATCCAATATTGCATTTAGTTGTTATTTTCTTAGTTGCCTTCGATTTGTATCAAGACCTTAGTCTTTCCTTGTCCCTAAACTCTGATACTTTTGAAGACTATTGGCTATTTTGTAGAAGTCTTTTAATTGAAGTTATTGGATGTTTTCTCATTAGGTTGAGGGTATGTATTTTTGGTAAGAACAGGACAAAAGAGGTATGTTTTCTCAGTAAGTCACTCTAGAAAGTACTGGTGTACATAGGTCCCAGCAGTGGGGAATAGCTTTGGTCACTGGGATAAAAAAAGTTACTGTGTTTTCCTTTATGGTGAATGAGAATTGTGTGACTATGAGACTTTGAGGTTGCAAATATCATATTTCTCATGACTTATTTTCCCTCTGAGCTCAATATCATTGATAAATTTAGCCTGCAAAACTGCCTAACAGTGCTCTGTTTCAATTACTTCTATTTTTATTAATTAGAATTCTACTGCAGAATTATTCATTTATTTGTTTATTCATTCACTTCTTCATTTCTTTTAATTTTTTTTTTAAAGAGAGACTTTTGGTATAGGACACGTGCACTCACCAGAGAAACAGAGAGAAAGCGAGAAATCATTCCCCAGAGGTGATGGCCACACCACAATCCCTCCTCCTCTAGTTTCCTCTTGGGATCCTGGGCACCTATGCACATGTGCCCAGCATCTGTGTTAAGCCACCAGGTCTGGGACTGGAACTGCAGTTGACTATATGGGAGTCCAGCAATGTAAACATCACACCACCTGCTAGTTCCCATTCATTCATTCATTTCTATCATTACGGACTGGTAGATAGTTGTTTTATTTCATAGGTTACCATTTTCTACTATTATCATTTACTTTTTTTGCTCAAATTGCCCTAGGTTTGATTATTCGGAAATCCTTAAGTTGGTACCCATGTCCCTCTTGACATGCCCCAATCATTTTTGAACATTTCCATAGTTTCTAACACTTCAAGGTTTTCCAGACTTATGTCATGCTTTATCTATTCCAGTCTTGCAGTCAGTCCCGTCTCCAAGAAGTCCTGGTTAGTGTGACTAGGAATGGGATTTACAAACTGAGATACAGCAGTTATAGGTGATCACTGCTACTGGGTGTCATTGACTTCAGTCTCTGCGTGGACAGAGCTGGGAAATACATGACTGAGTACTCAGACACCCACCTACCTGTCAATAGTTATTTTTACAGCAATCTATCTGCAGGATGATCAAAAACCATGAGTTCATATTGATGCACACCCTTGTTTACTAAAACAGATGTCTCTGTTCCTGGTTAATGTTTGCATAGCTGGACTCTGAAGCTAGTGTCCTTTATACGACAATAGAAGGGAAGGGTCAAAAATACATTGGAAGAGGGACCAGCAGTTAGTGTAATGGCTATGTTGCTGGACTCCCATGTAGTTGACAGTGGTTCAAGTCCTGGACCCAGTGGCTTAAACTCACGCTGGGCGTGTGTGCGTGCGTGCCCAAGATCCCAAGAGGAGAATGGAGGAGAAGAGATTATGGTGGGCCATCCCCCCTGGGGGATGATTTCTTGCTTTCTGTCTCTTTCTGTCTGTCTGGCGAGCACACGCACCCTATCGCAAAAAACTCTCCAAAAAAAAAAAAAAAAAAATTGGGAGAGAATGCACAGGATAAAACAGAAATTGAAAAAAATGTGAACAGTACTGAAGCCATGAAGTCACTTAATAAATGTTCATCAAACTAAGTGGGTGAGGAGACATTTCCTCAAATATTTATCAACCACCTGTTTGTTGCTATCCGTTCTGTGAGGGACAGGGGAGAGGAACAACATGTCCCTTGTCCTCAAGGGGTTGATCTCACTTGGGGAAGAGAGAGATACATAAACAGATCCATTATATTCATTATGTGGCTCTAAACTCAGTCTTGGGAGGGGAGAAAAAGGAGGAATAAATAACAACATGGATTGTTGGGATGTTTTGGAGGAATGTTTTAGGAAGATAGACTATTTATGAGCAGAAAAGGGAAAATGAAGAACAACACAAGAAGTGAACTTGAAGTTCAAAGCAGGACAGAAAAAGAGCTCGAATGACATGTCACCAAGCCTAGAAAGTATCTTATGGTGACAGATAATTTCTGAAGGATATTAAGCAAAGAAAGAACTTGTTCCTATTTATAAATTTATATTTTTAAAAATGAATAATGATACTGTATGTGGTAAAGAAATCATACAATACCAAAAAGAGGAGTTACTGAAAATTGTCTTATTCTCAAATCAAACCCCTAATTCAACTCAGAGTTAAATCTCTGTTAACCATTTCTTTTTCTAGAAATGTTGTATACATATACATATTTATAAGTGTACAGATATTTACTTTTTTTTTTCTTTTTGGAGAAGTTTTTGCTATAGGGTTCATGCGCTCACCAGAAAGACAGAGGAAGACAGAGAGACACAAAGTGAGAAATAACCCCCCGGAGGGGATGGCCATGCTGCAATCCCTTCTCCCCATTCTTCTTTTGGGATCCTGGGCATGCATGCACATGTGCCCGGAGTGAGTTTAAGCCACCTGGTCCAGGACTTGAACCGTGGTAGACTACATGGGAGTCCAGTGACATAACCATTATGCCAACTCGTGGTCCCATGTTTGTTTTTAAAAATGCAAATGTATATATACTATGCACATTTTTCTGTAGCTTGCTTTTCCATTTAAAAATGTATACTGGGGCTTTTTCTGTTACCTATCTCTAACAGACAGAAGATTTAGTGTTTTACTGAAGCTCACTATTTCATTATGCCTGGCTAGTCCATTCTCTCCTCCCCTTTCATAGTGGCTGCATTATGGATGTGGTGGAGATCTTTACAACCATGGAGATTAGCCAGTGTCCTAGGGAACAACATTGCCAGTTGGAAGGAAACAGGTGCTTGAAAGACCAGTAAGAGTAGCACTGCACTGATAGTCTAAACAGTTCACCTTAAAGTCCATATGAGACTGGCCCTCTCATACCAGTTTTAAGGTCAACCTAGTGGTTAAGGGAGCTGGAAACCACATGGATGACTATGGCTAGAATCCCAGCCCCAGCAACTAGAAAAACACAGCAGGCACAGGTGCATGCAGGTCCAAAATTCTGGTAGGCTAGAGAAATGGAGAAAGGACTGTAGTGCAACCATGAATTACTAGGGAATGCTTGCTCTCCTCTCTCTCTCTCTCTTTCTCTCTCTCTCTCTCTGGTGAGAGCATGTACCCTCTGCCAATTAAAACAAACATGCCCCCTCAACCCCAGAAAACGATGTGAGACAGTTGTAAATATCTGTACTTTTGAGGACCAGCAGTTGGCGTAATGGCTATGGCCCTGGACTTCCATGTAATCAACTGCGGTTCAAGTCCCAGACCTAGTGGCTTAACCTCATGCCAGGCGTGTGTGCGTGTGTGCCCAAATCCTGAGAAGAGAATGGAGGAGAAGGGGTTGTGGCATGGCCACCCCCCTGGGGGGGGATTTCTTACTTTGTGTCTCTCTGTCTCTCTCTCTCTGTCTTTCTGGCGAGTGCATGCACCCTATAGCAAAAATTGCTCAAAAAAAAAATCGGTATTTTTGAGTTACTGAATATTTATCAAGTTCCTTTGTTACTGTAACTTATCCTTAGCCTAACAAGTATATCTACTAGGACAAGCAATATTCGAGTGAATATTTTGTATCTATATTCTTACATATATGCACAAAGATCTCTAAAAGCCACAGTGCTGGAAGTAGATTTGTTTGGCCGAGTATGTGCTTTTAGATTCATAGTCTCATTGGTTGGAATCCTTTTTCTCTGCACCTTGGCTAGTACTTGTAATAATTAATTTTGGAAATATTTGCCAATTTCATAGACAAAAATGGCCCCCAAATGTAGACAATTTTCCATTTCCTTATTGTCAATAGGGCTAAATCTACTTTAATGTACTTATAAGCCCCATAAATTGTCTCGTACAGGCAGAAACTAAATGCTTAAAACTTAATCATTTTTATATTACCATCATTTATCGATCTCTTCATTGATATAGAAATGCTTTATGGATTTATAAAAACATTTGCTTGCCATTTGTGTGGTAAATTTTTTTCTCAGTTTGCTATTCGTCTTAAACTTTATTCGCCAAATATGTTTGTAGTTTATGAATTTAAAACGTTTATGAAGTCAGATTTATCAAAGATGCTAATATGGATAATAGTAATAATAACAGTAAGTCTTTATTGAGAACCTAGTGTTTGCCTTTTCTGTGTAATCCCTGAGGTTGTTCAAGCAACTAGGGAGGTATACTTTCACAGACCTCTCTTCTAGCTTGAAATATAATAGAAGGACTCAGACAACAGCCACATGAAGGATAAAGTTATATTCTCACTAAATTTAAAGCAACATTCTAGATGGCTGAAAATTTCTTTTCATTTAGAAATGGATGAACATAAAATACAAACCAATGTTACAGTTCCTGTGAAAACTTCTAGAACATAAAACAGGTAAGGATTATACCACTCCGGCAGTAAAGGAAGAATGTAACTATGGAAATGCTTCCTACTGGAATAAAAAGTACATTTTATCTCCGCTCTCCTCTGTGCTCTCAATAAATTGGAAGATATACAAGTTTTAAGATAAGATAGGAAAGCAGAGATGATCGACCTAGATTAGAAAGGGAAAGGTCTGGAAGAGTTAAGAAAAAAAAAATTGATAGCAAACTGCAAAAACCACAGTAAAATTTAAGGTAGGAAAGACCGGTTCTGCAGAGAGGTGATCTGACAGGATGTTTAAGACACTCTCGTGAAATTCAAGGTAAATATACAATAACTTGGAAATCGTTAAAGAAGATGATATTAGACAAGATATAAAAAGGAAGTAATTGGGTCATGAAGAAGACTTGAGAATGACTTGAACAGAAGCATTATTTAAAGATCAGAGCGAGTTCTGGAGCTATATGAAGGGAAGAAGATGCGTTAAAGGGGAACCACTGTGTATCAGGTAAGCATCGTGACCTGCCAACAGCTGAAATCATCCTGGTGTAGCGTTAGGGCATGGACAGTCAAGAAGGGGCATCCGAGCATGCAGATAGGAAAACGGAGTCATCCACACACACAAAAAGGATACTGTATACTCACTTCAAATCACACCTCCACAATGTAAGACAAAGTTATAATCTGAATATTCTTAGACATTTTTTTCTTAATTGCCAGAGGGTTCTTACATTTGCCAGAGTGGGAAGGAGAAAGCATCCTTTCCTGGGGTGTGGTCACACTGCAGTTCCTTCTCCTCCATTTCCCTACTTGGTGGGGATTTGGGACATGCATGTACACACATCCAGCATGTTTTTCAAGCCTCTGGGGCTGGGACTTGAACTGCGGTATGCAATACGGGATCCAGTTTCCTTAACCACAAGGCCACAGGGCCGGCCCAACAACTCAAGTGTTTTTGATGTTGGCAAATTACCTCTTATGAGCAGAGAAAATGAAAGTATCGGGAAATATGGAAACTGTGAGGCACAAGAAGACTATGCCTGGAATAATTTAAACATAGTTAAGTAAAAATAACTGGCATAAATATACTTCATGGAGAAAGTTCACTGGTTACAAATATGTAGTAAAACCGAAGATAATTTAGAAGTGTTAACAGTCATAAAAATACCGTCAATCGTAGAACAATAACAAAACACATGGCGGGGGACAGGAATAAGGAGGAAAGCCAGGTTGTATTCCTGACCTCATTTTACATGGAGGGACAGCAAGAATGACAATGACAACAAAGGTGTCAGTTACAGCTGACACTCGAGTCCTGGATGTCAGATCCTGTTCTTTCCAAGTATCACCTGTTTGAACCTCCAATCCATGCTATCAGACAGGTCGCATTATTCTACCTCATTTGGAGTAGGAGAGGAAATGGATGTGCTAGTCCATTCTCAGGGTTCACCAGAAATAAATGGTGGTTGTAAGAGTTAAATAAAATGTTAAAAGTAGCCATTAGTATATTTTACAGATCAAATTGTGCTCAAGTGATGAGGGGAAAAGTTCATACAGCCAACAATAATTTAAAACAGAAAAGAAAAGAATATCAAGGAGCAGGAAAGCCTCCAGAAACAGAAAATAAAACAACAGAAACAACATCAAACATATGACAATAAATAGTAAAGATTATGTTCTCCATTAAATAAATTTAAAACAGTTTTTAAAAGTTACACTAAAGGACCAGCAGATGATGTAATGGTTACGTTGCTGGACTTCCATGTGGTCAACCACAGTTCAAGTCCAGGACCCGGTAGTTTAAAACCCATGCTGTGTGTGTGTGTGTGTGTGTGCGTACCCACAATTCCAAGAGGAGAATGGAGGAGAAGGGACACTAGTGTGGTATCCCCCCAGGGAGGGGTGGTGGTGGTTATTTCTTGCTTTCTATTTCTCAGTGAGCGCCTGTGCCCTATAACAAAAATCTCTCTCTAAAACAAACAAACAAACAAACAAAAAGTTACACTAAAATTAAATAGCTCCTCAGCCAGTGCCTAGATACAGAAAATTCAGTCTATAGATACAAAATGGAATATTATTCAGCTTAAAAAATGATAAAGTTGAACAATTCGAGACAACATGGATGAACTTGGAAGAAATAATCTTACGTGAAATAAACTATATTTTCTTACTCTTTGGTGAAATCTACAAGTTTCAAACTCATAGAAGTAGAGAGTGTAATAATGGATACTAGATGTTGGAATTGGAAAGGGTGGGAGGATAAGGAGAAGTTGTTAATAGATACAAGAGGCTGGTTAAATAAGTGGAATATACTCTAGAGTACTATTCAATATATACTACTGGCAATTCAATATATACTTCAAAGTATGTAGAAATTAGGAAAATAGTAGATGAACAAAATAAAGACTTTGATAAAGAAATAAAAAAACAATAGAAATGATAGCGATGACAAATATAATGAATAAATGAAAACCTGAGACTCGAGAAGGAAAGAGTCCTAATACTTTGAAAAAGAAAGCCAAATAACTCCTAAATATTAAATAAGAGAATTAATAATTAGAAAGACAAATGTTGACAAGGATTAGTGCTCTGCAATATTAATATGAAACAGTAAATGGTAATTTAAGAGAAATTACTGGCAAAGAGTGGAAAGTTAGTCAGTGGTAAACGGTACAATCTGAAATGAAGTTGAAACGGTTATGAGCTGTTAGCCACCCAATGAAATGACATTGGACAACACAGATAAAACTTCTAAAATCAGAAAAAGTGAACCGGCAATGAGATACTTTAATTGATTTCCTTCAATCCATGAAAATCTCATAATGGAAAAGAAAGTATAGGGGGCTGGCAGGTGGCATGGTGATAAAGGCTCTGGATCCCACATGGATGAACTCTGTGGTTTGCGTCCTGGACATAGCTCTTTGAAAAACATGCGAAAAACATGAAAAACATGCGAAAATTCTGGACATGTGTTGTCATGTCCAGAATTCTGAGAGGAAAATGGAGGAAATAAGGGATTGAAGTGCGGCCATCCTGCCTGAGAGGTGATTTCCCACATTCTCACTCAGGAGAGTGAATGCACCCTGTGGTAAAAAATATAAATTAAAAAGCTATTAAGTATAAAATATGAATTTGAATTTAGAATGTTCAATTTAGAATGTTGACTTTTGAACAACTGAATTTAGAATGTTGACTTAATTGAGAGTATTAACTTTTTTTTTTTTTTTTGAGAGGATTTTGCTATAGGGCGTATGCGCTCACCAGAAAGACAGAATGATAGAAAGTAAGAAATCACCCCCAGGGGATGGCCAGGCCACAATCCCTTCTCCTCCATTCTCCTCTCAGGATCTTGGTATCCACGTACGCCCAGAGTGAGTTTAAGCCACTGGGTCCGGGACTAGAACCACGGTCGACTACATGAGAGTCCAGTGACATAGCCATTATGTCAACTGCTGGTCCCAGAGAGAGTATTAAATTCTTACACTCAGTAAAAACAGTTTCTTTCTGGATGAGCAGATGGCATAATGGCTGCATTGCTGGACTCCCACATGGCCAACTGAGGTTTGAGTCCCAGACCTGGTGGCTTGAAATTCACGCTGCATGCATGTGTACCCAAAGTCCAAAGAGGAGAATGAAGGAAAAGTAATTGTGGCATGACCATCCCCCTTGGGGGGATGATTTCTCGTTTTCTGTCTCTCTGTCCAGTGAGTGTACACTCCCTATAGCAAAAATCTCTCTTAATTTTTTTTTTCTTTCCAAGCACTGGCCAGAAATGATGCTTTAGCAACCACAAAAGAATTCTCAGTGAGTTGTTCAAAATGGGTGATTAAACAAGCCTTATTGTCTGAGTACAGTTAAGGAGAAAGAATTTAATAATAATAATAAAAGGCTACACAACAACTTTAAAACGCTTAATCAACCGAAAATTAACTCCCATTAGCATGTACATACACACTTGCTTCTGTTTTAGAGTACTAAGGAAATAGTGGTAAGAAGAATAATTACAAAGATTTAAGAAATAGAATTACAGTTGTATTCAGTAGTGATTCCAAAACCATAAAATATTTTATTGCTACAAAGCTAAGAATAAAAATTAGTGAACTAGAAAGCCATAAAAAAGTATAACCAGAAGAACAAAGCAAGCCTAAAGAAATAAGACAAAGTCTAGTACATAAAAGCAGAAATGAAAGAAAAATCTAGATGACAAATTTAAAAACTAGTTTTCAAAAATAATTAAAAATTATTTTAAAAATTATTTGTCAATTTATTAAGGATGTGTAACAGGTGTGCTTTCTCCATAAACTATATATCAGTTATTTTAACTTAAATAATATTAAAAAATACTAAAGTGGAAAATATTTACTTGGTTTAATCGAAAAGAGAAGAACATATTTTCATGAAATATACAAAATTTAGAATGAAAATGGGAATATAGGGGCTGGCAGGTGGCATGGTGGTTAAGGGTGTTGGACTCCCACATGGCCGACTATGGTTCAAATCCTGGACCTGGTGGCTTTCTTTCTCACTTTCTCTCTTTTTCTCTTTCCCTGTCCCTCTCTGGTCAAATTAAGATAAATAAATACAATAAAATAAAATAATTCTTTCAAAAAGTCCCAGAAAATGGAATTATAATTACAAATGAAATGACTTGAGATCCTTAATTAATATACTCACAAATTTGGTTTAAAAAGGTAAGTCTCTAGAAAAATATAAATTGCTATGATTAAACTAGAAATGGTACCATAATCAACTATCTCTGTTACCACAGAAAATATGGAAAAGAAATCCTACTTGTTATCTGCAACAGGGTGGCTTGACTTGATAGTTCATGGGCAAGTTCTTCCAGAAATTTAAGAAACACATAAATTCCATACTACATAAGCTGTTTTTCTTGTTTGTTCTTTTTTTTTTTTAATTGTCAGAGTCCATGTGTAGTCACCAGAAAGACAAAAAAGAGACATAGAGAGAGGGAGAAGGAGAACCCTCTCCCCTCCGCTCTAGCCTATCAGGATTTTAAGCATGCACGTACAAGTACCTGGCATGTTTTTTAAGGCCCTGGGGTCAGAATTTGAACCATACAATCATATGGGATTCAGCTCCCTTAACCACTAGGCCAGAAGGCTGGCTCCATTCTTTTTTTTTTTTCTTTTTTTTTTTAAGGTTTTCATTATAGGGCACATGTGCTCACTGGATAGAGACAGAGATATTTAGAAAGAAAGTGAGAAATCACCCACAGGGAGATGGCCATGTTACAGTCCCTTCTCTTCCAGTCTCCTGGGATTTGGGGCATGCACACACATGCTTCTGGTGTGATTTTCAAGCCACCAGGTCTGGGACTTGAACTGTGGTCCAAGTGGGTCCATGTGGGAGTCCAACACCTTAACCACTTTGCTATCTGCTGGACTCCATTCCCTTTTTTTTTTTTTTTTTTTTAACTTACCATGAATACCTATGCTAGAACCCCAGGAAAAAAGGCATGTATAAGTAAATACCCACATTCTAAAAACCAATTTCCTTTCTGAATACAAAGAGAAACATTCTAAGTAAAATTTTAGGAAATCAAATAACTATATATATATTGAAAAGAATATGTATTCTGTGGTCAAACAGGGCTTATTTTAGGAACAGACTATAATTCACATCATTCTGGAAGTTCTGTCTCTAACCAATAGAGCAATCAATAGAAAATGTTACATATGTATGTGTAAGAGACAGAGTGTGTGTGTGTGTGTGTGTGTGTGTGTGTGTGCACGCAGAATTATATATTCTTGACTGAAAGAAGAATAAACACAAACCATATTAATCGATTCCCCTGAACCCATCCATAGATATATCACATAAAAAAGAGATAGAAGGCAGGGACCAGCAGTTGACGTAATGGTTATGTCACTGAACTCCCATGTAATCAACTCTGGTGCAAGTCCTGGACCCGGTGGCTTAAATTCATACTGAGTGTGTGTGTGTGTGTGTGTGTGTGTGTGTGCGCCCAAGATCTCAAGATGAGAATGGAAGACAAGGGACTGTGCCATGACCATCCCCCCTGGGGGGTGATTTCTTGCTTACTGTCTCTCTGTCTCTCTCTTTCTGGCGAGTGCACGCACCCTGTAGCAAAAACCTCTGAAAAAGAAAGAAAGAAAGAAATGAAGAAAGAGAGAAAGGAAAAAGAGATAGAAGGCTCCACAGATAGAGAAAAATAGAGAAACCAGTAGGTCTTTGGATTCATTTATATGAGAAAAAAAAAAAAAAAAAAAAAAAAATCCCCAAAAAACAGCTTAAATTTAAGAGAACTGAGCACCATGGGATATATAGGGGAACACCTTTTGTGAACCTCATTCTTTTCTTTATGGTTTTAAAAGTCTCTCCCCACCTCCCCCACCCCCCCCACACACTTTTGTCCATGTAGAGCATTTAAGCAGCAATGTTAGCTCAGGACAAGCTGGAAGCCATGGGGGTAGCATAAGAGAATCTCTAGATCCTCATGCTGTGGGACACAGATGTATCAGAGGCCCACCAAATTCTCCCTGGCCTCCCTTCTATATGGAGTTGAATGACAAGCCACTGGCAAACAATTGGGAAATTCTTGAAGAGAAGGCAGAGACTTCTCCTCTATCAGAAACAAATCACAAGCCAAGATACTCCAAGGAGAATATCAACCCACAGGGGGAAAAAAATCACACAACACAGAGATGACAACAAATGGGTCAGAACAGAATATAAATTTAACACAGGCATAATAATTTGTCCTAATAAATTAAGAGGCAATGTTAGAAGCACAATACAACAATAAGCAAGCTGTCATGCAAAAACAATTAGAGATGGTGAAGATAAAAATTGTAAGAGTTGTTTAAAAGAACCCAAGAAAATGGTTGGAGAGCGGCAAGGGCATTTTTGTGCAATTTAAATGCTTTATTAAAGGATATATTTTTAAAAATCCTGAAAAATAGAAAGGTATACAATGTTTATGGATGATATAATCTAAAATATCTTAAGTTTTTTTGTCATAGAGCATATGCATTTTCAGAGAGAGAGAAACAGTGAGAGGGAAAGTGAGATATCCCTTCTCCTCCATTCTCCTCTTGGGATCTTGGGGCATGTACACACACTTGCCCAGAGTGAGTTTAAGCCATGGGTCTGGAACTTGAACCACGGTCGGCTACATGGGAGTTCGGCGACATAGCCATTACACTAACTGCTGGTGCCAGTATATGCAGTTTTGATAAACCCAAAATATTATTGTGAGAACATAAATTTTTGCAAAATTTTGAAATGAGAAGATACTGAGACTCAGAGAATTCAAATGACTTCCCATGGTTACATGCTGGCAGTAAATAGTGGAATCAAGAATCAAATCCAATTGTCTTACGACATCAAAATCCATGATTAGGACCTGCCCATGTTGCCTCATCATAGGTGTGTGCATGCCTTCAGAGTCCATGCCCTTGTCCTAATAGGGATATAGAACCTTTCCTTAGTGTCCCTTGACAAACTCATCCAGGTGAACACTTTCTTCAGGACTTAGAAGCTGTGGTCTTATTTCTTATGATGGAGGGGCAACTTGTTAACAGATTACTGCCTGCCTTTCTTGAGTACTGCTTTTCAGAGCCACTTTGGAACACCTATCACCAGCATTCTTTGATCTTGGCCATTTTCCCAACCTGAGAAAGGAGTATGTCCTTTTCTGAGCTAGAACATCAATGACCAGAGCAGGTGGAAAGATGGAGAAGAGGAGGCAAAGGAAAAGGGTATGCTTACACATGTAGAGTCTGGATTCTGTAAGACCTCAGAGGTTTGGCAAGGCTTTTGGATATATTCTCAGTTTGACTGGAAGTCAGTGTTTGACCTCGAGTAATCTAGTATTAAAAGAATTATACTCATTTAGGTGGAGAGAGAGAGAGAGAGAGAGAGAGAGCGAGAGCGCGCGCAAGAAAGCAAGCCACCAGGTCCAGTACTCGAACTGTGCTTGGCCATGTGGGAATATCCAGAGCCTTAATGACCAAATCACCTGCTGGTCCCAGGATTAACATTTCTATAGACAGATGGTGGCTTAAGTCAGAGCTAGGATGGTAGAAAGGTAAGAAGTGGTGTGTTTTGAGTGTATTTTGGAATTAGATGATAGGAATGATAGGATTTTGCCATGGGTTAGATGTGGGGTTTGAGGAAAAGAGAGTAGCCAAGGATGAACCCAACATCTGTGGCTTTTTTTGGTGGCCATTGGAGGGGTGGACATTTACTGAGATGATTGACAGTGTAAAGACACATGCATGATGCTAACTGAGAATGGGTATTGAAAACTGTTTCCTATGAGTTAATTTGAAATGACTATGAGACATCCATGTGGTGTAAAGAGCTCAAATCCTTTATATTTATAGTCCCAAACATCACATTAAACTGTTCGTGAGCCTGAGGCCAAATGGCAAGGGCCTAGAATAAACTGTGTGGGTTATGAGGCATAGTTGATGAAGACAAAGATAAATAGGAATTACAAACGAATGTCCTAAGAGTTGTTTCTCTGTCTCAGTGTGCTGGGGAACATGTCAATGTGCTACCAAGAAAACGGGTGTTTGTTTTGTTAACTGTCTTATGCTGAGTTATGTACTGCTTTAACGAAGGCAGTAAAGAGAACTGATTCACTATAACATTTTTTTTCCAAAACAAACAGAAAATATACAAACATATTAACACAGTCACCATGCACAGAAGCAATATAATTGGTGGCAAGGGGCTCTGAGGAGTTGATTGCTCTAAATGGTCAAGCCATCTGGGTCTAAATTCTGGTTTTGATTCTTAATAGCTCTGTTAACTTCTTTGGGAAGAGAACATGTAGGCTGTTGAGTTAATTCAAAGAAATCATCTCCATCAGACTCTTAGTACAGAGTCTGAGACACAGTATCAACCCAATAAGTATTGGTTAGCAATCATTACTTACGTAGCACAGACACACATAACCCACTGAGCACATCTCCACAGTCATGCACCAATAAGCGTATAAGCAGACACACACTGGTACACTTACACGTGCTGTATAGGCACACATATATACAGAAAATGCCTTACGCTTTCTCCTTTCTTCTCTGCCTGTCTCTCCCGCCTTTGCGATTGATAACATTCCTTTTTAATGCTTTTCAAGAATGGGAAGATTATTTTTCTCTTCTTCCAAGAGCTGGCTGTTACTACACATGCTTGCCATGGATCGAGGCTGGCTGTCCTCCTCAAGGAGTGACAAATACCCTTAGCAAATCATGTTCTCTAAAAATAGGCCACCCTAGATGCTCTTTCACTTCAGTTCTCATTTCCATACACCTTTCAAAGAAAATACAAATTCCATTCTCTTAGAGACTTCCTGCTAATCTATCGCAAGCAATGTGACCCAATGAACATTAGTAAATCTCCTCTCTCCAGGTCTGCAAGATGCCCTACTTCTGCCTGATCTATTTATTGGATTTATATAAAATAGAAATGTAAAGCTGACAGATTTCTCCAGACACGGCTAGTTGAATGTTCATTCTGTTTGGCTTTATGAAACCATTACCTCAAGTATTTTACCTTGGTAATTTAATGCATGACTACCCTCTCTATTTCATTCCGAAGATGCAATTGAATGGAATGAGTAGCTACCGGATACTTTGCAAGTCATAGACTCTGTATGAAATCAGATGAATTGTTCTCAGCATTATAAGCCAGCCAATTTCCTGATAGATACTATTCCTTAAGAGTTCACTTAGCATTTTAGGTTAAGGACCACTCAGCTTACACCATCCATATTGCTAGGATGAATGTTTATAGGAAAAACAATGATAATAACAACAAACCAAACACTGAGAAGGCATTTTACATTGGGAACATCAACACTATGGTCCCAGTGCTAAAGGAGTCAGCATAAACTCTTTTTACCTCCTTGCAACTTTGATGTGCATGAATCAATATACTGCATTCTAATTTGGACTACTCTGCTCCCTCGATTTGGGTCAGAAAAGGACATTCAATCAAGATCTATACTAATCATTACTAACTCCTCTGAAGTCTATCATTAGCACACTTGCTTTGGATTTTCAAACTGGAGAACACTGAATCTTGAAGACTACAGAAAATATGTCAAACTGGCAGGTGGCGTGGTGGTTAAGGGTGCTGAACTCCCTCATAGTCAACTATGGTTCAAGTCCCAGACCAGTCGGCTTTCTCTCTCCCTCTCTGGTCAAATTAAAATAAGTAAGTCAATAAATAAATAAAGTTAAATAAAATAATTCTTAAAAAAAGAAATAAAATATGTCAATTCTCTGCTTATATACTTCTAGATGATGTCTTGTAAAATTAGGGGCAATACATTTTGTAATTTCATACTGGTGACCTTGACATCATTTCCTGGCCAGAGGAAGCTCCTCTCCACATTGTTGCTGTTATTATCATGACCGTTTTATCATTATTATTATTATTTCTAACTATAGTATGTGAAGTAAAGCAACTACAATACTTTTCATAGTTTCCATTGTGCTCTGCGATAGGTATAATAACTAGAGTCTCTTTCTTCTTCTCTCTCTCTCACACACAATCATTTAGGTGCCCACAATTGCAAATGTTCCTTGTATCTGTTCTTATCAGCCTGAAAAACCTTTCTTAGGAATTTGCCATTAGATTTCCCTCTGGTCTCACTGGCCAGAATTGTAGTACAGTTCTGTGACAATCAGTGATTGGTCCTTCCTAAACCAATCACTGGTAAGGAGAATAAAAGCAACACGATTCCCAGATTTAATCTATTAGGTCATCGGGAAAGTCAAGAATATTTTTCTACATTTTTCTATGCAAAAAGTACTCAATAGCTTAAACAATAATGATATTATCTCATATCATAAAAGCCTGTAGGTAGAGAGATTCTACTAATGGTTAATTCAGCAGCAGAATGACATTACTAAGGACTCGAGGTCTTTCTATCATTTTACTTTGCTTTCCTCGTTATAGCTTTAAAGCTGCTTCTCTCATGGTCAAAAAGAAAAGGCTGCCTATTCATAAATATTCACTGGCAGAAGCAAGATAGCCTCTTCCCTGTGTCTGTTCTTATCAGCCTGGAAAATATTTCCCAGGAGTGTTCAATCAGACTTCCCTCTAGTCTCACTGGCCAGAACTGTAACACAGTATCTTATTAAATCAGTCACTGACAAGGAGAATGAAATCACCATGATTAGTTTAGATGAATCAGAATTTGCCTCTCTGGTACTTCGATTGAGAATATGGTTACACATAGAAGGGTGGATGTCAGAGCAATATTAACATTTTATCTGAATGGAGAAAGAGGAGTAAAAGACTATGGTATAGGTGAAAAATAGGGTCTCCTAAATATTCAGAGACCCCTGTTGAAGAATGACAGTGACTAGAGTAGTGGTAGGAAAGAGAGGATGAGATAAAGGAGGAAGATGGGGAGAAGGAGAAGGGGAAGAAGAAGAGAAGGACTTAGGGGAGCTGGAGTACTTCATACCTTCCCCTAAATGGTGAATAGGACCTGCCAATAAGATGGCATGGTGACTCCCTCGATTAGCTTACAAGACATGAGAAAGGTGATGGGATAATTACTCTGGTGACTGCTATATTATGTTATATAAGACTCCATCCTAGGAGACTGGAGTGAGACTACCCTGTTGGCCTTGGAGAAGCAGGCTTCTAAGAGGAGGGGTCCATATGGCAGGACCTGCGGTGACTTCTAATTACTGAGAGTATTCCTGTACTGAATGAAAACAGGGACCTCAGTCTTATAACCACAAGGAAATGGATTCTTCCAACAACAAGCGAGCTTGGAAGTGTGCTCCAGGCTTCTAATGAGACTGAAGTCCCAGTGACATCTCAGGTACATCCTTGTAAGACACTAGGCAAAGGATCTAGCTAAAGTTTATTCAGATTACCTACCCACAAAAACTATGAGGTAATAAATTTGTGCTGATTTAAGCTTCTGAATGTGCAGGAATTTGTTAAAAAGCAAGAAAACCAATATATCCACACTGGATTGGTTGTAAGAAGTGATTTTTGTTTTGTTTGCCATAGGGCATGTGCACTTGCCAGAGAGGGACAGAAAGAGACAGAGAGAGGGAAAGTGTGAAATTGACTCCTATAGGGCTATGGCCATGCTGCCATCCCTTCGCCATTCTCCTTCTGCGATTTTGGGCACATATGCACATATGCCTGGTGTGATTTTATTTTTTTAAGACAGATTTTTTTCTATAGGGCACACATGCTCATTGGAGAGACAGAGAGAGAAAGAAACAGAAAATGAGAAACCACCCCCCCCCCGGGGGGATGGCCATGACACAATCCCTTCTCCTCTGTTCTCTCAAGAACTTGGGCAATCAAGCACATGCTCTTGGTTTGAGGTTTAAGCCACCAGGGCTGAGACTCGAACCACGGTTGATTCCATGGGAGTCCAGCAACATAACCATTATGCCATTGTCTGGTCCCACCTGGCATGATTTTCAAGCCCCAAGCCTGGGATTCAGACTGTGGTTGGCCATGTGGGAATCTAGAGCCTTAATAGCCATGCTTCCTGCTGGCCCCAAAACAAAGGTTTTTGTAAAACTTTATTTATTTCTTCCATGAGCAAGACAAGAGACAGAAAGAGAGAATCCCCAACAAAGTCTTGATGCTGTGATTGGCTCCCAACTTCAACCAGCCTGGAATCATTGGCATGTGTGTATCTGTTATATTCAGGGAGGTCTCTAGGCATGAACTTGGAACCTTCCCATGTGTGTTGGCCTCAAAAAGCATTACCTTTTACTACGGTGTTACCATCTGGCCCTGAAATAAACTTTTTGTGTGTTAAGCCACTGATCTTTGTTCATGCATGGTACCTAGTGCTACCTTAACAAAATACAATGGCGTTAACAAGGTGGCTTTTATGAAGGCATCAAGAGTCCCATCAGAGACTGTTTCTTCTAATATCTTGCTATAAACATGGTCTCCTAGAGCTGGACCACAGCATGGTTGTACCTGCTAATGAAATGGAATTCTGAACAGCTATGACAGATTAGTTATCACTCCCAAATTACAACACTTCTCATTTATGGGATCTGGCTTGCTCCAGTTAATTAGAATCTGGGCCAGATACACAAACCATGATTCCTCTGAGAACCACTAGACTTGTCTGTCACATTTATGTAGCAAAAATGGCCTTATATATCTAGCAGTTACATATTTTTTTTTCCTTTTTCATAAAACAAGCACCACTAACACTGAGTAGGATATAATTCAGCGCTTTTTTAGTCTTAAAATGTCATATAAATTTTTTATTAGACCTAATAGTTCTTATATAAGTAAACTTATAGTACGTATGGGCACTATACTCATGATAGATATATGCTTTCTCATTTAAATTGTATCACAACCCTGAAAAGGAATATAAACCCCTCATTTATTGATGAAGAAGGTGAGCTTAAACAGTATGCACAAGATAATAGTTTTTGAATGGTAGATTTCAAGAATCAAACTCAAGTCCATATTAACTGTATAGCTACACACACGAACTCATTGGTCATTCATCCACAATTCAATTTCTAGGCACCAGTTTTGAAATGATGAATAAGATAATCAGAGGTCGGTCAAATTTTTTCTATAAAGAACCAGATAGAAATTATTTTAGACTTGGAAGGCCACATAGTCTCGGTCACAACTACTCACCTATGAATTTACAGCATGAAAATGGCCAAAGACAGCCAGTAACTGAATGAATGTGACTGTGTTTCAATAAAACTTTATTTACAAAAACGGGCAGTGGGCTATATTTGGCTTGCAGGCTATAGTTGGCTGAGCCCTGGTCTAGACGGAAGACTGACACACCCTGGTAAGTGCAGAGCAATGTGTACATAGGGGCGCAGAGAAAGGTCACACCAGCTATGGCTCACAGTCCAGATTGTCTGCCTTTTCCTCTGCTTCTGCGGAGTTGGTGACTGCAGGCTTGCAGTACAGAGAGCTGCCTAAACAAAGGCCATGCTTTCTCCTTGCAGGCATGATGGGTAGATGTGAAGGCATAAGTTCCATTTTCCTTCTTCAATTTAGAACAACTTTGACCAAACCATTCCAGCCTCAGAGCTCTTCATGCAGTTGGCTGAGGCCTCTGATGTGACTGCATTGCAGCTCAACATCTCTCTCTGACAACTTGGTGCTCCTCAAGTCCCTCCTAGGGCTTGTTTCCAAGTGCACCTCTCAGTAATCCTTGAATGCAAATTCCCTTCCAGGTCTATGTGCAGCAAATCAGACCCTGAGCAGGCTCTTAACCCAGCCTGCCAGATGGGAGAGAAGCTGAAGTTGAGAAAGAAGTCTTCCTGAACAAAAGTGTGTCTCAAAATGCTACTAGGACTACATCAGTAAAAGGAGCAAGAAGTAGGAGAAGTGGGAGAGGGCGTTCTGGTCAGAAGGAAGAGTAAGGGCAAAGATGTGGGAGCAGGAAACATCTGACTGGATTCAGAGAACCAGATATAGTTTGTAGCTGTCGAAGTGTGATGCTGAGAAATTCTCAGAGAAAGACGAGGCCTTCAAAGAGAAACAACTTTACGGCTGGAGATGGAGTAACAGACTAGAGGCAAGCCTGGGTATCGAGGCGGGACCCTCTTCCACCTTCTGAATATGAAGTTAGAGGTATACTCTTCCGGTCCTGATATTGGAGAGGTCTGCCATTTACTGTGTATCCTGGGGACAATCTGGCCTCAGTGGATCAAGAAACATGGCTATACTTCAGTGTTTCGGAGAAGGCAGTAGAAGGCTGTCTTGATAAGTCAGGAGGAGCAAGCTCAGATAAGAATGAGGATGAAGGGACCAGCAGTTGGTGTAATGGCTATGTTGTTGGACTCCCATGTAGTCGACTGCGGTTGTTTGAGTCCCGGACCTAGGGTCTTGAACTCACATCGGGTGCATGTGCATGCATGCCCAAGATCCCAAGAGGAGAATGGAGGAGAAAGCACTGCGGTGTGGCCAACTCCCCCCTCCCCGGGGGTTGGTGGTGATTTCTCGTTTTCTGTCTCTCTGTCTCTCTCTGTCTTTCTGGAGAGCGCACGTGCTCTATAGCAAAAACCTCTCCAAAAATAATAATTAAATTAAATTTAAAAAAAGAATGAGGATGAAGCTGAGAGGCTTGTTCTAGAGCAGATGGGTCCTCAATCACAGCTGGGAACCCGGCAATTCTGTCCTCTGGTAGCCTCCTGTGTGGGCACTGTGGCTTCACCAGAGAAGTCATAGTTAAATGCCCCAGGGCTGTAAGAGCCAAGAGGGAGGATAGTGGGGAGTTTGGGACTGTGGCTAGGGACACACATGGGAGAAAAGACCTCTGTGAGCTACTCTGTTGGAACCAGGGTCTCCTAAAGCCCAGGCAGAACTTAAAACACATCCCTATTTAATAGTTGTTTTAAAAATAAAAAAAATAACACATGCCACTTTAAATCTCAGGTAATAAAGCTGTATTTGTTGGGACCAGCAGATGGCATAATGGTTATATCGCTGGACTCCCATGCAATTGACTGCAGTTCAAGTGTCTTCTATAATATTTGTATGTCTCTCCACATTAGAGCTACATATTTCTTGTTAAAGATGTTCTTAGGTAGGGTGGCCTGATGATTAAGGGAGCTGGATCCCACATGGCTGAATGCGGCTCTGACCCCGACAGCTTGGAAAACACATGTGCACATGCTTGTAATGTCCCAAATCCTGATGGGATGAAGACATGCAGAAGGGATTGTGGCATGACCATCCCTCATTGGGAGGTGCTTTGTCTCCCTCTCTTTCTGTCTCTCTGGTGAGGACACATGCCCTCTGGCAATCTTTCTTTTTTTAAAAGATATTCTTAGGAATGTCATCATTATTGTGAGGAAATAAATGGAATTTGTGTTTTATATTTTGAATTTATAGCACACAGAATTACTTTCTTAGTCATAGTAGTTTCAACTGATTATTTTAAATGGACTTTCAAATCAACTGTTAGCAATAGCGATTTTGCCTCTTCATTTCCAAGATGTGTTCTTCTTGCTTGTTTTTCCTACCCTGGGACTTCAGAATGATGCTGAGTAACACGAGCATGTAATACGAGCATGCTTGTCTCTCCTTACTTTACAGAGATTCACGATTCAGTGCTCTATGGGGTGGTCGCTGCAGAAGGTGCCTTTTGACAAGTAGCAAATCCCTCCTTACCAGAGATATTTTTGATAGTCAGGCAATCCAATTGATTTTGCAGCAGTATAGTCACAGCAATGTTCCTATTTTCTGCTGAAGGAGGGGATTACATTCTTTTTAAAAAATTATTTATTTATTTAATTCCATTTGTTATTGTTAGTTTTTAATTTGACCAGGCACACACACACACACACACACACACACACACACACACAGGGAGAGAGGGAGAGGGAGAGGGAGAGGGAGAGCATGTGGGAATCCAGTGCCTTTAACCAACATGCTACATGCTGGCCCCTAGAGGAGACATTTTAAAATATCTTGTTATAGGACCAAAAGATGGTCTAATGGTTACGTCACTGGACTTCCACATAGTTGGTAATGGTTCAAATCCTGGACCTGGCAGCTTTAAACTCACACCGGCATGCGTGCATGCATGCCCAAAATCCCAAGAGGAGAGTGGAGGAGAAGGAACTGTAGTGTGGCCACCCTCCTTGGGGTGGGTGGGGGGGTTGTGATTTCTTGCTCTCTATCTCTCTGGTGAGTACACATGCCCTATAGCAAAAATCTCTCTTAAAAAAATCTTGTTACCTCTTGAATTCTTTATCCTGGATTTAATTTGTATCTATGCTTTTTCAGGAGCCATGTTGATTAGAGTCATCCAAATGACTTGACATTGCATACCGGGTTGACTATGGCTTCCGCTCAGAATCAGAACCTTGGCACCTTTGACTTTTATTTTGATTCTGATGCCCCTCTGATTTCTCATTATAAAAAGGTCACCTGTTTTTTAACTTCTGAAAACATCTAGGGATTTGTCACTATTCTTGTAGTTTATAAATGTCACCATGGTTTTGCTAATTGTGCATGCATAGTTGTTTTATTTTTCATTTCCATATATAATTTTTATATTTTTGTTCTTACTGCTCAGCACTTCTGTTAGGTCTTTTCATTTTATCTTTGTTTTTTTTTTTTCATTTTATCTTTGTTTTAAAATGTATTTACTTTTTTTTTTTTGAGAGAGAGAGAGAGAGAGAGAGAGAGAGAGAGAAGGAGAGGCACTCCAATGGGATCTTAGCTGCATATACATGTTTTTCGCATCATTAGTCACAATTGCTAAGACAGGGAAGCAATCTAAATGTCCAAGAACAAATGAGTGGATTGAGAAAACGTTGCATGTCTACATTATGGGATCCTACTCAGCCATTAAAAAAAAAAAAAAAAAAAAAAAAAAGTGAAATTTGAAACAAAGGG
>NW_006205986.1:378504-385632 GCF_000334495.1 Tupaia belangeri chinensis
GAGGGTAGAGAGGAGGGGGGGGAGGGAGAGAGAGAGAGAGAGAGAGAGAGAGAGAGAGAGAGAAAGGGAAAGCAAGAAAGCAAGCCACAGGTCTGGGACTTGAACCATGGTTGGCCATGTGGGAATCCAGTGCCTTTAACCAACATGCTACATGCTGGCCCCTAGAGGAGACATTTTAAAATATCTTGTTATAGGACCAAAAGATGGTCTAATGGTTACGTCACTGGACTTCCACATAGTTGGTAATGGTTCAAATCCTGGACCTGGCAGCTTTAAACTCACACCGGCATGCGTGCATGCATGCCCAAAATCCCAAGAGGAGAGTGGAGGAGAAGGAACTGTAGTGTGGCCACCCTCCTTGGGGTGGGTGGGGGGGTTGTGATTTCTTGCTCTCTATCTCTCTGGTGAGTACACATGCCCTATAGCAAAAATCTCTCTTAAAAAAATCTTGTTACCTCTTGAATTCTTTATCCTGGATTTAATTTGTATCTATGCTTTTTCAGGAGCCATGTTGATTAGAGTCATCCAAATGACTTGACATTGCATACCGGGTTGACTATGGCTTCCGCTCAGAATCAGAACCTTGGCACCTTTGACTTTTATTTTGATTCTGATGCCCCTCTGATTTCTCATTATAAAAAGGTCACCTGTTTTTTAACTTCTGAAAACATCTAGGGATTTGTCACTATTCTTGTAGTTTATAAATGTCACCATGGTTTTGCTAATTGTGCATGCATAGTTGTTTTATTTTTCATTTCCATATATAATTTTTATATTTTTGTTCTTACTGCTCAGCACTTCTGTTAGGTCTTTTCATTTTATCTTTGTTTTTTTTTTTTCATTTTATCTTTGTTTTAAAATGTATTTACTTTTTTTTTTTTGAGAGAGAGAGAGAGAGAGAGAGAGAGAGAGAGAAGGAGAGGCACTCCAATGGGATCTTAGCTGCATATACATGTTTTTCGCATCATTAGTCACAATTGCTAAGACAGGGAAGCAATCTAAATGTCCAAGAACAAATGAGTGGATTGAGAAAACGTTGCATGTCTACATTATGGGATCCTACTCAGCCATTAAAAAAAAAAAAAAAAAAAGATACAGTGACATTTGATACCAAGTGGACAAATATGGAAAGATTTAATGCTAAGTGGAGCAAGCTTATTCCTTTATGTCTTAAAATTCTTTAAAATGTTTGAATAAGGAACTCCTATTTTCCTTTTGTACGGCACCCTACAAATTACAGGCATATCTCAGAGACATTGTTGATTTAGTTCTACCCCCACAGTAAAATGAATATCAAATAAAGTGAGCGACACTAATTTTTTTTTGGTTTCCCAGTGTGTATAAAGGTCACAATTATGCCATACTGTAGTCTATTAAGTGTGCAATAGCATTGTGTCTAAAAACAATGCACATACCTTTAAGTTAAGGTATTAGATCGTTGGGAAAGTCATGACACATTTTTTCACAGAACAACATAGAAAAATACATCATAACTTTCCTGATGACCTAATACTTACTTTAGGTAAAAAATGCTAGTGATCATCTGAGCCTTCAGGGAGTGGTAATCTTTCTGAGGGTGGAGGGTCTTGCCTCAGTGTCAACAACTGCTGACTGATTAAGGTGGTGGCTGATGAAGGTTTGGGGAGGCTGTAGCATATTCTTAAAATAAGACAACAGTGATGTTTGCTGTGTCTATTGATTCTTCCATTTACAAAATATTTTTCTGTAGTGCAATATGATATTTGATTACATTTTATCCACAGTAGAACTTCTTTTAAAATTAAAGTCAATCTTCTTAAGCTCTGACCCTACTTTAGCAATCAAGCTTATGTAATAGTCTAAATATTCTAAATACTTTGTTGTCTTTCAACAATGATCACAACATCTATACCAGGAACAGATTCCACCTCAAGAAATGACTTTTGGGGACCAGCAGTTAGCGTCATGGCTATGTCGCTGGACTCCCACGTAGTTGACTGCTGTTCGCGTCCCAGACCCAGTGGCTTAAAACTCACACCGGGCACGTGTGCGTGCATGCCCAAGACCCCGAGAGGAAAATGGAGGAGAAGGGATTGCAGCGTGACCATCCCCCCTGGGGGGTGATTTCTCTCTTTCTGTCTCTGTCTGTCTGGCGAGCCATGCGCCGTATAGTGAAAACCTCTCAAAGGGCCTTATAGTAAAAACCCCTCAAAAAAAAAAAAAAAAAAAGACTTTTTTTGCTCATCCATAAGATGCAATTACTCATATGTCAAAGGCTTATCATGAAATTGCAAAGCTTAGAGCCAGGGAGGGAATTGGGGGGGGGAGGGGGAGGAGAGGGACAACAAACATTCAATCAACAAAAAAATGAAAAATTATCTGTCGATGATGATATATATGGTAATTTCTTTGACTGAACTAACATACAGGGTAGTCATGCTAGGAAAATTAATTTTTCGATGTTGAAAAGATATACAGTGATTGAATGTAAAAACGTAAGGAAGAAAGGGCATAATTAAGTTTATCATCTATTTCTTTAATATTTGTAGCAATAGTTGAGGTATTACTTAATTCATCTGAAGCGTTATTTATAAGAATAGATGTATGTCTTGGGTTAAAAAAATTGTTCAACACCAAATTAGCAGTTGATATACTGTCAATTTGGTGGAAAATAATAACATATGCTCACTTTATGCACAAAGATAAGTTCATATCATGGCCCTCTTTCAGATATGCATTCATTAAGAATCAAATAAATTTGAAAAGAAAAAAGAAAAATAATTGCAAAGCTTCAGTCACATCTTTAGGTTCCATTTCTCATTTTGGTTCTCTTGTTAGTTCTACCCCCTCTGCAGGTACTTTCTCCTGTGAAGTCTCCTTAAAGTCATTCATGAAGGTTGGAATCGACTTCCTCCAAACTCTTGTTGATGTTGCTATTTTGGCCTCCTTCCATAATTTATAAGTGTTCTTAATGGTATCTAGAATCATGAATTCTTTTAAGAAGGTTTTCAATTTACTTCACCCAATCCAGCAGAGGAATCATTACATACGTCAGCTCTAGACTTAGGAAATATATTTCTTAAATAATATCATTCAAAAGTAAAAATTTGCTCCTTCATCCATGAGCTGCAGAATGTATGTTGTGTTAGCAGGCATGAAAACAACACTGATCTCCTTATATGTCTCCATCAGAGCTCTTGGTTAACCAGGTGCATTGCCAATGGGCAGTAAGATTTTGAAAGGAAACTTCTTTTCTGAGCAGTAGGTCTCAACGGAAGGCTTAAAACATTTGGTAAACTATGTTGACAACAGATGTGCTGTCATCGAGGCTTTCTTTGTCCATTTACAGAGCATAGGCAGAGAAAATGTGGCATTATTCTTAAGAGTTCTAGGATTTTCAAAATGGTAAGTGGGCATTAGCTTGAACTTAAAGTCTCCAGCTGTAATAGCCCCTAATAAGATATTCTGCTTTTCCTTTGAAGCTTTAAAGCCAAGAATTGACTTCTGTCAAGCTATGAAAGTCTTAGATAGCATTTTCTTCCAATAGAAAACTTCAATCAATGTTGAAGATCTGTGGTTTAGTGTAATCACCTTCATCAATTCTCTAGCTAGATCTTCTGGATAACCTGCTGCAGCTTCTACATTAGCATTTGCTGCTTTACCTTGCAATTTTTTTCTGGAGACAGAATCTTTTCTTAAATCTCATGATCCAACTTTGCTAGCTTTAAACTTTTCTTCTACAGCTTCCTCATCTCTCTCAGCATTCATAGAATTGAAGAGAGCTCAAGCCTTGCCCTGGATTGGGCTTTGGCCTGAAGGAATGTGCCTGATTCAGTGTTCTGTCCAGACCACTAAAACTCTTTCCATCTCAGGAACAAGGCTGTTCTGCTTTCTCATTTGTGTTCACTGGAATAGCAGTTTTAATTTCCTTCAACTTTTCCTCTGTATTCACAACTTGGTTAACTATTTGGTATAAAAGGCCAACTTTTTGTCCTATCTTGGCTTTTAACATGGCCTTCCTCACTAAATACAATCATACAATCATTTCTGTTTTCTGTTTAAAGTTACAGACATGCAACTCCTCCTTTCACTCAAAATGCTTAGAAGACATTGTAGGGCCATTAATTGGCTTTATTTGAATATCGTTGTGCTTTGGGAAATGGAAGACCCAAGAAGAAAGCGAGAGCATGGGAATGGGTGGTCAAAGGGTTGTCAAAACACTTATAGTGTGTATCAATTAAGTTCACTGTCTTCATGGTTTGTGGTGCTCCAAAATAATTACAATAGAAATGTCAAAGATCACTGATCACAGAATACTGTAACAGATAAAATAATCATTGAAAACTCTGAAACACATTGCAAGAATTACCAAAACATAACACAGAGGCATGAAGTGAGCCCATGTTGATGGAAAAAATGGCACCAATAGACTTGTTTGACACACGGTTACCACAAACTTTCAATATGTAAAAAAATGCAGATTCAGTGAAGTGCAATAAAGGGAAGCACAACAAAATGAAAGGTGCCTATGTGAGGCTGGCTCTGCCTGGTGTAATACAGTTCACTGAAGAATCCATATTTCTGTTGGGAGACAGAGAGGAAGCAGATTCCCAGGGGCCTGAGGGCAGCTGGGGAATCCTAAGGCCGGCCATAGCTGTAGCTTACCCAGGTTCCAAAAGCAGCTGATTTAGGCTTCCTTGGGTTTCCTGCAGCATATCTATAACTATAGCTCCAATGTGACACACTTACTATTTTCTATCTAGGGCCTTAAGAAAGCTTTCTGCAAGGCTTTGGAAGTAAAGCAACTTAATGCCTTTTTGTTAATGACTTAGAGGAAGAGCATTTTTCTGAGCATAAAGCAACCTCTAGGAATATGCTAAAAAGGCAGGTTCAAGCCATGGATGAACTACAGTCAAATTTGAAATATCTGCCAAAGAAGTACACGCTGGGGAGGTTCCCTCTGCCTCCTTCATGACCTTTCAGTTGGCCACGTGATCTTTTATTCCCAGCAGGGATGGAGACTGGTTTTAACAAGCCAACAGGACTCCAAAACGTGCAGATAGATGGTTGGTTCCTCAATAATTTCAAAATAACACGAAATGTTGTCTGGTGGCTTGAGCAAGTTAGTCTTGGCCATGTGATGTTGACTTTCTTTGCCTTCTTTAACCAAGTCCACAACTGGGAAAGGATGCACAGGCTATACAAGGTTGGTCCAACCCAATGTAATACTTTCCTCTTTGCTAGCTGAATTTTATATCTTATAATTCTGGCCATTTGTGGAGTGATAGAGGCTATAGTCAGAGTCTTATGTATCAAGGGAATGTCTGCAGACCAGCTTGAGTCAAGAGAACAGCTGTATGTAATTATAGCCAAAGCAATAAATTAACAGAATGGTACTACATGCATGCAGAGTAGATGTTTAACTCCATTGCAGTGGTTCTCAAAATGAAAACCACTCACTCTGAGTGATTTCTGGTGATGCATTACCAGAAATTTGTTAGAATTACAAAATCTCAGGTCCTACCCAGAACCTACTGGATCAGGAGCTCTCGGGATAGAGCTCAGTAATCTACATTTGAATAGACTTTCTCAGTGATTATGTTGCACAGTTAAATTTGTCTTTACCTGCTTGATGCCATTTTGATAGTTATTATGAAGCTCCCCAATCTAACACATAGCCTAAGTGGTCTGTCTTAACGGCTTTGGGTCGTAGTACATGTTGTGTGATTGGGAGAAGAACTCAAGTTCTCTGGGCCTCGGGTCCCTCAATCCCAAAATCATGAGGTTGTCTATGATGGTCTCAACTGCTCCTTCCATATCATATTTTCAGTCGATTAGGATTCAGAATAATTAACTAACATGCTCAACTAGTTATATAACATGGACGAATGATCATTTGATAGTCAATGGGTAATGATTGCTATATATCTATTTATATCTCTCTCTCTCTTTATGAATCCATTAAATTCTCTACCATATCTCCGAATCTGGAACATGGTGGTCTAAGTATGAAATCAGATGACCTGATTTTGACACTTTCAGCTACTTTTCCAGTGTTGAACTGGGAAGTTACCCTTTCTCAGGGAATGAGACAATGAGAGTGAAGTGTTGTTCAGTGCTGGGTTTTCTGCCCTCATTTTTCTTGGGGTTTTCCAAAGCACTTGCACATGAGTGTCTCCATTCTGCATGGGGCTGTCTGAGGCACAGAGTGGGCAGTAGCTGGTCCAAGCTCACTAGATTTAGAGGCATGATCTAGGCTGACTCCAGGTTTGGGCTTTGGCTTATCCCTGACTTCTGAGTTCAGAGTTGGTTGGGAGAAGAGCCTTTCTAAATAGCTGTTGAATTTATGTGAATCAATTTAGTTAAGCTATTTCTCAGAGTCCTAAATAAATTATCTCATGGGCATGGATTTCTCATGAATCAAAAGATTCTAGACTAGAGGATGACCATATGAAGGACAAGACCATGAAGGTTGTCTTAGAAGAGTAAGGCAGCTGAATCACTAGCCTTAGTATTAGGTCACTGGGAAAGTCATGGCATGTTTTTCTGTGCAAAAATGTGTCATGATTTTCCCAACAACCCAGTAGTACTTTACATTAGCCATCTGGATTCTTGTCAACAGCCATCTCTGTCCTCCAAGTGTGGCTTTTTGAGGGTGGAGATTAGAAGACACCACTGGATCCCAAGATTGTTCTCTTTCTGCAATGCCACTCAGTGTGCCTTGGGGGTAAGTAACCAGTTTGCATGGCCAAAGACTCTACGTCTTTACACCAGATGTCTAAGCAGCTCTTTTATAATGCAGCACTTTTTACTTTAAAGCAAAAAACAAAAACAAAACAAAACTGCATACGATTCCAAATTTTAGAGAATGGAAAAGAGAAAAGATGGTTCTGCCTAAAGTAGAACAGGTAGGAACCTGTCTTAGAGGGTACTGTAGGTATCCCACCCATATCCTTGTCCCCACCTCCCCCAGGAAAGCCTCTCTTCCTTCAGAAAACTAGAAAACTATCCTCAACTAATGGGAACGGTCCCCTACAGGACAGTATGTGTCCCCTCCCATCTTCCTATCTTGTATGTCTAGGGTCAAAGTTTGACCAATACACACTAAAAAGTTATACCATGTTGCTTTTTTTTTTTTTTTTTTTTTTT
>NW_006205986.1:385669-403284 GCF_000334495.1 Tupaia belangeri chinensis
GCACAAAGAGCAAAAAAAAAAAAAAAAAAAAAAAAAAAAAAATTACCCCCTAGGGGAATGGCCACTCCACATCCCTTCTCTTCTGGCCTCCTCTTGGGATTTTGGGCATGCGCACACAAGCACCTGGCCTGCTTCAAGCTGCTTGGGTGCAGGACTCGAATTGTGATCAACCATGTGGGAGCCCAGTGATGTAACCACTATGCCATCTGCTGGCCCCCAAAAAGTCCTACCAGGTTTCTTTACAGTAGGATAACTTGGTGGTGTACTGTGTGCTCCAGAACCTTACTGTGGATCATGCCAAGGTGAAACTTTATGTGAGGCCACATTCCATTCGGCCTCTACTGTTTCATCTTATCTCAGATTTCTCCTAAGAGCACACGCTCAATAAATATGTGCTTCTGAACTTTAGGCTCTACTTCTAGCGACCCCAATTTAAGATGAGGGGTAACAGAAAATCTAAACTCAATTATCTTCTGTAGTTCTGACATCCCATATGTTGGAAACAGGCTTCTTCAAAGTCAGACCTATGTAATTTAAAATGAATGCAATCATTTCCTTTTCTCCTTTTTTTTTTTTTCCTCCTTCTCTTTCCTTTCTTAATTGGCAGAGGGCATTTGAACTTGCTAAAAAGAGTCAGAGAGAGAAGGAAAGCACCCTCCAATGGGGCATGGTCACACCACAATCCTTCCTCTATTTCTTCTTCCTGCCAGGATTTGATCATCCTCACACATGCCTAGCATGTTTCCAAGTTGTTGGGGCCAGGAATTTGGTTGATTGTGTAGGACTCAGCTCCCTTAACTACTGAACCACACAGCCACTTCTTTTTCCCCCCCCCTTTTTCACATGCTTTATGGGTGGCACTAAAATAGTTTAATTACAAAGCTAAAAAACTGACTGATGACATTTCAATCTGACCTTTTGGGTCTGAGATCTAAGCTACTGCTCTCTTCATGAGTTTCCTTCTATCCATAGCTGCTGTTGAGTCTGGCAACCAGCTGCGTGGTCTCAGAGAGCTAAATTCAGGCTCTTGTATGGCTATCTGGCCAGGCTGAGGACACACTTAGAAGTGAAGTTTCAATTGAGGACCAGGAAGGGTCCCACCATGAAGTTAGACGACTTGCATTTTGCTCTTGGCTCCTGACATACAAGTTTAAAATATCTCCTATCATCAACAACATGATTTATTATGAAGTGAGTATTTCACATGTTCTTTTTTCTGTCTGCTGTATACAAAGCAGTCTAGGAGAGAAACAAACTTTACCTAAATAATTCTAATCACAAAAACAAACTAAAAAAATAACATGTGAAATAATATATATTGCTTTATTAGACATCAGACAAGTTTGTAAGTCTATGAAATTCTAGAGCACTTCGGGTGAGCAGAACTGGACTAAAGTTACTTTTTTACAAGACATTTTTCCTTTAAATTTATTTATTTCTTCCATGAGAAAGACAGAAACACACACACACACATACACACACACACACACACATACACACACACACACACACACAGAAGAGACACCCCCAACAGAGTCTCCATGCCAAGATTTACCCCTAGACACAGCCAGCCAGGCTCATGGGCACACGTGTGCATGGCTGAAGTAAATGGGAAGACTTTGGGACATGAACTTGGGATGGAAAGAAGGAAGATCTTAAATAGTAATTAAAAACTTGCACATTCGAGAAGCTTCAGTAGGCTGAGTTGCAGTCTGACATGAAACCTCCTGATTAAACATCAAGTTCTTTCGTGGGAAGACACATAGACTGTATGTTTTAATTTTATAAGCTAGATTTTTTTCTTTTGGTATTTTTCCATCTCATGTAACTTATTCATAGAATGTTTATTTTGATCATTTTTACTTACAGATTATATGCCTGAGTAGAAGAGATAGAGCCCAATATAGCAGTGTAAAAAAAATCCACTCAGTAGAAGCTGACAAAAATAACAACTTATATTTGGGGACTTATCTTTTCATTGTTAATTGAGAGGCCAGGACCATGCGGGATGATTACTAGTGAAATGATTAACACATTAAACACCCAGCAAAAGTGGATTAATGAGACAAATAACTACCAGCAAACTTGCCTTTTCAACAAGAATTGCAAAATATCAAACCTATCAGGAACTTAGCATTTGACAAAATGACTTATAGGAAGTAGTCAAGAAACAGAAAATATCAACAGATATTTGATGATCTACCAGAGTAATCACTAAATAAAATATTAAAAATAGGGATTTCCACAGTGGCACATGCTTCCAAGATACTATTGCTTAAAAACCGAGGCCACGTGGGAGGCCTGGGTTCCCAGCCCAACATAAAACAACTGGGATGGTGACCAGAGCCTGTAGTCCTAGCTGGCTGGGAGGTTGAGGCAGGAGGATCCTGATATGATGAGACACTGTCAAAAATCAATCTCTCTCTTTTCCTCACTGTCACTTAAGAAAAAATAATAAACAAAAATGAAAGAACAAACCCAAAATACAAAAACACTAAGAACCGGGGACCAGCAGATAGCGTAATGGCTATGTTGGACTCCCATGTAGTCGACCGCGGTTCGCGTCCTGGACCCGGTGGCTTAAAACTCACGCCGGGCGCGTGTGCGTGCGCATGCGTGTCCAAGATCCCGAGAGGAGAATGGAGGAGAAGGGATTGCGGTGTGGCCATCCCCTCTGGGGGATGATTTCTCGCTTTCTGTCTCTCTGTCTCTCTCTGTCTGGCAAGCGCATGCGCCCTATTGCAAAAACCTCTCAAAAAAAAAAAAAACCAAAAAAACCACTAAAAACCAAAAATCAGCTCCATTTACTTCTTTGATGGTTCATGATGGTTCAATGTCTATTTTTCAAGGAACATAAAATTTCAACTAATTTGAGGATTTAATTTCTATAAGCAAATGAGCAGAAGCACGTTAGATGCCTAAAAGTAGAGTGGGGAGAAGGATAATCTCTGTGTGGGAAAAGAGAAAAATCTGAGAGTCAGACACTAGAACCAGGAGACTAGTACGGCATCATTAGTGCAAGGGGAAAACTGTCCTACAAACATAGTTCAACATGGCACTTGAAATGGTGACTCTGAATAACTAGGAAAATAAAATGACAAAACAAGGCACTTGCCTTTAAATTCTCACAGCATTTGCCACTTTGTCAGTTGTGAATGAAATTTATTTAGTATATTCTGATTTATGCAACATTTCTGACAGGAAATGAAACATTTTCATGTCCTCCATTGTTGAAAAGGCATAGAAGTAGAGAGGGCAACCATAGATATCAGAGACTGAGCAGGGTAGAAGTGGGGAAAGGCTCAGGAAAAACTGATTACCAGGTACAAGAATGTATATAACAAGGCAACTAGGTTATGGATGGCATACCATAATGGAGTGAAAAAAAAGGGGGGGGGGGGCTGCTAATCTCAAATTTTTCTCAAAAAAGGGGGGGGGGGACTGCTAATCTCAGATCTCTCTCAAAAAACAAGAACAAAAAACTAGTAGAACAAAAAATTGAAGGCACGCATCATGGTGTAATGTTCTTTGTTGACGATGATGAATTATGGTAATGGCTTTGATTTAATTGTCACATGCTGCATGCAAGCTTTGAAAACCATATTATACTCCACAAGGATGTTCAATAATTAAACATAAATAATAAATTATAAAATAAATAAAATTTTAAAAACAGAAAATCTTTTCATGCCTGCTCTTTTCTCTTCCTTTCCATTTCTTCTTTGTAATCTTTTTAAGACAGGATTGCTCACCATGCCAATCCATCTCTCACTTTACTTTTACGACATTATGGCTCCACTTACCCTCATCTTTCTTTTTCCTTTCTCCTTCTCCTTCTTCCTCTTCCTCTTCCTTTCCTCCTCCTCTTCTCCTCTTCTTTTTTTGTTATAAAGTAAAAATTCCCTCTACCCAGCTTCCAAGACTTTTGTCTGACCCCTTCAACTTTCTTGTCAGTATGAAATTTCAGTCAAGCCAATTATGTTGCTTCCATCTTCACAAGGTTGTCCATAAGATGAAGTTCACATCCCATTTTCTTGAAGTGTACTGCAACTGCTACCAATACATTTGCACAGGGTTTAATGGATCATAAAAAGTTTGACATACATATCTCTTTTGATTCTCATAGTAAGCCTTTAGGAATCATCCTTGGTGCCTCTCTTTTACACCTCACGCCACATTCATAGCAAGTCTTCTTGATTTTACCTTCAAAATATATCCTAAAATTTATAATTTCTTATACCTTCCACTAATGTCTTGCTCTAAGACACCATTCTTCCTAATTCAAACTACTACAGATTTCTTTTTTCAAGAATTTCTAAATTTAACTTTATTTATTAACCTTTTTTTTTTGCTCTTGTCATTATTTTTTACTTTAGTGATTCTGATAGGTGTGTTTAATTTACATTCCCAATTGCATTAGCCACAGTCAAACATCTTTTTTTTGAGAGAATTTTTTTAAAAATTCATTATCATAATCTTATTTATATGACATTGAATCACAGGTATCTTTACAGTGTATTACATTTCTTTTTCCAGAAGGAATACCATGCATATCAGTCAAGACAAAGACATTACTATCCATAATTTGATCAGAGAGGGACAGAGTAAGAAAGAGAAAGTAAGAAGGCAAGCCACCAGGTCTAGGACTTGAATTGTGGTTGGTAACGTGGGAGCCCAGCGCCCTTGACCACCATGACACCTGCCAACTCTGAACTACTATAGCTTTCTAACTGGACTCCTTACTTTCATTCTTGTTCTGCCATAAGCCCACTATGTATAACAGCTGAAGTAGTCTTTTTTCTTTTTTTAAAGAACTATTTTATTTAACTTTATTTTAATATATTTTTTCTTATTTTTAATTTGACCAGACAAGGATAGAGCGAGAGTGAGAGAGAAAGAGAGGGAAAGTGAGAAAGCAAGTCACCAAGTCTGGGACTTGAACTGCATTTTTTTTTTTAATGGTTAAGTGGTATTCCACAGTGTATATGTGTCACATTTTTCAATCCAGTTTTCGAACATTTAGATTGATTCCACGTCTTTACAGTTGCGACTAAAGCTGCAATAAACATGGATATCACTCATGATTTTATTTATTTATTTTTTTACTGCTTTTTACTTTTGGGCCTTTGACCAGTTCTCACCCTATTTCTTCTCTTAGCCTAGATCTTCGCAAAGCTCAAACCCTTTTTCCATCACAGTTTCTAACTCCAAAGTTACTTTTTTTTTTTTTGTGAGAGAAATTTTTGTAATAGGGTATGTGTGCTTGCTGGAGAGACAGAGACGGAGAAACAGAAAGTGAGAAATCACCCCCTGAGAGGATGGCCATGTGGGCATCATGAAGTTGTCTAAAGCACAGGTGGGCATATTGGTCTAGAGCTCAGAAGAGAGATGTCTGGGTTGGATTCAAATTTGGGAGTTAGCAGCTAGTGTATGAAATAATCAGAATAGGCAAAATATAGTCTAATAAAGACCTAAAGGAGTTACAGAGAGTGAGAAGCGCTGAGGGCTGAATGGAGAATGGAGAAGACCGACATTTGAAGAATGAGCGAAGAAGAGATAGGTAACAGGACCAGAGAGAAACTATTAAAATGGTAGGGGGAAAAAAAAACAAAAGAGATGGAAAGATTTAAAGAAGAAGGAAGGGGTCCTTTCTCTTGTAAGGGGGGGATATGAGTACTGGGTAAAGTGCTTGATGCAGCATTGAACTTGTGATTGCCAATCCACATCTAAAGGATCGATGTTATACGAAAAACAGAGAACTTTGGAAGGAGCATCCACAGAGTGGAAGCTCACAGGAATCCTCTTGCTAGGGAGATGAAAGATAGGATAAGATTGTAGGCAGGTCTAGCACAGTCTTCCTATGAACCCATCCAGAGATGTGACAAACATTTAAATAAAGTGGATAATGTTCTGGTAAATTGCAAATTAATAAATCTTATTCGAGCCACTGAAAAAAAAGAATGAAAACTGGAAAAATATTTTCAACTTTTATTTTAAGATAAGTGCTGGCTTTAGGTATAATTGGCACTCTCCTTCCCCCAAAACATTCAAAAAGGAGATTAATTCTGGGTTCCACAGGGAAAAAAACAAAAACAAAACAAAAACTAATACAAACATCCATAGACACTGCTAGAGTTGAATATGCACTTCCCTCATCCCCAAGTTCATATGAAGAGCCTTTCTGATGAGATTAAGGGAGCAAAAAAAAAAAAAAATCTAAGAATGGTATTAAAAAGTAGAGCCTTTGGAAGAAGGTTAGGATTAAGGTTGTTAGGGTGGGGCCCTCATGGCTGACATCTGGTGAGTTTGTAAGGAGAGGGATGGAGACCGGGACAGAGAGACTTATGGACACAACCACTCTGTTTTGCTTTTGCCCTTATGTGTGATGCTTCAGGGCTCTACAAGTCCCTTTCAGCGGTGGCCCCGAGCCTTGGCCTCCAAACTGTGAGCTGAATATACCCCTGTTTTTAGAAATCATACAGTTTTGAGACCAGTAGATGGCATAATGGCTATGTCGATGGACTCCCATGTAGTCGACCACGGTTTGAGTCCTGGATCCAGTGACTTAAACTCAGCTGGGTTTGTGTGTGTGCGTGCCCAAGATCCCAAGAGGAGAATGGAGGAGAAGGGATTGCAGTATGGCCATCACCCCCGGGGGGGTGGGGGTGATTTCTCGCTTTCTGTCTCTCTCTGTCTTTCTGGAGAGGGCATATGCCCTGTAGCAATAACTTCTCCCACCCAAAAAATGAAAAGAAATCATACAGTTTTAGGAGGTATTTTCAAGCAAATGAACAGATATTTTTCCAAATCACTTTTTTTAAAGTTGCCATATCCTTATAAATAATATCTGACCAAAAATGCAAAAGCGAAAGTTACAAGACAATCTCCCTTAGCTATGTAGATGTAAAAATAATAAAGTGTTGGCTATCAAAACTCAGAAGTTTATTAAAAGAAAATCCCCATGGCCAAGTAGGACTTGTTCCAGGAAAGTAAGAAAAGTATAATATTAGGCTATCTATTAATATAATCCATCAGATAAAGAGGCCAAAGGACACATTAAAAAATCACATGATTATCTCGATTTGCCAAAAAGTCATTTGGAAAATTTTCACATCCCTTCCTGATGGGAATTCGTAGTAGGCTAAGAACACTACCTATCTTTAACACAAGAAATAGTCTCAATTTAATTGTGAACATGAGTGGAAGTTTTAGAACTTGTGTAGAAGGGGATTTTTTTTTTTTTTTAAGAAGTTTTTGCTATAGGGTATGTACATGTGCTGGAGAAACAGAGAGACAGAAAGTGAGAAATCACCCCTCAGGAGGATGGCCATGCCGCAATCCCCTCACCTCCATTCTCCACTTGGGATTTTGGACACACACACACACACACACACACACACACACACACACCTGGCCGGAGTTTTAAGCTGCCAAGGTTGACTACTACGTGGGAGTCCAGCGATGAAACTATTACGCTGTCTGCTGGTTCCAGAAGGGGACTCTTAAATGATTTAGCAGTTGATCCCAGAGATCTTTGTTGCATCTTCCTTCATGTGAAGACACAGCTAGAATGTACTATCTATGAGCCAGGAAACAGACCCTCACCAGCCATCAAATGCAATGCCTCGATCTTAGGTTTCCTGGTCCTCAGTAATGTGAGGCATACATTTCTGTTGTGTTTATAAACTACCCAGTTGATGGCATTTTATTATAGCAGCCCAAATAGACTAACATACCTAAGAACTAGCTAAGAAAAAATGGGGCAATACATATTTGAAGAAAATTTCCAAGCATGTATGATGAGAGGCATAAAAAACATTTCAGTAATTAAAGAAATACACTGTGTTCCTGGATGAGAAATCTTATGACTGTAAAGATTTCACTAAAACGGTCTGAAAAGTTTTGCAATTACTTACAAAATTCTTTTAGAAATTGATAAACACAAAGGAGTACACGTTAATAAACAAAACATTATAATAAAATACTTAATAGAAGCCAGAATGTAAAGTTCTCTGATTAAGATATCCTTGATTTGGTTGTCATATACTGCATGCATACTCTGAAAAACCATATTGTATGCTATAGTGATGTACAACAATTAAAAATGAAAAAGAAATCATAAAAACATTGTAATAGTAATAAAAAGTATAGTGAAGCAACACATACAAAAATAAAGTTGTAAGTCATTAAAACATAACAGATAACTCTGAAAGAGAACCCAGGATATATTACCATTCATTATGTAATAAGTGTAACATTTCGAATCAATGAAAAAGGAATAAATTATCCAACAAATGGTTTTAGAAATACTAATTAATCATTTGGGAAACATTTAGATTTCTTCCATGCAGATAACGACATACATTGCAGATGAATTAAAGTGGTAAGAGTAAAAATCATGTATTAAGAATCTGTAGAAAAATATAGGTTATTATTTATCTGCTTTCAGGGTGGGAAAGATCTTTCTAAATATAAATGAAAAGAAGAAAGTATAGCTAAGTAAATTTGAGGCATTTAACACTATTAAAAAACCTCTTCTATGTTGAATATGTAATGAAACTAAAAAAATTACTATGTGGGAACATGTTAGCAACATATATGAAAGATAATATTTTAATATTCATATTTATAAATAATTTTTAATAAATCAATAGGAAATGGATGCTCACTACTAAAATGAACAAGGACCTTAACAGGTAATTCACAACAGAATAAGACAAATAATAATAAAGTACAAAAAGCAATCCTCCCCAGCGAAAAATAATAAAATGCAATATTTCTTTGTCTTTCAAATTTTCTAGTTTAAAATAAAAAACTCAATTTTAAAAGGTCTAAGGCCTCGAATAGATATTTATTCAAAGAAGATATACAAATGATCTATAAGCACAGAAAGATGCTCAACATCACTAAACATTATGGAGATGCAAGTGAAAATGATATACCACTTCATAGATATAAGGCTCAAAATCACAGAAGATAATGACTATTAGTAAGATATGGAGGAACTGGAACCCTCGAGCATTAGTGATAGAAATCCAAAATGATGCAACCATTTGGAACATAGTAGAGCAATTCTTCATATACTTAAACATAGATTTACTAAATGATTCAGCAATTCCACTTCTGGACAAAAGACAGTAAAGCAGGGATATGAAAAGATATCAATAAACTCATTTTCATAGCAGCATTATGAACAGTAGCCAAAAGGTAGAAGGGACTTGTGTGCCATCAACATATGAATGGATTAAAAAAATGACATAGACAAGGGGGATGGTCTTCAAAATGTTCATGGAAATGTTCATTATTAAAAAATAATAATAACTAATTGCCAGCAGCTGACATGCTGGTTAAGGTGCCAGACTCTCACATGGCCAATTGTGGTTTGAGCTGGCAGGTTTGAAAATCAAGCCAGGCATGAAGCAGTTTTGAAAATCAAGCCAGGCTTAGCCAGCCAGACTATGAAAGATGAACATTGTATGTCCCTGCTCAATGTACACCAAATGTTTGTGCTCTGTGGCAGAAACTGAAAGACTGGAAGATATCATACCAGGAAGTGCAAGAGTAGATACCAGAGACTGTATAAGAGGGAGTGCATAGTAGGGATGGGAAGGAGGAGTCAAAAAAATTTTAACAGACACAAAAATGGAAAGTTGCCTGTTGAGGTTGATATATATAGTAATATGTTGACTTGATGGACATGTAATGCATGTATTCTTTGAAAAACCATATTGCACACTGTAAGAATGTACACTGATCAAATGTAAATAAAAATTATATATGTAAAAAAAGAAGTCTTAGCTTAGACTTATGGCAGACACACATACATATTTTAGTTTAAATTCATAACCAAAGACCTGCCTTCACATGGATTCCAGGCTCAAATTTAAACAACTAAAGTTGGTCTGGGAATTCTCATAATGAAAAATGTAATAAAATTTTGTTCTCAGCCAACAAGTCGTGGAAGGCTTGGCAAAAGTAGGCACTGTGAAGTGAGATATAGCATTGAAGATCCAGCATCATAAACATGTCATTTTTTTCCAAATGGACTTACATATTCATCACAATACCAACCAAAATCCTGGCAGGTGTTTCGGTGAAAATGATCAGGTGGTACTAAAATGCACATGGAAAATGGAAAGAGTCAAAATAGTCAAAAATTAGTTTTGAAAAAGGAAAGCAAAACTGTAGGGCTTACTCGAGCAGCTATCAAGACCTTTAAATAAAGCCATCACATTTAAGACAGTGCCATATTGACACAAGGATAGGCAAACAGACCAATGGACCAGAGTGGACATCTCAGCATGTACAAACTATATATGACAAACATGTGGTGTAGTCAAAAATGAATCTTGACCCCTTCCTCACACCAAACCAAAAAAGCAATTGTAAAGGAATTGTAGCTCTACCTACAAACGGTGAAATAATAACACTTCTAGGAAATAACATAAGAATATCTCCACAACTTTGGGGGAGGCAAAGATTTCACAAGCAGAATGTAAAAAGTTCAACCGTAAGGAGGAAAATTACTAAGTTGGTCACCATTAAACTGAGAATTTCTGTAAAGAAGAAAAAAAACTAAGCCTTTTTTTCAGAGGGGGTATTTATAATAAATTTCTCTCTCAAAGTTCTTATATCTAGAATATGAAGAACTCCTACAAATTAAGGAGAAAAAAAAAAACCCAACAACAACAAAAATACCAAGATACCCCCAATGGATAAAGAGACAAAAGAATTGAAGAACTAATTCATCAAAGAGGATACTAGATGCCAATAAATGAGCGGGCCTTCAAGAAGCTCATGGAAAGTGTGTATTGTGAAAAAACTATTAATATACATGGACTTCAATTTTTTTGGTACCCAAACAATCTTGTACTTCAATTCCATTTTCCACTAATGTTTGAAGTCCTGTAAAAGTTCAACCATATCACAATACTGCTAATCGCCTATGAGATGGAAAAAATGAGAAAAGCAATACCAAGTGTTGGTAGCACAAGAAGTAGATTGGAGATTGAACTCTTGTGCATGGCTGGTGGGAGTCTGAATTGGCAACAGCCACTTTAGAAGGCCGAGGGTGTCTATTAAAGCTGAACATATGCATACCCTATAACCCAGCAATTACTAATAGGTATATGACCAACAGAAGTACTTCGTATGTGCTACAAAGGATATATAATAAGAACGTTCATAAGAGTACCATTTATCGCAGCCCCAAATGAAAAACACTCCAAATGTCCATAATCAGTAGAGTGGATAAATGAACTGTGCTCTGTTCATACAATGGAATGTTACATAGCAATGGAAATGAAAACTACTGCTACATGAAGTGCCCCAAATGAATCTCGCCACATCTTGCTGTGTGAAAGAAGCCAGGACTGAAAGGTTATATACTATACTATTCCATATATCAAAAGTTCAAAAACAAACAAAACTAATAGATGTT
This sequence comes from Tupaia belangeri chinensis, assembly GCF_000334495.1. Taxonomy (NCBI): domain Eukaryota; kingdom Metazoa; phylum Chordata; class Mammalia; order Scandentia; family Tupaiidae; genus Tupaia; species Tupaia belangeri. The sequence goes on from NW_006205986.1 coordinate 397,110, forward strand.
GTTAGAAGTAAAGATATTTCTTACCTTTGGGAAAGTAGGGACTAGAAGATGGTATGAGGGAGATTTTGGGGTGCTAGGAACATTCTATTTCATGATGTATGCAGTGGTTAAACACAGATAAGAGTTCATTTAAAAAATAAACTATAATATTATAATGTATGTATTTCTGGTATAATGTTAAACTTCAGTGAAAAGTTTACTTGGGGGAAAAAAAAAGAAAACTATGATATAACTTTTCCTGAGGTTACAATGATATGGAAAATGAAATACCTTAGAAGTGGTGATGCCTAGACTGTGTAATCCTATTTCTCATGAAACAGATCAGAAATATACACAAATGGGGGCCAGCAGATGGCGTGGTGGTTAAGGTGCTAGACTTTCATATGGCCTACTATGGTTCGAGTCCCAGACCTGGTAACTTGCTTTCTCACTTTTCCTCTTTCTCTCTCTCTCACACAGTGCCTAGTAGCAAATTAAAAATAAAAATAATAAAAATATTAAATAAATAATTCTAAAAAGTATATATACAAATGTATTGATATTGATATATACATTTTAATATTTTTTAAATGTGAGAAAGCTGGCGAAGAATCTAAACATAAAATTATAAAGAACTGATGAAAGGGAATAATGAAATGAAATATATGATATTAAATTATTCAGTACTTATGTTATTATTTAAGAGTTTGGTGAAAATATATACAGTATGAGGGGGAAGGAAAAAATCATAATGTTTATTAATATGCACTATTCCAATTTCAGTTTTAAGTGATCCTCTTCATTAAAAAAATTGTAGGGCCTTGGGAACCAGCAGTTAGTGTAATGGCTATGTTGCTGGACTCCCACGTAGTCAACCACGGTTCATGTCCCGAACCTGGTGGCTTAAAACTCACTCTGGGCGCTTGTGCGTGTGCGCCCAAGATCCCGAGAGGAGAATGGAGGAGAAGGGATTGCGGCGTGACCATCCCCCCTGGGGGGTGATTTCTCACTTTCTGTCTCTATGTCTCGTGCCCTCCCCCTATAGCAAAAAATCTCTCCTAAAAAAACAATTGTAGGTACCAACATGAAAAAAAAAATTGTAGGGCCAGCCTATGGCATGGTGGTTGAGGTGGATGGATCCCACATAGCCACCATGTGGTGGTTTGAGTCCTTGACCCAGCAGTTTGAAAAACATGCTGGTGTGTGCGCATGTGTGCCTGAAATCATTAAAGGAGAGCAATGGAGGAGAAGGGGTTGTGGTATGACTATCTCCCATGGTGGGTGCTTTCTCGGTTTCTCTCTGTCTCTTTCTCTCTGTGTTTCTTTCCAGTGAGTGCATGTGTCCTGTGGCAATAAAAAAAAAAAAAAGGAAGTTAAAAGGAAATGAAAGTAATCATGAAATCACGAAAATAACTTAAATAAAGATATAGTCAACCTTGCAAATCCAGCTGCATCAGAGTCACTTCGTTGACAATGGAAAGTGAAGACGAGAAAGTAAATACAAATGATTCCTTCAAATATCTTGGTTTAAAGGGAAAGGAGGTGATGGGGAATTATTAAATCTTGCTTTCAGGCCAGCCAGTGGCATGGTGGTTAAGACAGCTAGATTTCACATGGTCCCACTTCATGGTTCGAGTCCTGGACCCAGTGGCTTTTTGAAAAACACACTGGGGAACAGAAGATGGCATAATGGTTATGTCGCTGGACTCCCACATAACTGACCGTGGTTTGAGTCCTGGACCCAGCAACTTAAAACTCACACCAGGCACATGTGTGTGCATCCTCAAAATCCCGAGTGAAGAATGGAGGAGAAGGGACCTCTTGGGGGGCGATTTCTTACTTTCTGTCTCTCTATCTTGCCCTATAGCAAAAATCTCTCAATAAATAAATAAATAAATAAATAAATAAATAAATAAATAAAAAGAAAGAAAAGAAAAAAGAAAAACACACTGGGCGGCAAGTTCATGCAGTGCCCCAAGGGAGAAGTGAGGGACTATGGTGTGATCATCCCTCCATGAAGTGATTTCTCACTCTCTGTCTCTCTTTCTCCAGCAAGCATAAACTCACTACAGCAAAAACTGAAAAGGAAAAAAAAAATCTTGCTTTCTCTGACTTTCTATAATTCTTAGAATGCAGACCTGTGTTTCTCAGTGTTTTGAGAGGATGAATTACACTCAAACAATGTTGCACATGGCATTTAGCGGTGTGTAAAATACTTGAGACATCAGGGGGGAAAGTGATGGCATTTGCAAGGTTGTTGAGAGCTTGGCACCAGTTGCCAGGGTCCCTGTCCTCCTGTGTCACCAACCAGCTGCATGATCTTGGGTAAGTCCGCTAAACCTTTCTGAGCTTCCACTTCCTTATTCATAAGAAAAGAACAACAAATAGAATATTCTACTGTGAAGATTAAAGCAGTACCTGCCGTTCCACGAAACAGTGAATGCTCACGAAAGTTCTCTCAACTGTGTAAGTGTAAACACAGATGGAAAAAGATGTAACGTGCAGATCAACTGCTATCAGTAATTGCCTCTGGATTTTTCCTTTTCTTTATTTGTGTCTGAGTTTTTCAAATACTTATAAGCAGTATTTGTTACTATTATAACTAGAGAAAAAAGTTTAGTTTTTAAAGTCATTTGATTATCATGTATACCATGCATGCTTTGAAAAAACATATTATATGCCATAAAAATGTACAACCATGAAATGCAAACAAGAAATCATACAATACATGCTGGGCATGCACCCGAGGGCCCAAGATCTGATGGGCTGGAGAACTGGATGAAGGGGATGGCGGAGCAACCAGACTGTGGAGTGTGACATCTCTCTCTCTCTCTCACTCTCTCACATGTGTATGCATGTGTCCTATCATGAATATAAAAAAGGTTTTCCTTAAACTTAATAGCCAGAGGGCCTGAGCCATGAGGTATTTAATTTTTAAAAATTTTGATTTCTATTAGTTTAAATGAACAAATCATAATTGTATTTATATTTATTAAGTACAATCTGATGTTTTTTTAATGGCCAGAGGGCACGTGTGCTTGTCAAAGAGAGAGAGGACGAGAGAGAGGGAGAAGGCATCCTACCATGGGGAGAGGCCACACTAGACACCTTTCTCCATTTCTCCATCCTGTCAGGACTTCATCCATGTACGCACACGTGCCCGGCGTGTTTTCCAAGCCACTAGAGCTGGGATTTACTGTTGTCATCCACGTGGGATACAGCTCCCTTAACGACTAGACTACCAGGCAGGCCATACTCTGATATGTTGATATACGTATACAGTATGGAATGGTTAAATGAAGTGAATCAACATAGCCATCGTCTTGCTCAGGTGTCACTTTTTTTGTGGCAATACGTTTGAAATTTACTCTGCTGGTTATTTTGGCATACACATATTTCGACAAACAAGACCAATTTACAGGAGAAGAAGATGACATGTAACAACTGCCCTGGTCACCTTTTCCCTGCTGGGCTCCCCTCTTCTGGGCGGAAGATCCTTGCAAATGCCAATGAGCTTTCAAATGTGGCTTTCTTGGTATATAGTGACTAGAGAGCTTTCCTTTGCTGCTGTTCCAGACCATTCTGCTTCCTTACCCTATGCTTGTTCTTCCATATGAAGTTTAGCCTTTTAAGTATCATAAGCCCCTTAAGAATATCATGATAGGATGCCACATTCAGGCTGCTATTTTGTCTTCAATTGCCTGGGGTTCATGTATAAACAAACATCAGGTGTGTAGACATTTTTTTTTTTTGAAGAAGTTTTTGCTATAGGGTGCGTGTGCTCGCCAGACATACAGAGACGGAGACAGAGAGACAGAAAGTGAGAAATCACCCCCCAGGGGGATGGCCATGCCACAATCCCTTCTCTTCCATTCTCCTCTTGGGATTTTGGGCACACACACACACGTGCCCGGCATGAGTTTAAGCCATCGGGTCTGGGACACGACCTGCATACAACTACATGGGAGTCTAGCGACATAGCCATTACGCTAACTGCTGGTCCCCCGAGAATATCGTGATAGGATGCCAAGAATGATCCACATTCAGGCATGCCATTTTGCCTTCAATTACTAGGGTTCATGTATAAACAGACATGCGACTTGTGAACAGCCAACTTGTACCAATCTCAAACCACAAGCCAGATAAATTAGTGGATAATTGCAAGCATTACATATGAGGTTTTTGCTTTACCAAATCATTTACATTAGGACATCTATTAATAGCAAACCCACACAGGGTGTTTGAAGCATGCCACTGTTCACTCAAAAGAGCGCTTTCTAGAACACAGCTACCGAGGAGCAACGACCCAATTCAAAAAAGTTTAGCACTCCTTTCACTCCTGAATTTAGCTCCATGTAGTAACAGAATTTTTGATCCCCTTGGAAAGGGCCACTAACTCCTATCACTTCGGGGATTGATGATCCATGGTGGACAGTGACAAGGCACCCAGAAAGTCCAATGGAGGAGAGGCAGGGCATGTGTTTGGGTCATGAAGCTGTTTTGGAGTGGATCATCTGAGGGGAGATGGATTTCATCTCCTTGTTTCAGGAAGGAAAAGGTAAACATGGAGCCTTACACTGTACTAGGATGGACATTAGGTCCTCTCTCGGACCCCGGAAGGTGATGTTTTGCCTCATTTCCAGCTGCATTTTAGAAAAGTGGATAAACATGCCTCCGATCAGACAGCCAGTAATAAACAAACAAACAAACAAACTAGGAAAAAATGGTAACGCTTTCTGTCTTAGATTCCTATCATTGACCGGCACTCATGCCAAATCTCTAGAGCCACTGAGGCCGTAGTTTTAATCCTGCTGGTTTCCTCAGTGGCTTCTGGGATGTGTGAGAAAGGAGGTGGGTGTGCATTTCGTGTCCCATGGAACCTGTCCTCTAAATGGTTATTCCCCTTTCCTCTGCCACTACACAGGGACTGTCCCACATTCCAAAAATGCCTGGGAAACTCACAAAGAAATCTGTATGAAGAGACGTGACTTCTGCACAGAAAGGCATCCGTAGCACTACAAACTCCATCTCCCCGTTTGCACTCGGGGCGGAGTTGCCATTTGGCATTGAACGGCTAGCAGGCACAGCTTCCTTGGTCCTCTTCCAAGGTTTTCACACATGGAGAGTTTCAGAGAAAGCATAACAGTGACAGGAAGAGTGCTGCCGGGTTAGTTTGGGGTGTGTGTGTGTGTGTGCGTGTGTGTGTGTGCGTGTGTGCTGTGACTCTCGTAAAAGCAAGTGCAAGTTCGGAAGCGTAGTAACTTCCACAAAGAGGAACACCGACTTTTCCCAGGGACATGGTGTTTCCTTTGCCTAGTTGTTTTGTTGTTTTGGAACCAGGAGCATCTGAAGTTAGGAATGAGCTTCGTAAAGCTGAGTCTCTGAGACCCTCGGGATGCAGACACACTTTGCTAGCTCAGTATCCAGGCTTTCCTGAAGGAATAGCCCTCCTTTCCCTCCCTCCGTCAGCCTTCAGATGACGCCTAATACCTACACGCGCCCTGGGTACAAGCAGGTTCAAAACACACAACAAGCAAGTCCCCACCTCCCGTCCTCCCTAGACGTTACTGCCCACGGACCCATCCCTGACTCTGGATGTGCAGAGTGTGCTCGCAGTGTAGACGTCCAGAGCAAAGGCTCCGGGTCGGCGTGGGCAAGAAGGCTGGGTCCGTGGGGTCTGGTCCTCCAGCCTCACTAGCTGGACGCTCAAGTGTCCAGAGAGAGGCAGTCCTTGCGCCTGGCTAACCTAGGGACGCGTCTCAGTCCCCTGCAGCAGCGCCAGAGCAGAGGCCGTGAAGGCGGACAGAGAGCGGAGAGGAGAGTGAGTTTGTGCCCTCCCGGGGCAGGTGTGCGCGGTACCTTGGATTTCTGGCTGCTGGTGGATGCAGGAGAGGGCGGCTGCTCGGCGCTCGCCGCCCGGCTGGGCAGCCCGTCCACGCCGTCGTCGCGGGCGCCGCTCGGAGGGATCATCGTGGCCGCGAGGAACGGTGTTGGGCTCCGGCAGGAACAGCGCGGTGCGCGCCCTGCCCGCCGCGCGCCGGATGCTCAGCTCCGCGTCCCGGGGACTCCCATCCTCTCCCCGGCGCTGACGTGCCCTCCTGCGGCCTCGCCCCCGCCCCAGGCCCTGCCCACCTCCCCGGCACTTCCGCGGGCGGGAGGCAGAGCGCGCTCCGCCTGGCCGCGCCCGAGGCCCGCT
>NW_006205986.1:412744-437690 GCF_000334495.1 Tupaia belangeri chinensis
ACGCTCGGGCACCAGGTGCGGGGATTCTAAAGGCTGGACCCCAACCCGGATGGAGAGAAAACCACGGGCGATGTCCCCGGGAGCTGTATCCCTACCTGCTGCAACTGCCTGACTCCACTCAGCTACTCACCAGCTCAGGGACCAAGCCCAGGGGCACCAGCAAGTCTCTGGGCTCCCGGGCACTCCCTCCCATCCCACCATTCATTCGGGCTGGGCTTTATCTAGAGTGGTGGATATGTCTCCATGTGTGTTTTGACACCCTTTCCTCTTTCTTTTTTTAGAGAGGTTTTTGCTATAGGGCATGTGCGCTCGCCAGAGAGACAGAGACAGAGAGACAGAAAGCGAGAAGTCACCCCCCAGGGAGGATGGCCATGCTGCAATTCCTTCTCCTCCATTCTCCTCTCGGGATCTTGGGCACCCACGCACATGCGCCCAGCGTGAGTTTAAGCCACTGGGTCTGGGACTCAAAACGACTGACTACATGGGAGTTCAGCGACAGCCATTATGCTTAACCGCTGGTCTCAAATATACATTTTTTTAAATTTCCAGAGGGCATGTGTGTGTGTCTGAGTGAGAGAGAGAGAGAGAGAGTAGAGAGAGAGAACTCCGCAATGAGACATGGTCATACCACAATCCCTTCCCTCCATTTGTCCATCCCATCAGAAGTTCACGCATGCGTGCACACACACTTGGCGTGTCTTTCAAGCTGCCAGGGCTAGGATTCAAACCGCTCTCAGCCATGTGGAATGCAGCTTTCTATGCATAGTGTGTAACCACTGTCTTACAGGCTGGCTCTTGACAATTTTTACGAAATTTAACAAGGACCCTCATAGTCATTCTGTAGGAGACCCTGCACATTTTGTATCTGATCTTGTGTGCTTGTCCTATTGTGTATTTTGGAGAGAATCTACTACTCTTTCCATCCGAGACACCAATTGAAAGCTCCTATTCTAAGTGTCAGCTTTTTACTCAGCATTTGGTTCTCAGGGTGCCCTAAATTACCTGCTAACTCCCAGATTCTTGTCTCACCAGGCCAGATTGGCTAGCCCAAAGGGCCAGAACTTTTTTTTCCCTCCTCAAAACACAAATCCTGACTGTGTAATAGAAAAAAAAAAAGTGTTTTCTTTTTTTTAGAAAAAGATTTTTTGCCTTCTTTGTTGTAGGGCACGTGCACTTGCCAGAGAGATAGAAAGTGAGAAATCACCCCTCCACCCCCTCCCCCCCAGAGGAGATGGCCACATAGCAGTCCCTCCTCCTCCATTCTCCTGTCAGGATTTTAGACACACATGCACACGAACCTGGGGTGAGTTTTAAGTTGCCAAGTCTGGGATTGGAACTGTGGTCAACTACATGGGGTCCAGCAAAGTAACAATTACCCTATCTACTTATCTTGAGAAAAAATTTTAACAGTCCAAGTGATAACAGTAGCAACCAGCACTTACAATGACAATGACCGGAACAGCAGAATCAACAAGTATCAAGTATCTATTTTGCACCAGACACTGTGTAACAACTACACACAAGTCAAAAAAAGTTATAAGCAGTGTACACGTGTGATGCCTGAACCAGGACAGAGCCAGACGAGGTTTTTCTTTCAGGAAGTAAAACTCCCAGGGTTCACTGACAATCGCGACCTTGGTGAGCAAGCACAGTGTGGCTTACTCCATGAAACTTTGCATCTTCAGATTTCATTATTTTTAGAACTAATGCCATCCTTCAGTTTAGTAAGTGCTTAGCTCTCATTATCAATAGTATTAGTTCATAGTTTATGATTAAATAGTATCTCTGAATGCAATACAATTTTCAAGAAGCTAGTACCTCTCTCCTCGTCACCTCACCCTGGACATAGGAACAAAGCACTGCTAAAAATAAAAGAAAGATGTTCTAAAGAAAGGGACAGTCGAATTTTAGTTACTCTCCTCTGCTACCACCTAGACAACAGCAGAACCCAGATAAGCTGAAAAGGCAGCTTTCAAATCGAGAGTCGGGGACATAATGGAAGACACAGGGAGAGTCCCCAAATAATGAAGAGTTGCCCACTTCCTTCTTTCCTTTAAAGTAAAGAATGAGCAGATCTGTACTTCAAAGATGATAGCCAAGAAGTCAAGACAAATGTAGGCACGGGGGGACCAGCCACTAGCCTTACCTGTCACTTTCCACATATTGTATCCAATGGACCTGCCTATAAGCCAGAAAGGCAAATACTTTGCCCAAAGTCTTACAACTGACAACAAAAATGACAACAACAGCTACAACGATGAATGGTAGGTAGACTTCGGTCCTCACACAGCTCAGGATTGGTTTCTTCTCAGAACTGAAGCTCACGATTCAATTTGAAGACTCCTTAACTTATTTTTTCAAGTGACAATGATAACAGCAGTAATGATAATAATGGATCCTATTGTACAGCACTGTTTAACTTCATTAGATTTATTCCCACTGAAAATTCTCAGAAAAGGGTAGGGTAGCTCACATAGCTGCTTACTCTCTGGGTAAGACCTAAGATCTGCCTCTCTTTAAAAAGCATTGCTCCTTCTAGCTGCTTCTTTTATGAGATAGAGGCTTAAATCTTTATTCTATATGTAGAAGAAAGGCCAGAAATCTAAAATGTAAGCATCTTAGTGCTTTCGGTTCTTAAAAGCAGCAAGATCTTAGACTACTGATTTTATCTCTCTCAGCTTCAATTTCCTCAAGTCTTAAATGAAATAATGATCCCTGTTTATAGAATTTCTATAAGAGTTTAATGCTAAAATGGGACTTGGTATTGCTATTTTATTGACATAATGATTGTACCTATTTGTGGGGTACAATGTGATTTTTCAGTACAAGGATAGACTATGCAATGGTGAAATCAGGGTAATTAGCAAAGGGCTGATATTATTATCATTATCAGTCACATGATTTGGGGCAAATGTGTTTGGTTTGAGTAGATTTACTGTTCATTACAGCCAGTGTGTATACCCTATCCAAAGTAGATTTATTGTACATTTCTAAAAACTTGTTAATATCTCATCTCTGGAGAATTTAAGAAGGCAGCAAATACAATTTATTGGAAATGCATATCAAGTAAATTCATCTTAGAGATTTTGATCCTGTGACTAGTAATTAGCATTTAACTTTACATAGCCTCAGCTATGAGTTCAGGGTAATAGTGGAAGAGGCGTATGGTTCAGCCCATCCTGGCTTTTTCCTCCTCAAAAAATGCACTGTCTATTCTTTTTGTTGCGCTTCAGTGCTTATTGTTTTCTGCATGAGAGATCCTTTATCTTCCCTATGGCCAGCCCTCCTTGTGTTTCGGCCTCAGGCTCTGCTATCTGAAAGCGTCCTGCGTATTGCTTAGATCATTTGATATCAGCTAGGAGGTAAGCTTCATGAGGTCAAGGGCCTTATCTCTCTTCTTTACCATTTGTCTCTGACGCTCAGATACTCATACAGTAAGGGCTTAGTATTTGTTCGATAACTGGGTAAATGACAAAATGTCAGTGTTGGGGAGGAACTAGTAAATCTCATGGAAAACTATTCTGTAGAGGGGAAAACCAAAACTCAAATAAAAGAAGTACCTACTTGCAAAACCAATTAATATTTGACGTGATGGCCAATGTCTGTTTATTTACTCACCAATTTCAATAGTTACTGCTTTTCTCAACTGCGGAATATATGGCCAAAGAACCAGCTGCACACGTTTGTGTTCCAAGTTTTCAAGTTTATTATGGATAGCATTTCCAAAAATTCTTTTCCAAATAATAGCTATATCATTATTCAAGTAGTACTCAAAAAATAATGTGGAAGAAATTGCAAATCTTCTAAAGTTCCACCACTCGTTCATAATAACTACTAGCGTTTTTGTAAACTTCCCTCTAGAAGCACTTGCATGAATGAGTATATTTTACATTCATATTTATTTATATTTACAGGGGAATTACTTCAGGACATCAAGCATTTTTGTAATCTCCTTTCCCTTCAGTAATATGTCATAGAGATAGTTCCGTGTCAGTAAATATAAGTATACATCATCCTTTTTTAGTAGCTGTGTGTATTCCACTGTATATATGCACCATAATTTATTTACCAAGGGTCATTTTTCTTGTTCACTAGAAACTGTTAGAGAGCAATTAAAAACTCATTATCTCTTTTATTCTTAAATGTCAGTCTGGCAAGATGAGTATTAGTAGATCCATTTTGTAGATGAGGTCATCGGAAGCCTGAGAGGCTTTATGACTTCCTTAATGGGATATGGTAAGTGCAGAGTGGGAATTCCAGCCCACATCTTTGGTCTCTAACCCTCAGGCTCTTCTCATGGAAGCAAACTCAGTATGATCACTGGTGTTGAAGAGTCCTGTACAACATGATTTGAGAATAGGTACAAAGGAAAACTACGGTCCAGAAAGTGTAAAGAATCTTGGAGAAGATTCTTGTGACGTTCAAAGGGTGGCTGTAATTTTTCTGGAATGATAAAAGAATCTTAAGCAAAATGCACAGCTTCAATATAAACTTGCAGATGTATTTGTGCAGAGGTTGTTCAGGTTTGGTTCTTACAAATCTAGTTTCTTTTCTTTGACTTTTTAGATAATACTTGGAAAAAAGGGAAAGATTGGAGTTGGAGAAATTCTTTAAATAATAGTTTTAAGTACTTTTGCAAATGGCCCATGAAGAAACTGGGATCTCCATCAGCCTGGGAGGAATGCTATTGCTTGTAACTAGCAATGGAAAAAAAAAAAAAGGAAATCATTGTAAGAATTGTTGGAGGGTTAAATGGGCTGAGAGTAAGAGAAGTCCAGAATTCAGAGTTCTAAGAGGCAAGCGTTTGGTCTTCATTCCTAGCAGCCAGACACAGAGCTCTGATTTCCTCTGAGGCAGAAACTCACTCTGTCTACTGGTTCCTCAAATTCAAACTCGTCTAACCTGCACATTTACAACCTCTAAAGGATTATGAACATTTGACTTATTCATTAGATACCTTAAATGACGACTGTAGGAATGAACAATGGGACTGACTTTCAAAACAAAAAATAGGAATCCCACCAAAGCCAATGCTAGTGGCTTCTCTTTCTCCATAAAACTTTGCACGTATATTGCATTACGTTGTGGAAGCTTGGAGAATTGTGCTGGAAGCAAAGAAATCCGAAAAATTCTCTCTCCCGTGTTTTCCAGGATGGGGGTTATGTGAATGCTTTGTCTTCCTGCCTCCTGTAACCCTCTATGTCCCTCCAATTGCTCACTTGGCATTCATGAGCCATCCGCCTGGGACTTGAGAACTGGCCTGGAAAAGATGACTCAGGCCTTAAGCCTTAAGTGCCAAACTTTCTTCCCTCCATAGCTGAAGTGAACTTACCCATAACGCCTCCACTTAAAAGGATACATGTGTTTCATCTGCCTTTAGTCTTGCAGAGTTGGTCAAAAAATGGGGATTTTAGTCTTCAAATGTTCATGATAATAGTTAGTAATAGTTAATAATGATGGGTTATCAGAAGCAGGATAAAATGAGAGACCATATCAATGCATATCAATGGGTTGCTATTCAAGCAGACCTTTGGAGGTGATTTTTGTTGGTTTGTTTGTTTAGAGGTTTGTGCTGTAGTGCATGTGTGCTTGCCAGAAAGACAGAGAGAGACAGAGAGACAAAAAGGGAGAAATCATCCTTCGGGGGAATGGCCACGCTGCAATCTCTTCTCCTCCATTCTCCTCTTGGGATCTTGGGCATGCACGCACAGGCACATGGTGTGAGTTTAAACTATTGGGTCCAGGACTCGAACCATAGTTGACTACATGGGAGTCCAGCGACATAACCATTATACCAAGTGCTGGTCCCTGGAGGTAGTTTTTAACTACATTCTGTGTCCTCCCTAAAGTACAAGATACTAAAGTGCCAAGGTCTGCCGCAAATGGCCCAATACTTGAGGGAGGTTCAGCCTGAACAGCAATTGTATTGTCCATCATTATTGATTTCCTAGAATGCGATGAGAGCTGCTAATGTATGAAATGTGATAAACACTCGGATTTAAATAAAATTCACCCTATTTTCCCCTTTGTTTTCCTCTAACCCTCTTATGTAGTGAGTCACCAAGACCTGCTGTTTCTACTTCTTGTGTGGTCACGGGAGGCAAAGAGTTAGTATTTGGCTCAAGATGTCTGAGATCATTAGAAAATAAGGTACAGATGTCTGAGTGAATTAGGTCCTTATTTTATTTACTGATGATTTATCAAAAGTTCCTGAGACATGCTGCCTGCTACGCATTTTATTAGTTCTATGGGTATAAAATGGCACCTGTATCATTCTAACCCAAATGAAAATTTAGCTTACGGCAAAGGGCAGAACAGGGAACAAACAATAGCCAAGAGAATGAAGAGTAGCTCTAGGGGGGGGGCTGGCCTTATGGCCTAGCTGTTGAGGAAGCTGGATCTTACAGGAAGTTTGAATCTTGGCCTCTGGGCAGCAGGAAAAACACACCAGGGATGTGTGTGTGCAAAATCCTGATGGGATGGAGAAATGGAAGAAGAACTGTGGCATGATCATGCCCCATTGGGGGTACTTTCTACCTCTCCCTCTCCCTCTCTGTGGCTCTCTGTCTCTCTCTGGAAAGTGAATGTGCCCTCTGGGAAATGAAAAAGAAAGAAACAGAAGAGTGGCCGTGAGGATGTGCAGAAGAATGAGCTAATTATACTGAGGGCTTCAGGGGGAGGATTCACCAAAGAAAATAAATTAATATGAAAGGTAAGCTGCAATTTTCCAGAAGAAGAGGAAGGTCATTCTTGGCATCTTAAGACTGATACACATCCCTGTTTATGTATTCTTGTGGTACGTAGAGATGGCTATTAATTGCTATTTATTATTATTTCTTGGGAGGGGGTAAAAGGACCCAGATTTGAGTTATCCATTTCATATTATCATCATCAGTTCTTGGGAATCTCCTCTCTCATTTTAGCTTATTTAATTAACTGTCCCAAATTTACCAATCCTCACTCAAAATTCCTTTCCTTCAATGATGCCCATTATGATGTTTTAAAATGATATGTCTTAGACATACTTGCATATTTGAAATGTGCGGAGTTCATTTGTGTGCATAAGCATGTTTATTATTATTATTTTAAAATTTTCTTTCCTTTATTATTATAATCATTATTATGGGCATACACATTTTAAGCCACCTAAAACATATTGTCTCTAAGTTATTTCAGGAAGTATAGTTTGATTTTTCAAAACTACATTAAAAGTAAAATAGACAAAGATGGTTTAAAATCAATGAAGACTCATATTGTGGAATGTATTCTCCATCATCTCTGTGTAGAATTTGGTTGCATAAATCTGCCATGATTGATTTAACCCATTATGTGCTGAAGGACTGTTTGGTTGTTTCTACTTTTGGCCTATCATGGATAGGGTTACTAATGAACATCCCTGAACATGACTTTTGATACTGGTATGTCAGCAAGAACAAAAGGTTCTTTATTTTTGGAGATTTTTTTTTTTCAGACAGACGGAGAGAGACAGAGAGACAGAAAGCAAGAAATCACCCCCTAGGGGGATGGCCATGCTGCAATCTCTTCTCCTCCATTCTCCTCTTGGGATCTTGGGCACGCATGAACACGCCCCCAGTGTGAGTTTAAGCCACTGGGTCCGGGACGTGAACCACAGTCGACTACGTGGGAGTCCAGTGACATAGCCATTCCGCTAACTGCTGGTCCCAAGAACAAAAGGTTCTGGTAGCTTTCTTCAACACTAATACTGGCATTTTATTTTAAATTTTATCATTGTGGCTTTATTTGTATTAATAAAATAAAGTTATCACTCTACCACATGGTTATTGTTCATTCAGATACTCTCACAAATATAGAATAAAAGATGTAGTCATGGACTAGTATGTACTGTTATATAATTGATACAAATTTTACTCTTGGGACCAGCAGCTGGCATAATAGCTATGTCACTGGACTCCCATGTAGTCAACCATGGTTCAAGTCCTGGAGCCAGTAGCTTAAACTCATGCCGGGCATGTGTGCGTGTGTGCCCAAGATCTAGAGAGGAGAATGGAGGAGAAGGGACTGTGGCACAGTCATCCCCCCTGGGAGGTGATATCTCGCTTTCTGTCTCTCTGTCTGTCTTTCTGGTGAGCGCACACGCGCTGTAGCAAAAAACCTCTCCCAAAAACAAAAAACAAAAGCCAAAGCAAACAAACAAACAAAAGACTCCAATCATCAATTACTAATATGCTTAAAACAAATGAAAAAAACAAATAGAAAGCTTCAGCATAGAAATAGAACGTCCCAGCAGACAAAAGACACAAAGAAAAACCAAATGTAAGTTTTAGTTCTAAAAAACTGAATTAAAAAGCTCCCATCAGTGGTTTTAATAGCAGAAAGAAGATGACAGAAGGAAGAATTAGTGAACTGGAAATTAAAAAAATAGAAATTGTATCAAATTGAATAGCAGAGAAAAAAAATGGATGGAAAAAATTCATGGATCCCCAGAATCCTGAGGATCTATAACAAAAGATTATCATTTACCTCATCAGAATGCTGGAGGGACAGGAAAAATGGGGGGGGGGTGCTAAGGAAGAACTCAAGGACACTATAGCTAAAACTTGCGGAATTTTGCAAGAGACATAAACCTACAGATTTAAGGAGCCAAGAAAGCCCCTAATGGGAAATCCAACAAAATTCATGCCAAAACCTCTTAAAATTAAACTTTGGAAAACTAAAAACATAGGAAAAGAATCTTGAAAGAATTTTAAGAAAAATGACATCTTTACCCAAAGGAAAAACAAAGACAAAATCAAAAGCAATTCAGGTGACAGGATTTCTCATCCTTCTGCTTTTCATCAGAAGCCATGGAGGCCAGAGGAAGTGGTATATTTTTCAAGTGCTGAGAGACTAGAACTATCAACTCATAATCCTGTTCTTAGTGAGAATATGCTTTAGGAACGAGTAGAAAAATGAAAGAAAACTAAGAGAATATCAATAGATCATCATACATAATTGTGATGGAAGTTTTCTGAACCAAAAGGCACTGATAAGAGAAAGAACTTTGATGTATGAGGAAAGAAGAAAAATCTTTTTTTTTCCACTAAAAAAAAAAAATGGGTAAATACAATAGACTTTTTATTTTACTCTTGAGTTTTCTGAATTATGCTAGGTGACAGAAGCAAATAACATTACATTTCATGGTCTGGTTTTAAATACATGTAAAATAACTAAGACATATTGTGAACGAGGAAAGCCTTTAAATTTCACGTGCACTGGTAAAATGATGCCACAAATAGACTATAGTAAGTTATGCACATATAACGTAATACCTAAAGAAACCATTAACAACATTACACAAAGAGATGTACATAAAAATCACTATAGCTAAATCAGAATGAGATTTTAAGATTATTCCATGATTTAAAAAATGTTGACACCAAAAAAGTTGATTACTAAAAGGCAAAAAAAAAAAAAAACCCAAAAACCAAAAAACTGTATTTTGTGAAAGGTATTGTTGAGAGAATAAAAAGAAAATATGGAGAGAAAATATTTATAAACCACATATCTGACAAATAAGTATCTGAAACTTAAGCTTTCAGAAAGCAGAAAAAAAGAGCAAATGATCTACTTAGAACATGAGCAAAAGACATGCAGAGACATTTCTCTGAAGCAGATGTATTGGTGGCAAAAGCACATAAAAAGACGTTCAGCACCATCAGTCATTAGAGAAATTATAATTTAAACCACAGGGAAAACTTACTACATGTCGGTGGAATAGTTCTGCTAAAACATAGTGACAACACCCAGTGCTGGTGAGGATGAGGAGAAACTGGATCACTCGTGCATTGCTGGTGAAAATGTGAAGTGCTAATCACACTGAAAAACGGTTAGCAAATTTATGTTAATACAACTAAGCTATCTACTGTAACATGACTCAGCAATTGAACTCCTGGGTATTTGTCCCATGATATGAAGCTACATATTCTCATACAATCTCTACATCAATGTCTAAGCATCTTTATTTGTAGAACCCCAAAATGGGAACAGCCTATATTTCCTTTAATAGCTTAATGAATAAACAAATGGAAACATCCATCCCTTGGTATTCAACTCCAAAAGGAATAAAATATTGATAATAATTTTGTTGAGTAAAAAAAGCCAGCTCCCAAAGATTAGATACAGCGTAGTTTCATTTTCATAACATTCTTGAAGTTATAAAATTATAGAGATGGAGAACTGATTAGAGGTTGCCATGGTGAAGGAGGGGTGGGGCAGGAGAGAAACAGGTATGGCTATAAATAGACCACACAAGAAATCCTTGTGGTGATGAAAATATTCAGTATCTTGATTGACTCAAGAGCAATATCCTAGTTTTGATATGGTACTGTGGTTCTGCAAGATGTTACCGTTGGGGGGAAGTAGATGGTATCTTTGTATTATTTCCCACAGCTATATATGAATCTATAAATACCTTAAAATCAAAAACATAGTAAAGAAACAGCGTAAGTGAGCAGAAGAGTAGAATACATGAAGATTAGCCAGTTTATAGATCAGAATATCTAAAAGGTTGAAGAAAATATTGAAATCCTCTCGGTGTTCCGTTTCAGCTAGAAAAATGAAAATGGAAGCAAATAATGTGTTACGTCTCCCCATTAGCTCTATAAAAATAAGAAAGGAATACTAGCATTTTTCTCCAGGGAGAATGTGAGGAAATTCACACACTCATACTAATTGCCCAGCCTCTTGGAAAATTATATGTTGCAATAGCTACTCAAGTGAATAATTCAATTGTATCTGCAACCTCATTTCTGGGCATTAATTACCTAAAAATCAAAGCTCCAGTGCACAAGGAAGTGAGTGGGAAGAGGGGAAGAAAGAAATTATTGATTTTTTTTTTCTTTATAATCTTTATTTAGTTACACCTCCCGTAAAGACTTGCCCTGATATTGACGTATGAAAAAACAGATGGAAGGAGGGGTGAAAAAGAAATGTGATTTCTGTTATCAGCTATGACAGGTAAAAGCTAGACATCACTTCTGTTTTTATCACAAGAAAAAAGGCTGAACAAACTGAACAGCAACAACTTTCTTAGGAACCATCTGAGAATTTAAGTCACAGGGTAAATCACCATCCTGAAATCTGGAGAAACAGATGAATATAGAACATCACAGCTGAGGTCGGCTTACTTGGAAATGAAGCTACTAGAGCCATAAACTAGAGTAGAAATGCCGACTGAAGGGTAATTTTTATGAATGACTAAAGGCTTAGGGTAGACTAGCTTGAGAGCGAGAAACTCCTAGGGACCCAGGACTAGGTTGGGTGGGTGAGCCTTTATGGGTTCTATTTCTAGGAACATCATCAGATTCTTACAAAAAGATAGTAGAAAAATTCCTTTATGTTTTGGGCAGGGGGAGGGAAACGTAAACATTTTCTCATAAGCTCACAGCAACCTTTGTAACAGAATAAATTCTCCAAGGAAAACTTTTTCAGTCTTATCTGTCCTAGAGGGGAGGGCAATTAGCCAACAGCAGATTGCTCTAGACTTCCTGTCTCCTTTGAGAGGAGGAAAAAAAGCTGAGAAATACTTGGGAAGGTCACATCCCAGGGACACAGGCCCACTGAAAGACTGTGATGTCATCATGAGCCTATAGAGTACCTCGTTTCCTTACCTTGCCACCATAGCAACAAGCTTCCAGTATAATAGCAATGGATTTAATTGAGTGCAAAGCACAGGTTCAATTAAAGGAGTTTTTAGAGAAACCCAAAGGCAACAGGGGATACAGAAAGAGGAATTTGAAGCCCCTTGAACGTGTCACTACAGCAAACATTCAACACAATCATCTGCTAGTCATATTAACACAAAACCTCACACAAAAAGCCTGTTTAATTTGGTTTCTATTACCCAACCTCATGTCAGGCTTTCAACAAAAAATTACAAGGCATGCTAAAATTTAAGGGGAAAAAAAACAATATAAAGAGAGAGTATCAGAACTTGACTCAGCTGTGACACAGATGTTAGAATCATAAGACAGGATTCAAAATAACTATGATTAATGTGTTAAGGATGTTGATAGAAAAAAGTGCACAATAAGCAACAACAGATGGGTAGTGTGAACAGAGAGAAATAAACACTAAGAAGTGATCAATAGTAAGTGCTGGAGATATTTATTTATTTTTTTTGGAGAGGTTTTTGCTATAGGGCATGTGCGCTCGCCAGAAAGAGAGAGACAGAGAGACAGAAAGAAGAAATCACCCCCCGGGGGGGATGGCCACGTTGCAATCCCTTCTCCTCCATTCTCCTCTCCGGATCTTGGGCACGCACGCACATGTGCCCGGCATGAGTTTAAGACATTGGGTCCAGACTTGACTGCAGTCGACTACATGGGAGTTCAGCGGCATAGCCATTATGCCAGCTGCTGGTCCCCAATACAGACTACTTCTGAGGGTTAATCAGTAGATTGGACAAGGCTAAGGAAAGAATCAATGAACTTGGATACATGCCAACTGGTTTCTATTACCCAACCTCATGTCAGGCTTTCAACAAAAAATTACAAGGCATGCTAAAATTTAAGGGGAAAAAAAAACAATATAAAGAGAGAGTATCAGAACTTGACTCAGCTGTGACACAGATGTTAGAATCATAAGACAGGATTCAAAATAACTATGATTAATGTGTTAAGGATGTTGATAGAAAAAAGTGCACAATAAGCAACAACAGATGGGTAGTGTGAACAGAGAGAAATAAACACTAAGAAGTGATCAATAGTAAGTGCTGGAGATATTTATTTATTTTTTTTGGAGAGGTTTTTGCTATAGGGCATGTGCGCTCGCCAGAAAGAGAGAGACAGAGAGACAGAAAGAAGAAATCACCCCCCGGGGGGGATGGCCACGTTGCAATCCCTTCTCCTCCATTCTCCTCTCCGGATCTTGGGCACGCACGCACATGTGCCCGGCATGAGTTTAAGACATTGGGTCCAGACTTGACTGCAGTCGACTACATGGGAGTTCAGCGGCATAGCCATTATGCCAGCTGCTGGTCCCCAATACAGACTACTTCTGAGGGTTAATCAGTAGATTGGACAAGGCTAAGGAAAGAATCAATGAACTTGGATACATGCCAACAGACATTTTCAAAACTAAAATGCAAAGAGGAAAAAGAATGGGAAAAAAGGAAACAAAAATCCAAGACGACAGGGCAATTATGAAAGATATAACATCTGTGCAATTGCACTACCAGTGAGAGAAGAAACAGAGAGAGGAAAATAAAAAAAAAAAAAATTGAAGTATTAGTGGCCAGAAATCTTCCAAAATTAGTGATGAACACCAAATCAAAGTTGTAGCAAGCTCAGAGAACCCCAAGCAAAGCAAATTTCAAAAATGACAACTGGGCACATTATATCCAAACTGTAGAGAACCGAAGTAAATGAGAAATACTTGAAAAAGACAGAGAAAAAAATAATTACACTCAACTTCTTATAAGAAGCCTTGAAATCAGGAAGAAAATTGATGAACTATTGAAACTGTTGAAAGAAAGAAATCACCAATGTAAAATGCTTTAATCTGGTTAAATTATTCTTCAAAAATAAAGGAGAAAAAAATAATTTCTCAGATAAACTAAAATCTGAAAAAATGTGTTGTCATTACTTTCCCTTGTATGAGATAGGAAAAGAACTTTTTCAGAAAATAAAAAATGATAAGGACAGAAACTTGGATCTATATAATAAAAGGAAAAGCTTTGGAGAAGAAATAAATGAAGATAAAATAAAAACTTTTATTTTTTAATTCTCAAGTGATAAAATAGACAATTTTTTGTTTAAAGTAATAATAGTACTTAATAGCAAAATTTCTGTAATTACAAAAAACAGATAAATAAAATAAAGTCGAGCCACATTATAAGGCCTGAAAGAGTGGAATTGGAAATATTCCCTAGTAGAGTAACTGCACTATTCATGAAGAAGCATAATGTTATTTTATCATAGACTTAGATCATTTTAACTGTGTATTGCAAACTCTAGAGCTGATCACTAAAAATTCTTTAAAGGAGTATAATTGATATGCTAAAAGAAAGAAAAGAGAATCACACAATATGCTCAATTAAAATTAGAGAAGGCAGAAAAATAGTAGAGGATAAAAAAGAAACAAATAACAAATGCAGGAAAAACAACCCCAAACAAACAAACAAACCAAGCAAAGAAATGCCCCTAAAACCCTAAGAAACAAAAAACCCAGTTATAAGGAAAATAGATATCGTCCAATTACAACAATAAGCACTCTAATTGTGAATGGTCTAAATTCACTCATTGCAAGATGGAGACAGAGTGGGTGAGAAAGATCCAAAATCCACTTCAAATATAAACACACAGATAGGTTAGAAGTAAGAGAGGAGAAAGAGAGAGGGATTATGCTGACACGAATCAAATGAAAGTGAGAGCAGTAATATTAGTTTCAGACAGAGCAGACTTCAGAACTAGGTAGTTGTCAAGGATAAAGAAGGTCACTACATTTAGAAATTGTTAGATCCAGTAGGCAGAAAATCAGGAAAGATATAGCTGATAGGAATGACACCATCAATCAACTGGATGACATTGACAGTTTCAGAATATTTCATCCAACAACGGCAGAATACACATTTTTCTCACGGTCACATGGAACATTCACCAAGATAGACTTGAATCATAAAACACACCTTAACAAATTTGAAATAATCAAAACCACATATGATATCTTTTAAACCATGGCAGACTTGAATTAGAAATGATTATCAGAAAGATAGCTGGAAAACCCTTAAGTATTTGGAAATTAAATAACACACGTGTGAGTAATATATGGACTCAAAGAAAATGTCTTGGGAAAAATTTATAAATATTTTGAATCAAATGAAAATGAAAATACGACGTCTCAAACATTGCGGGATGCAGTGAAAGCTGTATTTACAGGGAAATTTATAGCATTGAATGATATAATAGTAAAGAAGAGAATTATGAAATGGATAATCCAAGCTTCTGTGATAGGGACCGATAGAAGAAGAGAAATTAAGTCTAAATCTAGCAGAAAAAAAAAAAACTGGAGTACAAAATTAATGAAATTAGAAAGAAAAAAATTTTAGAAATCAACATAAACAAATGCTGGTTCTGAAAAGATCAATTAAATTGACAAACCTCTAGCTAGACTGACCAATAAAAAAGATATTAATATAGGAAATGAGAGGATTACTACTGGTGGGATGAACATTAAGATGATAATAAAGGAACATTATGAAAATTTTATTCCTAAACTTTTTTTTTTTTTTTGGAGAGGTTTTTACTATAGGGTGCATGCACTTGCCAGAAAGACAGAGAGAGAGACAGAGAGACAGAAGGCAAGAAATCATCCCCCAGGGGGTTGGCCATGCCGCAATCCCTCGGGATCTTGGGCACACATGCACCTGGCATGAGTTTAAGTCACCGAGTCCGGGACTCAAACTGTGGTTGACTACATGGGAGTCTAGCAACATAGCCATTACATCATCTGCTGGTCCCATTATTCCTAAAATTTTAATAAGTTAGATGAGCTAGACAAATTCTTTGAAAGATACAAACTTCCAAATCTCAGAGAAGAAAAAGATGATGAATAGGACTATAGGTATTAAGTTCATTGAATCAATATTTAATAATCATCTAGCAAAGGAGGTACAAGGTGAATTTTATGAAATTGTTAAGAAAGAATGATAGAAATTCCCTACAATTTGTTCTGGAAAACAGACACAGAGGGAATATTTTCCAACTCATTTTATAATGCCTGCTTTAGCCTATTACCAAAACCAGATGAAGACATTCTTTGAAAGGAAAACTTCAGATCGAATATCTCCAATGAACATGGACATAAAAATCCTCAACAAAACATTAGCAAAAAGAAGCCAGCATGGATAAAAGAATTTTATACTACAATCAAGTAGAATATTTTTCCGGATGTATAAGGCTGGCTAAATATTTGAAAACCAGCTCATCAATAGGCTAAGGAAGAAAAATCAGGTGGTCATATCCAGATATGCAGAAAATGCATTTGACAAAATTCATTCTTAATAAAAACAAATAAAATCAATCACCTCTCAGCAAACTAGGAACAGGAAAATGTTCACATTTTGATAAAGAGTGTTAACGAACACCAGTAGCTAATGTTCTTAATGCAGAGAAATTAGATGCTTTCCCTTTAAGATTATTATTAAAAACAAAAAAAAATTTAAAAACTTTGTTTGATTGGAGCCAGCAGGTAGAGCTGAGGTTAAGGTACTGGAGTCCAACATGGCTGACCTCTATTTGAGTCCCAGACCCAGTGACTTGAAAAATCATGTAGGTGTCTGTATATGTGCTTGTGTGTGCCTGCCCAAAATCCTGGGAGGGAATGTAGAAGAATGGAATTGAGAAGTGGCCATCTTCCCTGAGGGGTGATTTCTCACTTTTCCTCTCTTTGACTCTCTTTTTCTTCAGTGAGTGCATGCACCCTATTACAAAAACCGACTAACAAACAAAAAATTAACTTTATTTTTATTTTTTAATATTTATTGCATTTTAAGAGAGAGGGAGTGGGGGGGTGAGGAGAGAGAAAGAAGGGAGAGAGAGACATATATAGGTATTTTTGACCGCATTTTGCTCAGTGAAGATCCTCCTGCCCAACCTCCCAATTAGCTAGGACCACAGGTATGCACAACTGCTTCCAACATGTTAAAGATACCTCAGGAACTGAACTTGGGCTTCCCATGTGGTTTCAAGCTAGGCGGTGGTGCTAACTGTGGGCCACAGGGGATAGGCCTATATTATTTTAAAATTGAAGTTATTTTTAATATTTAAAATGTTTGTTAAAAACTTTGTTACTATATAGTAATTATGAGGCAATAATAATTGCTCAACTAAATATAGGACAATGATTGACAATGAACAATGACAAAGCTTGAAATGTAGTTGATTTCATCATAGCAGCTTAAGAAAAGAAACTAAGGGGACCAATGGTTGGCTTAATGGCTATGTTGCTGGACTCCCATGTAGTTGACCGTGGTTCGAATCCTGGACCTGATGGTTTAAACTCATGCCGGATGCGTGTGCATGCGTGCCCAAGATCCTGAGAGGAGAATGGAGGAGAAGGGATTGTGGTGTGGCCATCTGCCGTGGGTGGTGATTTCTTTGTTTCTGTCTCTCTGTTTTTCTGGAGAGTGCATGTGCCCTATAGCAAAAACTTCTAAAAAAAAAATAAGAAAAGAAAAGAAAAAGAAAAGAACCTAAAACCGCCTGCATTTCCTCAGCAGGCCAAATGTCAGTAATGTCTAGAGATAAAACAAGAGGGTCATGTGGTCATGTGATGCTTCTCTTTCCTGGAAATTAAACCTTCGGAAATAGAATCAAGGCAAAGGAACCAATGAAAGAAAAGTATTAATTCACATAAAAATATTAAAATTGGAAAGTAATGTGCAGTATGAAAGAGGGAATGTGTATTTAGTCATGTGAGGAATATTTGATTAAAGCCATACTGTTCCTAACTAAAGAAAAATGTACTTCAGAAAAGAGGGTGGTTTCATGGTCTCGTGGTAAAGACAGCTAGATCCTACATGGCTGGCTGTGCTATTTGAATCCTGGACCCAGTGACTTGAGAAATACACCGAGTGCATTTGCATGCATGCCCCAAATCCTGAAAGGAGGCTGAGACGGAGAAAAAGAGATTGTGGCATGACCATTCCCCATGAAGGGTGTTTTCTCCTTTCCCTCTCTGTCACTCTTTGGCAAGGGCATTTTTTTTTTCCAGGAAAGAAAAAGAATAAGTTATAAACATCATTCATTAGAATTTATAGTATGATTGTACAATGAAACTACTACGCATTAACGAACACATGACTCCATTAAAAAAAAATCCATGTGATTATGTGCTATAGGGTTTTTCTAGAATGCTCTAAGGTAAGTCCTTAATGCCTTTCCTCTTTGATAATAAATTGTCTTTCTGACCAGTTGTTTCCAGTCAACATTCTCCCACCTACCATCAGTCTGGATGTCTAGGTGGGGGTATAAACAGTGTTTTGAACACTGACTGTCTATTTAATTGGTTTCTCCAATCATAACCTACAATAGGAATCACCACATCCTAACCCCCACATTCTCAGCGTTTTTTTTCATCATCAGTCATTCTGACTTCCTTTCCATTGGTAAAGTTGGATTGATCTAGGAAAACGAATCACTTCTGAATAACCCTTCAGATCGAAGATGCTTGCAATGTTGCATTTTGCCAATGGGTTCAGTCTCTGAATTGGTGATGTATCCCTGGCCATCGTACTCAAATGCAGGCTGCACCTCACCTCCATGGTTTTTCTTCTTGAGAGTTCCCTCTGATTCTGTAGGGCATAGTTCCAGGCTGTATATAATGTTACATCACAGTGTTTGGTCACAGAGAACCTGACGTGAGATCCCTTAGTACTGTCAACCTCCGTCATCTAAGAGGGTCTGACTAGATTGTCTGTTGAGGCTAACCATAAATGGTGATCTGGTTCTCTGAATCATCCCATTTCACTCATAGGAAATGTTTAGCAAGGTCAAAGATACGACCTAACAGAGCAAACAGGTACTGACTGCTGATTGTGTGCCAGACTCTGCTTTTTATTATTTTCTTTAAATCTCCCTTAGGTCTAGGAGGTAATATTATTTTTACTTTGCAGATGAGGATAGTGTGACTCAGCGAGATGACACAACTTGCCCAAGAGCACAAAACAAAACTATTAATTGAAGGCATTCTGATTACAGATTGACACTTCTGTGTATTACGTGACCTCCAAATTGGGCACCCTGCTAGGATTGAAATACAAGTAGAAAATCCAGACATATTCTTGTGACTTAAGCATCTTATCTTCCATTTACAGGCACATGTGATTAGAGACTGTGGTATGAATTAGTGCAAACAAATTCGAGGAACGGATGTTACCAACATCAACAAGTCTGTCATCAAAAACTCTCTCATTAATTGTCTGTGGCTGGAATTGTTCATTTTTTTGGTGATCCTTACATAGGTTCTTACATTTATACTTTAGGTTCAGCTCTAAGTCAGACTGAAGTTGTAAAAATTCTGTTGCCTACTTAGAATTAACCACTTGTAAAGGCATTCTTAAAGATTCATCGGACAGTTTTATTATGAAGATAGACATTATTGTGAGCAAGGTTTTGCATGTCAGGATTTCTACCATTGAGTATAGCCTTGAAGGTCAAGGAAAACCCAGCTCAAAGATACTTGTAAAATATTAGTATGTAATCTATTTTAAAAAATGAAAAATTTCAAAATGTATTATGCTAAAATTGCTGCCAGTTTAAATTCATGTCCATTTCTGATTTCCGCTGTAATATAAATACTCATAGCTATTAGAGGTTACCTGAAGTTACTTAAAAGAAATTAAATCCATACTATTGCAGAGAACACTCACATATTTCCTAATTGTATTCCATTAGGACAGAATTTTAATTTTTAGAAAATTAATTCTGTTAGATTTGATGCTCGAGATAGAGAAGTAGAGAGAATTGAACCACTTAGCCCTTAAATTTTTTTTCCAGAGGCTATTAGCAAACCCACATATTCTTGTGATCTAGTTAAATATTGTTTTCCCCATACTACTCCCATGACAGATGAATCAGTGAAGTTACCAAAAACAGAAAATTCAACTGCTAAGACTTTGCTGTCTAGAGGCAATGGTTAAAACAAACAAACAAACAAATAAATAAATAAATGGAAAAAGTTTAATTTAGGGGGAAAGACCCATAAAAGCAGAACACATAACCCAATAGCAAATTTTTCAGTTTTCAGTTATGAAACACCTAAAGAATTTGAACAGCTAAGGAAAAGCTTCACTGTTTACTTTCAAAAACCTGTCTCATGCACTCATGAGACTTTACTAGTTAGCTGCAGCATCCCATAGAATCACCCCTGACCTCTGACTGAATGAAATGAGACTTCACAACAAAATCATACTATTAGTCACTATTGGCAGTGTTTCTTGTGGGCTAGCAATAGGCACTATACTACATACTTTAGTGCTTGGAACGGTGGGCATTTATTTAGTTTAGGAATCTGTAGGTAAACAGCTGGGATGGGCCAAGCTGGGCAATTCTATTGTGAGTCTTGCTGAGTTCATTCAACTGGAGATCATTTGCCAAGTTGCACAGTCTTAGCCTACAGCAGGCTAGCTCAGGGTTCCAAGGATCCAGAGAGAGGATAGACCCCAATGTTTAATGGCTCTGCTTCTGTCACAGAGTAAGTGACATGACAAAGACTACATGTGAGGGATAAAGAAACATGATACTTTTTTTTTTTTTTGAGTGGTTTTTGCTATAGGGCGCGTGTGCGTGCCAGAAATACAGAGAAACAGAGAGACAGAAAGCGAGAAATCACTCCCCAGGGGGGATGGCCATGCCACAATACCTTCTCCTCCATTCTCTTCTTCTCCTCCATTCTCTTCTTAGGATCTTGGGTACACACACACATGCACCTGGCATGAGTTTAAGCCAACAGGCCTGGTACTTGAACCATGGTCGACTACATGGCAATCCAGTGACATAGCTATTACGTCAACTGCTGGTCCCAACATGATACTTTTTTATTCAAGGAGCTGCAAACAGCATCATGAAGTAGAGTAGAAGGATTTTGGCTGCATTTTGAAATCGACCACAGTCAATAAGTAACAGAGCCAGGCTTTGAACACCAAATCCAAAGCACAGATCCTTAAACTGATCCTACCGTGCCTCTCAAAAATGGCATCTTCACAGTTTTTAAGACTATCATCCCTGTTTCTGGAAGGATCTTTGCTTCTCTGTTTTACAAAAGTACTCTTTTCCAACCTAACAAGCATTTTTTTTTTTCTGTGCAAGTGTGTTCTGTGCATTCATCCATTACAGCATCTATCACATTACACATAATGAAGTATTTATCATAATACAGTATGTGCCCTGTAGACTAGGGCAGGGATTATGTGTAATTATTATCTTCAGCCCTGATTCTTAGCCCAGTCTCTGGCAGAAGGTGTGTGCTAAAGTATCTCATATTGAAGAAAGTTATAATAACTTATCTATTTAAAACCAGCTGTTTTTTTTTTTTTTTTTTTTTTAAACACCCGTTTTTTTTTTTTTTTTTTTTTTTTTTTTGGAGAGGTTTTTGCTATAGGGTGCATGTGCTCGCCAGACAGACAGAGGGAGACAGAGAGACAGAAAGCAAGAAATCACCCCCCAGGGGGGATGGCCACACCACAATCCCTTCTCCTCCATTCTCCTCTCGGGATCTTGGGCACACACGCACACGTGCCCGGTTTGAGTTTAACCCACCGGGTCCGGGACTCGGACTGCGGTTGACTACGTGGGAGTCCAGCGACATAGCCATTACGCTAACTGCTGGTCCCAAAACCAGCTGGTTTTTCACTTTCATATCCAAAAAGTTTATTTGAATAGTTAGTATCCTTAGCTTTTGGTAAAATATCTTCAAATCCTTTGAATAAAGTAATACTTTTAATTTTTGACCCTCCAAATCCAGATAAGTTCTCCATTTCTTAGTTTTTTTTTTTTTTTTTTGTATCTGCTATAGTAACAATGACATTAATTTCAACAACAATTATTTAGATGCACAAAATAAGAAAGGACTTTAGGAGGCCAAGCAGATGGCATGGTGGTTAAGGCAAGGGATTCCCACCTGTCCAATCATGGTTGGAATCCCAGACCAGTAGCTTGAAAACATGCCAGGGGCATATGTGTGCATGCCCAAAATCCCAAGAGGAGAATGGAGAAGAAGGGGGTTGCAGAGTAGTAATTCCCAGGGTGATTTCTCAATTTCCCTTTCTCTGTCTCTCTCTGGAGAGTGTATGAGCCCTATGGAAAAAAAAAACATAAAAATAAATAAGTAAATAAATACAAGGAAGGACTTTACAGCTGACTTCACATTCAGTTTGGTAATAGAAGGGTTGGGATAAGGCTAAGATTCCTCAGTCTGCCTATCTATGCTTTATTAGAAATATTTTATTATTACAATTTTTTTTAAGTTTGCTATAGAGCATGCATGCTCAGCAGAGAGAGAGAGAGAGAGAGAGAAAGAGAGAGAGAGAGAGACAATGAGAAAGTAAGGCACCAGGTCTGGGACTTGAACTACATTTGGCCCTGTGGGAGTCCAGCATTTTAACCAGTATGCTACCTGCTGACCCTGCTACCTGTGCTTTTTTGTTGTTGTTGTTGTTGAGATTTTCGCTAGAGGGCGCGTGTGCTCGCCAGACAGACAGAGAGAGACAGAGAGACAGAAAGCGAGAACTCACCCCCCAGGGGGTATGGCCACGCCGCAATCCCTTCTCCTCCATTCTCCTCTCGGGATCTTGGGCACGCACGCACACGCGCCCTGCGTGAGTTTTAAGCCACCGGGTCCGGCACGCGAACACGCGGTCGACTACGTGGGAGTCCAGCGACATAGCCATTACACTAACTGCTGGTTCCCCTGTGCTTTTTAATAATGGTACTTTTGGCACCTCAAGAGAAATAGGTTCTCTAAAGTGGGAATGCCTCCTTTCTTTCCTGGAGCTCATGTTGACTTTAGGTGCCCCCACAGCCATTGCTTCTCTGGGCTTTATTCCTCATCTGTAGGCTGTTCGAATTACTCTTGAACACTCTGCACACATGTGCCAACAACAGAGCAAGAGAACGAGCTAGCAGGAAGGAATGGGAGATGGGTGCAATTCAAACTAGGTGCAAGGGTAGACGAAACGTAAGTGAAAAATGCTCAGATCAGTGACATAGTGTTTTCGTTAGTGTTCCCAATACTGAAAAGCTGGTAGAATGCTAATCCATCTATGCTCCCCAGATTAAATGAACCAATATTTATCCTGAGCTGTTACACACAGTGCACCCCTGTAGTCTCTACTTGCCAGCTGGGAGACTTTGCCAAGCTACTTAATCCGTGAGCTTTAGTTTCCTTCACTTGGATGTTTCAAAGCTGGTCTTGTCCACATGTCTTGGGCGGAGTATCTTCTCTTGGCAGGAATGTAACCTATTGTAGGTATTTATTGCCTTTCATCTTATATATAAGCCTAACTCTAGTGATTAAACCAAGAGCAGGAAAAACAAGAATGTCAGCATAAAACGCAAGAGGGATGATCTACTCTTCCATTTAAAGATGAATGTTTTCTATGGGTGTCGTTTCCAAAAGGGCATTTTTCTTTTCTTTTCTTTTCTTTTATTTGGGAATAACACAAAGTTCCAGCATTACTAGGTAACGTACTTTTCTTTCACATGTAGTCTTATCCTCTGGCATTATTAAAACTTCACGCACTGGAGCATTTGTCATCCTCATTTTAAAATTCCTAGGTAAGGACTTAGGAGTCGTGATAGCTATTAACATAAAGCCAAAGATAATTTGGCATTTAAAAAAATATATATATGACAAATCCATTCACCATCCTAGGTCTTTCTTTCCATTTGGCCAAATCAATCCCTTCGATGAGCTGTTCTCTGCCATTCTTCCTTCCTGCTTCCTGATGTACTCACCCACCCACAACTACCTACTTGGTTAATTGTCTAAATGGAAGTTTTAGAAATTCCATAGGTGTCATCACAAAGAAATTCCCATCTGAGCCTCCCGTGGGTCTCTTTTCTTATTAATATAACTACATTAAAGTGCTATTGAAATTCTTTAGACTTTTTCTGTGTGGGTGCCCAAATTATGTTATTCATTCACTGAATATATAAATTAAATATTAGCATTGCTAAAATTATAGACACAATGACTAATGCCTAAGGGAAGATATGTAAAATAGCATAAATTCAAAAAGCGAGACATAACTTCTAACGCTGAAACCAAAATGCTGACAAGTATTTGGCATCGTAATTCCTACTTTATTATCCTTGGAGACTCACAATTTTAGAATTTATCTGTTGTTTGTAAGACCCATGGAATTCAAGAGAAATCTGAGAAGACTCGGAGTCTCAATTCCCTCAGGTTTGTGTTATTTCGCTAGGTCGAGAAGATGCTGACAGGGGGTAAGAGGAACATAAAACATATTGTAGAAAAAGGCAGTAAAACTTTGCTTCTGTGGCCCGCTATTGCTCTTTTACTTGTGTCTTCCATCTTCCCTTTATGAACTTCCATGAAGTAATGGCTAACACTAAAGGTTTCAGAGGGGGCTATGCCCTAAGCAATATCACCCCAGAATGATACGGTAGCTCTTAGATCTCAAGTGGTCCATATGTTTAAGTTTCACATTTTTCTAGATGAGAGAAGATAGTGGCTATGTTGGGGCAAAAGGATGAGTTAATGGGTATATCAGATCATCTATTGGCCTTTAAAAGTTTACTTTCCACCCCTTGTCATCTGTCTGCTTGGGAGGTTCACTTACAAGAGATCTGTTAATGGTTTCCTGTGTGGGATTGCTTGATAAAATATAGAGCCCCCACTTAACACCTGAATTTCAGATAAACATTGAGTGTATGCTCAGTATAAGTATGTCCCATGAGATATTTGGGACATACTTTTATTTATTTATTTTTTTGAATTTAGAGGTTTTCACCACTGGGCGCCTGTACTCACTGGAGAGAGAGCGAGAGAGAGAGTGAGAGGGAAAGTGAGAAATCACTCCTTGGGGGAATGGCCATGCCACAATCTCTTCTCCTCCAATCTCTTCCTGGGAACTTGGGCCCACACCCACAGGTGCCTGGTGTGATTTTCAGCCACTGGGTCTCAGATTTAAACCGTGGTCGGCCCTGTGGGAGTCCAGTGATGTAAGTGCTACTCCAACTGCAGGCCCTGGTGTCTTGTATTTTTAATTTGTTAATTCTGGAAACCCAATTTTCATCTCATCTGGTTTCTCTCTGACTTTCACTACTGAGGAACTTCAGTGGAAGGCTAAAGAAGGAAAGAGAGTTTAAAATAGTTTGCAAAGTCACCTTAGGCAGGCTTTGTTCCTTGACCAAAGCTCACTGCTTCTCTCAAAGAGACTTTCTCTGGAGGACTCTCTCTTTCC
>NW_006205986.1:437721-480989 GCF_000334495.1 Tupaia belangeri chinensis
CCTGTAGGCAGAGAGATGGAAATGACTCTACTGATGTTACTAGTTCTATGTTACTATACCATCCCTTAAGATCCCCTGAAACCCAGCTATACAGTTGAAAATGATCTCTGTGTAAATTAACCTTCCTTAAATAGTTCTATTGAAGGAATTCTAACAAGACCGAAGTCAAGGTACTTTCCAAAACTCGATTCTGTTGCATATTGAAAGATGAATTAATTAAATCCAGTAGTTTCTTATTTAGCCGAATATGCTTCTTTCCTATGGATCTGTTAGAATCCCTGATGTGTTTAAGGTACAAATCAGTCTCTACCCTCAGGGAAATTTGTGATCTAATAAAGACGTTAAGTGGAAAGGAAAGTATCTTTAGCTCAATCCCATTTCAGTCATTTTAAATACAATTTCTCAAGCAATTTTTATAACAGTTCAATGGGAAAGGTGTTCTTAATTCCACAGATGATGGGGATGAGGCTCAAAAAGGCTAGTAGAAAATTATAAGTATTTTTGTTAATGTCTTAACTACTAGAGCATGCCAGAGCCTCGTTCCATTGAAGCTTACCTTTCAGATACTATTTTAGGTTTGTGGAGCGCTTACTACAAGCCCGTTCTTAGCACTTTACACATACTTACTAACTGAATGCTCCCTAAAACCTTGTGACATGGGAACAAATATTAACAGCTAAGGAAACTGAAACACAGAAAGTTTATGTAATTTTCCTAGGTGGTAAGATATGGAGTAAAATGTGGAGAGGCCAAAGCCTGAGCCTTTATAAGGGCTCCGGAGCTCACCTGCCTATTCTGCAACTCTGCCATGACTTAACCCAACAGAGGGCTGTATTTAATATTATTTTTATTAGAGAGAGATTGTTGCTATAGGGTGTGTGCACTTGCTGGAGAGAAAGAGAGACAGAGCGACAGAAAACGAGAAAGCACACCCCCCCCTCGGGGTGGGGGGTGGGGATGGCCATGCTGCAATCCTTTCTCCTTCATTCTCCTCTCAGGATCTTGGGCAGTCACACACTCACACCCTGTGTGAGTTTTAAGCCACTGGGTCCAGGACTCAAACCATGGTCGAGTGTGTGAGAGTTCAGAGACGTAACCATTATGCCATTCCCTGGTCCCTCTTTGATCTTAAAGACTAACCTTAAGACATATTTGAAATAACTTGTCTAGTGTGTTTTTTTGTTGCTATAATTAAACACCACAGACTATTTTATAATAAAGTTTATTTAGCTAATGGTTTTGGAGGCTAGGAAGTCCAAGAACATGGCATCTAGTGAAAGCCTTCACATTGTGTCATGACATGGTAAAATGGATCGCTTGGTGAGAAGGCAAGTCAAGAAAGCCAGAGAGCTCACTTTTATAGCAAAGCTACTTCCATGATAGTGAACCCACTCCTGTGATAGTGGTATTAATTCATTAATAAAGGCAAAATCATCATTAATCTATTAATCTATTCATTAGGCCAGAAGATTACATTTCCAACACTTGAGGGTTTGGGGGACATATTTAAACCATAGCATAAGTCAACTGATCTGAATATTCAGAAAAGTGGTCCACCTACTGCTGGATAAGGGACTCTTTTGCCAAGGGAGATACTGGGCAATCCTATATATGGCTTGTTCCTGGAGTTTGTCTGCAAAGGGTATGGGGTTGTACTAGTTCCAAAGGGAGCAGGAATAAATAAGGGTCTCATTTCCCTCCAGCCCACCAGGACCTTGCTCAGAATAGGTTCAGCTCTCCCAGAAAAATTGCACCCTCTAAACTTCTCCAAATCTGGCTACAGTCAATTTTACACCTCCCTTTGCCTTCTAAAGTCTCCTGAGATATGGAAACCAAATTTTCTTCTGAACTCCAGCTACCCCCATTCCTAGTAAAGAAGAGCATTTTCTTCTTAGCAACCTGGGACGGTTCAATTAAGGAAAGTAGTTTAGGGAGGCAAAAAAGGAAGCTGCAGGGAGAGATATGGGGATTTTAGAAAGTAATAGAATCTTTGTTTTCAGATGGCATAATTGTCTATTTAAAAAGCATAAGGGAACTAATGTAAAGGCTATTAGCAGTCATAAGAGAATTCAATTGGGTGGTTAGTTAGGAAGAAAAGTGGAAGTGTCAAGAGCTTTCCTCTCTACCAGTAATAAATGACAAATATAATGCAAAAAGAATAATAAAAATTATTTTTGCTCTTTACAAAGGAAGAATAATTTCTGAAAGAATACTTAAAATAAGCTATATGAGATTATGCAGCATTTATACGTATATTAAACGAATGACACACATACATACACACATATATACACAGAATGAATGAAAAAGAAAATAACAAAAGCTACTACTTACCTGTTGCATTGTAGGCATTCAGACTGAATATGCTGAGTCAGGAAATAAAGGACAAAACATGATTTTTTTTTTTTTTTTGGAGAGGTTTTTGCTAGAGGGCGCATGCACTTGCCAAAAAGATAGAGAGAAACAGAGAGACAGAAAGTGAGAAATCACCCCCCAGGGGGGATGGCCATGCTGCAATCCCTTCTCCTCCATTCTCCTCTTGGGATCTTGGGCACACACGCACATGTGCCCGGCATGAGTTTAAGCCAGCAGGTCTGGGACTTGAGTCATGGTCGACTACATGGGAATCTAGCAGCATAGCCATTACACCAACTGCTGGTCCCCAAAACTTGATATTTTAATGGTAGGAATTACCTTATTTCTGGATGAGAAGATGTACAATCAAATAGATGTTAAGTGTTAGTAATATAACAATAAATTTTATTTCCAGGATCCTGATACTTGAAATTTGGGCAAGTTTGAACTCAAACAAGTCAATTTAATCTCTCGAGGTCTCATTTCCTCATTAAAATAAAAAAAATTCATCTTGCGATGTTGTCAATAACTAAATAATAAAATTGTCTTCGAAAGCTCTTTACAACAGGACAGGTTTTATACTTGCCCTTTGGTAGTAACAGACCTGTCAGTTGAGTCATCCCTCTGAAGAGGCCACTGGACAGGTTAACACTGACAGCCTGTTAGTCGTAGGTGCAGCTCAGGTACTTCACACTCACGGCTCCCCAGTTTCCACAACTGGGCAGGCAGTAGGGAAGCTAGCTTTCACACTCAGCCTCCCTGACACTGCCCAGGAAGATCTGAAGACAACATGTCACTCAATTTGAGGGCTTCCATGAGCATGGCTATGCTCTGACGCAGGCACCTTTCAGCCTCAGCGGTGCACTCCAAAGCTGACATACTACCCAGTACTTCGATGGAAATCGTGACTTCACAAAGCTACTTGGTTTAGTAGAAGATTTACAGGAATATGATTCCATACACAGGTACTATAAACCTTCATATGGGGGAGAAAATGAGCAGGAGAATTTGTATCTCTGGCAGAGAATCTGATGGGAGCTTAAGCTAGCCTCATCCTCACCTCCTGTCCTAACTCCTGACTCAAGACATGAGATTACTATAATGAACACTTCCTTAGAATCTGTTGTGGACAATCAGTGATCCCTGATAAAACAGCAACAACAACAACAAAAACCGGAACACAGCAGTGAATCCAGGAGCGCTCCAAATTAGTCTTGAAACGGGGCTGATAATGTAACTTGCCTGGGTAAGACCTCCTAAAGGGAGCTTTCTTTAGAAAGTCTATTTTTAGTTCAGAGACTGAGAGCAACAAATACTCAGCAAAAGGACTTCTCCTGCTTGACAAATGATAGAATGCACACACCCTGGAGCGGGCTTTCCTTCCCATTTCTCCAGTGGATTAAGGTTAATGTTAAATAACAAGGTGGATGTCAGGAAAAGATTGCTTAGCCTCAATCTTTGACATGCTTGAGATCCCAGTTTTTCCTAATGCCAATGCCAGCTTTCTCTGTCCTAAGGGGTTGGGAAGCAGTAGAGATGTTAGGTGAAGAACTTTCAAAAGACAGCACATTCGCCAACTGAAATTCATCTCTCCGGTAGCTGCTTTCTGAGTTTTAGCTGCCTTTTTTTCCCCCCAGTAAATCAAGAACCATTGCTTTTTTCTTGAATAGTTTTGCTTCTTAAATCCCTTTTCTATACTACTATTCCTCTTCACACCATTTCTTCCTCTTCTAGGAAAGAAAAACCAAAAACGCTGTGAAGGAGAAAATTTAGGACACCATCTTAGACTATGAAAATCAACTCCTACATGGTTTTTCTTCCTTTGTGTTGTCCATTCTTCTAACGGCCCAAGGGATATTTTCAAAACAAACTTAACCATGGGTCCCTTGCAAGTCTACGGGCTCCTTAAAGGAAGCAGTCATCCTGAGTCCTTGGTTCTCTGTACCCATGCCTGGCACATGGTGGATCATGAACGAATGCTTGCTTAATTAGAATAGAACTTGAAGGCTCTTCATTCATTAAAATGTACGGCGAAGCTTCTTCCTAAGCTAAAGTGGAGGACTGTGGGTGAGTCTCCTTTCCCTGCTAGATTTCCACAGGCTGTATGACAAACAGCTCGTTTATAGAACACTTTGCTCTACAAGTGTTTCCCTGGCAAGAATTTAAATGACCTAACCAGGCTTAAGGCCAGGGGAAAGAAACATGTTGGGAAATAGTTGAGTTCTGTATAATAGTTCTTTACTCTTCTCTGAGAGATGTTCTACCAAACAATCTAGTCACTGAAGATGTGCCTTAAACGTTAATCTTAGAAATTGCTATGGCTGGGACCATCAGGTGGCATGGTAATTAAGGCGCTGGGCTCCCACATGGCTGACCACAATTCGAGTCCCGGACCTGGCAGCTTGCTTCTTCATTTTCTTTCTATTTCTCTGGTCAACTTCAAAAGAATTAAATAAAATAATAGCAATGAATAAAATTAAATAAAAAATAATTCTTTAAAAAAAGAGATTACTATGGCCAACACACTATGACCAACGAAACATAAATTTTACATGGTTCAATATAAAATTTCTGGAAAGCTTATGGTCAGAGAATGCAGTAGGGGAAAAGCCACAACCTGTTTTTGCCTTCATAGACTTCGCACATCTTTCATACAACACACACATTGGGTTTTGAGACAAATTTCAGGTACCATATAAATGTAATAAAAGGGAAGGAGATAGAGCCTCAAGGCAGATTCTGCTACCTTTTTGCCAAAATCCGAATTCTCTTCTCCCTGGAAAGGCAGTTGGACTACATTTCTCAGTCTCCTGTTAGGGCTTAGAAGATGACACCACAAATGGAATGCCTCAGGAAGTCTAAGAAGCAAAGTCTCTCCCTGATCTTGTCCTGCCCTCTTTTCTCTTCCCTCCCCTTTTTCTCTCCCAACCCATAGAAACTAGAATCCCTTTTCCTTAAGATGGGTCATAGAAATCTGAATGCCTTTTCCCCACATAAGCCATAATACCTGAACATATTGTTCTAACTCCCTCCTGCTTTTCTATGTAAGAGGTGGACATAAATGATCTGAACTATCTTTTCTTTCTGTTTTTTTTGTTGTTGTTGTTGAAGATTTTGCTATAAGACACATCTACTCTCAGAGAGAAAGAGAGAAACAGAGAGACAGAAAGCAAGAACTCATACCCCAGGGGGATAGTCATGCCTCAATCCCTTCTCTTCTATTCTCCTCTTAGGAGTTTCAAGCTGTTGGATCTGGGACTCAAACCGCAATCAGTCATGTGGGAGTCCAGTATTGTAACCATTATGCCATCTGTTGGGTCCGGAACTACATTTTCTAACATTAGATCATAAGACCCTTATTTCAGAAGGGTGCTGCCCCCTATCTGGGAGGAAGGAATGCTGGGCAGAGAAGCCAAGAAGAATTGAAACAGATAGGATTTGCTAGAGTTCCCCACTCAGTCTATTTCCATGAACTCATACCTTTTTTGTCCAACTACATTTCCACACTGCTGTTCCTGCTTCATGAACCTAAGCATAAAATTATATAGCTCCCCCTGTATTGTTGGTCATAGTCTAAAGGCTCCCGTGACACATAAAACTATAATCACACAAATTTGCTAAGCTTTTCTCTGGTTAATCTTGGGTTGTTGTTGTTATGGGTTGTCAGCCAAGACCCTTTATGGGTAGGAAAGGGATCATCTCCTTTTCTTCTCTTACCTTCTCTTGCCATTAGGCATGGTGATATTGTAGACATCTCTAGCCAATGGGAGGTGATATGGGCCAGTTTCAGGTTTGACTTATAAAACCTCCCATATGCTTTCTACTCACCCGAGTCCAGCTCAACAGGATGAAGATAATCATGAAGATTTTGGAAACCATGTGTTTAACAAATTGGAGACCTTATCTGCTGTTGTCCTCAGATTATCCTGCATGGACTGTTACAGGAATTAGACATAAACTTCTATTAAATTTAGACCATTGTTTGTATTGAAATCTATTTGTTAGAGCAGCTAGATTTACCCTTCTACAGGGTTTACTTAGTTTAGGTACTCATCTATAAGCAGAGGGCTGGTGGAAGTGAGATTTGAGTTGAGATCTGAAACATGAGTTACAATTATCTAGGCACTGTCTCAAGGAAAGTTTGTAGGGTATAGGATTATATGAATAAAGAAACTGAAGCACCATTTAAGAAACTGTAGAAACTCCAAAAGTTGGGAAGCACATTGCTTAATACATACTTAGAGATAGGGGCAAGTGCCAGTACTTGGCATGATGGTTAAGGTGCTGGATCCAGCATGGCTGACTCGGAAGTTTGAGTCCTGGACTTGGTGGCCTGAAAATCATGCCAGGTATGTGTCCATGTGTGCCCAAAATCCCAAGAGAAGAATGGAGGAGGAGGGACTATAATGTGGCCAAATCTCCTGAGGGTGTATTTCTCACCCCCACCCCCATACTCTGTTGCTCTCCAGGAAGAGCATGCACCCTATAGCAAAAATCTAAAAGGAGAGAGAGAGAGAGACCATAGCCCAATCCCATAGGATTTTTAAGTCATATTAAGGATGTGGAATATGAGAAGATGTGGTATGTGCCAGTTTTAGATTTGGCTCATAAAACCTGAAGGAAATAGAGTGATAGTCAAAAAAAATTTTAGTAGGAGAATAACCTAATATATATTTTACAGGTCTATATAACATTACTTTCAGAAAAATTAGATGCAATATTTTCCCCTGAGTAGCTATGATCCTTTATACTTGCCTTTCAACATATTTTCCTGACCCCAAGAATGAGTGTACTTGGAAAACATAAACAATCAAATTCCTTTCTCCTCCTTTAGTAGCACTTTCACACTCCTGCCTTGACACTTGAGATTTGTGAGATTTTAGCACAAAAGAACAAGGCAGATAAACCTTGTTAGTAGGAGTCACTTTCCAACGCACACAGAGAAATAAGCCCAAGAACGCAGAAGTGGCTCCAGCATCCATATTCTTCTTATCCTTAGCTTTCTTCTTAGAACACACTTCCCCCACTTTCAATGCCACTAGGAGGAGACTGTGTTCATTTGTTATTTATAAGAAAATATGGTGAGTGCCTAGTATGTGCCAAGAACTGTTTCTGGCTTTAGGAAGGATATAACAGTTAATGTGGCAGACAAAGTCCATCCTTTGTGAATCACATACTAGTGCAGGAAATGAATAATAATAATAAGAGACGGCATGTTACCATTCTAGTAAGTTTAAGTGTTAAAAAAGGGAAAGCAGTAGTTTGTCCTTCTGCCTTCTGCTATTTGTGTACACAGTAAGAAGACCCTTAGCAGATGCTAGCGTAAGCATAAAAAAGGAGAAATACAGGTTTCTTCCTAAAAACTAGATGGAAAGTGATAAACAAAATTTTCTGTAGATGAAAAGTCACTGAGGTGGAGATCACCTGGTCAAGAAGACAGAGAGACATGAAACAAGATGTGAAAATGCCCAACAGAAAGGGCATAGATTCAGGAGGGGTGACAGTCTTAGTCATAATCTGGAAAGTTCCTGATAAAGCCAAACTTGGAAGACAATGTGTTTTGAGGAACAAGGACACTACTCTTCTGCTTCTCTCTTGCCTTTCTCCTTCTGCCATGTGATGATGTAACAAGAAGGCCCTCACCAAATGCAGGACCCTCAACCTTGGACTTCCCATCCTCCAGAACTGTTCCAGGGACTCACTGGAGAAATGTAAGATTCCAGGTCTGAGGCATAGGAAGAACAAATACAATGTGAGTTTGGGACATCTTGTGCCAGAAAGCCACAAAGTGCTCAAAGATTAATGGGACCATGTCACCAGGTCCCAGGAACCAGCACGAATCTCCACTCACTGACCTATATGGGACAATTTGGGCATCAAAAAGGATTATAACACACTCAGCTTTAAAAAATGGATCATGAATTTATAGTGATATGAGAAGAGAGGTGAGAGAGAAAGAAAGGGAACGTTCTTTATGGTAGAATGATAGCTAATAAATGCAGTAGAAATTATAAGTTTAGAAAATTCCCATTTATAACCTACTGTATAATAACTACTGGGTTTTTGAAAAAGTCATGATCCTTTTTTGCATAGAAAAACATAGAAAGAAAATATGTCATGACTTTTCTGACATGAATCATTAATGAGTAGTTAAGCCATGGGGTTCAGATTTGAGGTGTAGAATATGTACATGACCTCAAGTGATCACCCCACAAATTACATACTAATTATCAAGAACATGTGTCTATGATGAGAAGTGTCCATAGTGCTACAGCCTGACATCATAGCCTTTCGTGCCTCCTGTTGTGAAGTGGTAGGAGATACAAGACAGCAGCATAGCAATGTCCATGCTGCAGGTTTTTCATAAAGAATCAGAAGAATCCCAGATGTGGTCTAGTCTCCCAGGACAATGGGCCTGAATGCCTCAAAGCATTCAATGAGGTGAAACCAAGGGTGATGGAAAACTGCTGTGGTTTAAGGGAGCATGAGACACACATACATAAAAAAAAAAGCCACAGTTAATGCATAAAACTTGAATGATACTGAATGGGACTGAGGGAGTATTTGTAATGGACATTTTTTAGGTAATTAGGGAAATTTGAGGATAAGCTATTTGTCGAGTAAGAGTGGATGTTGAATCTTTTAACACAGAGATCATACACAAATTTGATTTGATTTTCTAGTTGCAATAATAATGCTGTGATTGGTCTCTAAATATGCTTGTCCTTGAGAGACACACGCTAAAGTATCTAGAGATGAAATGCCATGTCTGTGGTCTATAATCTAATCAAAGGATTTAGCAAAAGTGAAGTGTGTGTGAGAGGAGCAAAATACTAACAATGAGTCTAGATGACAAGTATGAGTTCTTTTTTTTACCTTTTCCTTAGGCTTTAAACATTTTTAAATAAAATATGTATATATATAAAAAAGAAAGCAAACCCAGGAGGGACTGCTATTTTGGATAGATTTTCCATAGAAGGTCATTCTGTGGAAGTAACATGTGTCTCAAGACTTGCATAAAATGAGAAAATAAGCCATGATGACATCTAGAGAAGAGTCTTCTAGGGAGTGGGAGAAGCAAAGGGCAAAGGGCACTGCTCTGAGGAGGGAACTTGTTTGGCATGCATTAGGTACTTGAGTATGGTCAGGGGAGGAGGCAGTCAAAAAGAACCCTGCCCAAATGACTCTTATCCAGAATAACTGTGGGCATTCCCAGTGTTGTGCCAATAGAGGACCAATATCATAGGCTTAAACTGGAAGGATAGGGAGATAGACATCACTAAAATAATCCAGTCTATCACTAAACAAATAAATGTGGGACATATAAACTACAGAATGCTAGTCAACCATTAAACACACACACACACACACACAACAACAACAATGAAATCCTTTCAGTTGCTACAAAGTAGGTCAATATTGAAGATTAAAAAAAAAATTTGCTATAGAGCATGTGCATGCTCCAGGAAAGAGAGAAAGAGAGAAGAGAAAGTGAGAAATCATCCCCTGTGGGGGATGGCCATGTGGAAATCCCTTCTCCACTATTCTCCTCTTGGCATTTTGGGCATGCACACACATGCGCCTGGCATAATTTTCAAGATGCTAGGTCTGGGACTCAAACTGCAGAATCTGCCATGTGGGATTTAGTTGCCTTAACTTCCACACCACCTGCTGGTCCAAACGTGGAAGATCTAATATTAAGTTAAGCAAACCAGCCTATGAAAGACAGATATTGTATGTCTCCATTCAATATATACTGAATGTCTTAATTCTGGCAGAAACTGAAAGAGTGGGAGATATACCCAGAGACTATAGCATGGGGCATTGTATATGGTTATGGAAGGAGGGAGAGACTTGGGAAAAAACATGCATACTTGGAAAAACCACATTGCAAGCTATAAAGATGTACAATGATTAAATTAAAAAAATTTAAAATGTTACAAAATGTTCACAGGATTTTCTAAGGACTAAATATAATAATATCAATCAAATGTAAATATAAGGAATTATCATTAATGCTTTTATTATTCAATGAATTATTAATTTATTCATGAGTTGGGGACAGTTTTCCTTATACTTTGTGCATGTAATTTGCTATAAAAATAATTTATTATGCCTAATGAAAGAATACACAAGTGAAAAATAAAAAAGATCTTGCTATGTAGAGAAGTATCTATTACATTCCTGATTTGAAGAACTGTGGAGGAGACTTTTCTGCATTTTCAATATAATTTTGTCTTGGGTACTTTTTTCTCTTTATTTAAACTTATTAACAGTGTGCCTCTGGCAACTGGTCATTCATTTGCTTGTTTGTTTTTGTTTGGCTTCAGCTCTGAGATGTTCAATACCAAATTTGCATTCCACTTATTTGTAGTGAGAACATAGACCTTTATGGCACCAACTTAGATATAAACTTTCTATGACTATATTTTATATCTTGTTTTTTTAAGTGTCCTGATTTCATAATCTATTTTCATCCTACTATTTACATTTCTGTAACTTGCTTCAAATAAATAAGCAACAACAACAATGAAATCCTTTCAGTTGCTACAAAGTAGGTCAATATTGAAGATTAAAAAAAAAATTTGCTATAGAGCATGTGCATGCTCCAGGAAAGAGAGAAAGAGAGAAGAGAAAGTGAGAAATCATCCCCTGTGGGGGATGGCCATGTGGAAATCCCTTCTCCACTATTCTCCTCTTGGCATTTTGGGCATGCACACACATGCGCCTGGCATAATTTTCAAGATGCTAGGTCTGGGACTCAAACTGCAGAATCTGCCATGTGGGATTTAGTTGCCTTAACTTCCACACCACCTGCTGGTCCAAACGTGGAAGATCTAATATTAAGTTAAGCAAACCAGCCTATGAAAGACAGATATTGTATGTCTCCATTCAATATATACTGAATGTCTTAATTCTGGCAGAAACTGAAAGAGTGGGAGATATACCCAGAGACTATAGCATGGGGCATTGTATATGGTTATGGAAGGAGGGAGAGACTTGGGAAAAAACATGCATACTTGGAAAAACCACATTGCAAGCTATAAAGATGTACAATGATTAAATTAAAAAAATTTAAAATGTTACAAAATGTTCACAGGATTTTCTAAGGACTAAATATAATAATATCAATCAAATGTAAATATAAGGAATTATCATTAATGCTTTTATTATTCAATGAATTATTAATTTATTCATGAGTTGGGGACAGTTTTCCTTATACTTTGTGCATGTAATTTGCTATAAAAATAATTTATTATGCCTAATGAAAGAATACACAAGTGAAAAATAAAAAAGATCTTGCTATGTAGAGAAGTATCTATTACATTCCTGATTTGAAGAACTGTGGAGGAGACTTTTCTGCATTTTCAATATAATTTTGTCTTGGGTACTTTTTTCTCTTTATTTAAACTTATTAACAGTGTGCCTCTGGCAACTGGTCATTCATTTGCTTGTTTGTTTTTGTTTGGCTTCAGCTCTGAGATGTTCAATACCAAATTTGCATTCCACTTATTTGTAGTGAGAACATAGACCTTTATGGCACCAACTTAGATATAAACTTTCTATGACTATATTTTATATCTTGTTTTTTTAAGTGTCCTGATTTCATAATCTATTTTCATCCTACTATTTACATTTCTGTAACTTGCTTCAAATAAATAAGAGTGAGGTAAGACTAGGTTACATAAATTCACACTCATTTGACTTTCTGGTTTATTCTCTTTGCCCTTCTGGACTGGATCAACCCTCTCACCTTCTATCATCCAAGAGAAAACAATCTAATAGCAGACTGTCCTTATTACTTTGATTCCATTCCACTTAGACTTGTCAGCAACCTTTGACCAAAGTTGGCGGGATGAAGTACACCAATAGTTCTCAACTAGAGGAGATTTTCCCCAAAGGAAGCACTTGGCAATATATGGAAACGGGTTTTGATGTCAAAGTTTGGCAGGAGTACTGTTAAGAGAGGAGATTTGCAATTTACAATGAGATGTCCAAGTAGATCTTAAGGAAAGAGCTGAAAGAAACAAGGAAATAAGCCTTGTGGAGGTCTGGGGCAAATATGCATGTTAGGAGGAACAATCAGGGCATTAGCCCTGTAGCAGAAATATGGCCAGCCTGTCAGAGAAAGTATAGAGGCCAGTGTGTTTGGAGCAGAGAGGTGGGGCAAGGCAATTCCCTGACATCTAGCTGATAAATACCAGAGCTACCACCAAATACCCTGTAGTGCACATGGTAGTTCCTGCGACAGAGAGTTGTCCTGCCCAAAATATCAGTAGAGCCAAAGTTAAGAAATCCTAAACTCTAGATATGTACTGTAGAAAATCTCTAACAGGAATATGATATGAAATTAATTAAATTTACATATAACCAAAGTGCTCTCTTGAAGACCTTTGTTGGAAAACCCACTTTCAA
This sequence comes from Tupaia belangeri chinensis, assembly GCF_000334495.1. Lineage (NCBI taxonomy): Eukaryota > Metazoa > Chordata > Mammalia > Scandentia > Tupaiidae > Tupaia > Tupaia belangeri. The sequence goes on from NW_006205986.1 coordinate 450,493, forward strand.
TGTGTGCTTGCTGGAGAAAGAGAGAGAGAGAGACAGAGACAGTGAGAGGGAAAGTGAGAAATCACTCCCAGAGGGGAATGGCCACACGGCAATCCCTTCTCATCCATTCTCCTCCCAGGATCTTGGGCACTCACGCACATGTGCCCAGCATGAGTTTCAAACCACTGAGTCCTGGACTTGAACCACAGTTGGCCATGTGGGGGAGTCTAGTGACATAATTGCTATGCCATCTGCTTTGCCCCTGGATTATGTGCTTAAGGCTATAACTGCTTGCTGTAGTCTTCATTTTGACCTCATCTTGTTATCTAGAATGTGTGGGTGGGGGGAGAGTTAAGCTTGCAAATGAGGATCACAATCTACCAGATGGCAGCGCAAAAGACAGAAGTTCCCTTAGGTCCGCAGATGACCTCAGGGAGCAAAGACAACCATCAGTGTGAACCACTCACTTCTGGACTCTTGTATAACTGAAGAAAAAAGAAATAGCTTCTAAATGTTTATAGCATCATGTTTAGGGGTATTTTGTCATAGCCTTTAAATTTATACTCTAACTAATGTGACAATATGATAGAATTATAAATCTCTACTCTAAATTATTTAAAATACCAATTATCCCATTTGTTTCTTGAGAATGATACATTACTAATGAGGCAGAATTTCTGGATCCCAAAGGTATATCGTTTTACCATTGTAAGTGGCTTCAACCTATTTCTTAGTTTAACTGTTATAAGCATTTCCATGATTCCTGTGCCGCTTTTCTTTGCATCTGTTACTGTTGATTTAATTCTTCTAATTTAATATTCCCTGCTACTGGTATCTGGGACTAAAAGTTGAGTTTCTGTGACTAAATTTTATTTAATTCTGGGGTGTAAATGGTAAGGTTCTAATCAGAACTTAAAGTATTATGAGACAACAAAATATTATTTGTATTCTGAATGCTCCTCTGATAGGCACTACGTAATGCTGTTTCCCATATACCAGACCCAGTGTTTCTTCCACTAATAGCCCCTTTAATTCATCTACCCCACAGTAATCCATCATTTTAATGATAAGTTGGTTTTAAGTTGCCATTCCATTATAGTGGAAAGTATTGATGCTTTCAATTTGTTCTGAAAAGCAAGAAAACTCTCCATGGATGTTGTAATGGGCTACATGTGTCCTCCTCCTCACTCCACCCCAAGTTCATATGTTGAAGTCATAGACTTCAGTACCTTGAAGGTGACTGTGTTTGGAGACAGGGCATCTAAAGAAGTAATTAAGATAAAACAAGATCATCTGGATGGGCCCCAAGCTATTATGACTGATGTTCTTATAAGAAGAGGAATAGGGAGTTAGAACACAGTGTGGGTATGGAGGAGAACTCAATATGAGGCTCTAAATGAGGTCAAGATATAGGGAAAATTCCTTCCAAAATTCAGCAAGAGGAAAATTGTGTAGACACCACTGTCCTAAATATACTGGCATGTATTTGTTAATGTTTGATCTGTATCCTCTTCCCACCTTTTTAGAAATTTTGGTCCAACAGTCTTTGCTCAAAACAAATTTATGCCTGTACATGAAAGAAATAATTATTGAAAATATATAAAATGCATAATTTTAAAAGAGATCATGCAAAGATAGTAACAATTAGTTAATTCCATTGTGTCATAGCAATAAGGTAGAATTGAGGACTGTAAGCCTTCCTAAAAGAAAGAAACATTTATTAACAGAATTTTCTAATTTTTAAAAGAATTAACTTAATTTTATTTTATTTATTCATTTATTTTAATTTGACCAGACACACACACGCACACATGCATGCACACACACATACAAAGAGAGAGAGAGAGAGAGAGAGAACAATTTGCTAGATCCAGGACTCAAACTGTGTTCAGCTATGTGGGAGTGTTCCAGTGCCTTAACCACTATGCAACCTATTGGTGCCCAGAATTTTCTAATTTTTATAGAATTGGCCCAAACATTGCACCATTCTTCCCAGCCAGGTAGTACCATATACACACTTGTTTCACAGAAACGTTTCCAAGGAAAATAGTTTATTGCTAAAAAATGGAAATGTTACATTTTTCACCTAAATAAATCCTGAAACTTCTGCATGTTATCTTTTTAAATACAGCTACCAATGTAATTTGTATAAACCTGGAGTGTCAAGACCAAAACTGACTATCCACAAAAAGGACATTCAACCTATAGTGTGAGTAATTGGTTAGTTAATTAAAGTTGTAGGTAAAATGACCTGCAGATGGCATAGGGGTTGGAGCACTGGACTCCCACATGGTCAAATGTAGTTCGGGTCCCAGACTTGGTGGCTTTCTTTTCTCTCTGGTTAAATTATAAAATAATAATAATAAATAAAAATAAATAATTCTTAGAAAAACTTTTATTATTACATAATCATTATAAATTCATTGTATATGTATTTTTTAACTTGCAAGAGGGCATATGTGCTCACCAGAGAGAGAAAGAGAAAAAGAGAGAGAGCGAGGAAGTGAGAAAGCACAGCCCATGGGGAATGGTCATGTCACAATTACTTCTCTTCTGTGTTTCCCTCCTGCTGGGATCTTGGGAATGTGTACACACACTTGCCTGGTGTCTCTCTCAAGTCACTGGGTCTGAGACTTGGGCCACATGGTTGGTTATGTGGGATCCTGGTGCCGTAACCACCATGTCATTTGCTGGCTCATTGTATACATTTTCAGAAATATCTTATAAATGTATAATTTACATAAAATAAAACTCACATGCTTCAAGTGCACAGATTAATGACTTTTTGTGTGTGTGTGTGTGTGTGGTAGAGGTTTTTGCTATAGAGTATGTGCGCTCACCAGAAAGACAGAGAGAAACAGAGAGACAGAAAGTGAGAAATCACCCCCAGAGGGGATGGCCATGCCACAATCCCTTTTCTTCCATTCTCCTCTCAGGATCTTGGGCACGCACACACACGTGCCTAGTGTGAGTTTAAGTCACCGGGTCCAGGACTCAAACTGCAGTTGACTACGTTGGAGTCCAGCAACATAGCCATTAAGCCAACTGCTGGTCCCAGATTAATGAGCTTTGAAATTATTAACCTTATGGGGAACCAGCAGTTAGCATAATGGCTATGTCGCTGGATTCCCACGTAGTCGACCGCGGTTCGTGTCCCGGACCCGGTGGCTTAAAAAACTCACGCCGGGCACATGTGCGTGCGTGCCCAAGATCCCGAGAGGAGAATGGAGGAGAGGGGATTGCGGCGTGACCATCCCCCCTGGGGGGTGATTTCTCGCTTTCTGTCTCTATGTCTCTCTCTGTCTGTCTGGCGAGCGCACACGCCCTACAGTGAAAATCTCTCAAAAAAAAAAATTATTAACCTTATGCAACCAACACCCTGGTTAAGGTAGAATATTTTCACACCATGTAGGATTCTTTCATATTCCCTCTGCAGTTCATTGTTTAAACTTGTATATAAAATTACTTTTACAAACTTAATGAATGACCAATATAATATTCGAAGTCACACCAAATTCCACTTTTCTCTTAAGGAGTCCTTTCTTCAGTTCCTCCTCCATAGTGAAAACAGAGGACCCCTTAAATTAACTTGTTCCTCTGTGCCTCACGAAGTCTTTTATAAAGGATTCAGTTTCCATTGCTATGTAGTCTCTGTATGTTTCCCAGGAATATCTCCTACTTGCCTTTGAAGGCATAATTCCTTTTACTATGACAGACTATTTCCTGAGCTTCCCTTTCATCTTCTTTAAACTTCTTCTAGTCTCTGACTGCTCAATCAGTCTTAAGCCACTGAAGCAAAACCACTTACTCTGGCGGAGAGTCTAACCTTCAGGCTTATTAATGACCTTTCCAGCTCAGGTGACCGCTGCCTTTCCTGACACCCTGACAAGGCTGGGGATTGAGGCAGCCTTGGGATCTGCCTCCTAGTCACCCAGGTCTCCAATCTGTCACATTTGTTCTCCCCTAGAGAAGGGAGAGCAGAGGAGGATGCCCTCTTTCTTCCATTCTCTCAAGTTCCCAGTGGGTTTGGCCTAGCACTCATCAATTGGGCTAGTGCTGGCCTTCAATTTTTCTGGTCAAATAGCAATCGGGGCAGAGCTTGGGGTCTGCTAAATTTATCTAAGCAGGACTATTCTGAATTTCTTGCTATATCCTCACCTTCATCCTGTGCTAACCCTAAGAAAAGCGAAAAGCGAAAAGCTTGCGTTTCCTTTTATGTCAGCTCTCCAGGTATTATTATTCCCTTCAGGAGTTAATTCCAATGATGTAATTTCAAAGACTAATCTTTGAATTGTCTCCCCCCAGGCTCCTTTTCCTTCCCCATCATTGTAAACAAACCCGGCCCTGTAATCAATCAAATGAATGTACAGTGACTGTCCAGAGAAGCATCCTCTGAGACACTTCATCTTACGGGGGCATGGAGCCTATTCCTGTGGTTGGTTCAGTGTTATGTGCTGGTCCTGGGCAGTCACTTGCCCCATGGCATAGATTAGTCAGGCTGCGTGGTCAGTTTCCCTGCTTGCAGACCCCTTCCTTCTTGGATCCCTCTCCCAGGTGGGGGTGGGTAAGTCCTTACCTCCATTAGCATAACAGTGGTCCACTTTTACTCCATCTCAGAGGAAGAATATGCCCTTTTCAGAGCTGGTACAGGCCTGTGTTTTCTTTGGGTGACTCAAGAAGGCTTAGGCTGAACTTCCTAGAAGTGAGTGTGAAACAGAGATGGGTGATTTAATGAGGGAACACTTTTCAGTTTGAAAACTGAGGGAGAGGCTAAAGCCAAGAGATAGGAAAAGGGAAGAAGTGGTGCCAGGATGTGATATCAGGAAAAATCTAGTCTTGGCCTGACTCCCTGGGGACCATGGAGAAGACTCCAAAGAACAAAGAGTAAAGCAAAGTTCTCCTGCCTTAAGGCAAGATGGCGGTGAGATTTAGTACACCTGTACCAGTTATTCACTGGCTGCAGCCTGCTTTTGGATGAGGACAGCAGCACAAATAACTAAAAGGTTTTGACCAATCATAGTTCTGACAGGGATACCTGTGCCCTGGAGCAGCGGCCATCACTCATAGACTCTGGGGGTGAGGTTGGGGGTGAAGGTTTGTGCCAGCCTGATGAAGAGGATTGGACATAAAAGCTCACCGTTCACCTTGCATAGGGTTCTGACCTTGTAGGAATGCAACCGTGGAAGTTGGAAATTACGACTACTGAAGCATAGAAATTCTTGAGGTGGCTGAACAGGTAAGGCCCATCTTGCATTTTTTGCATTTACAGCAGGATGTGAGGTGGCATCATGACAGGGTGTCATCTTTCCTTTTGACTTGTTTAAGTAACTGAAAGGCAAACTCTCCAGCTGTGTCCAGCCTTCCACCTCTTCCCCACACAGGAGGATGCTGAGCCAATGTTCTCCAGGTCTTTTCCTCTAAGCAGGGCATTTGGAGAGTGCTGGATGGAGGTCTTGCATGTAAGTTCATTTTCAGTGAAAAGCATAGGCAGCCAGATAATTGTTTGTAAGGAGGGGAGGTTTAACCAAAGGCTCTATTATTTTTCAGTCAGCTGTGAATCAGCAGCAGGAAACGTGGTGGGGGCTTGAATGCCCTTTACTTTTCAATTGCTTTGTGGTGGAGATTGCAAAATGAATTGCTGCAGTCCATTTGTAAGCCCTTGCCCATGACGCTTGCTGGGACACTAAGGGAGGAAACTAACATTTATCAGAAGACTGCTTTATGGTAGATACTGGGCTAAATTCATGGGTGTGATTTTATATATAAGGAAATGGAGAATGAGAATGTTCCAGTGGCTTTTCTAGGGACAGACAATTAATAAAACTAGAAGTTAAGTTCACCCTCATGCCCAAACTCCTGAGTTTTCTACTAACTCATGTTGCCTTTTCTTTTTTTTTTTAAACAAGAAAAATTAAAAAGCTAACTAGGCTGACTCTCAAAAATCTGTTTCTAGAGGTCTGCTCAGAGGAGTAATCATATTTTCTTAGCCAAAACACATTTACTGTAAAGCATGAGCATAAGGCAGAAGTTGACAAACCTTTATTGTGAAGGGCCAGTTAGTAATAGTATATATATATATATATGTATGCGAACTGTGGTCGACTGCGTAGGAGTCCAGCGACATAGCCATTACGCTAACTGCTCGTTCCCGGATGTTGTTCTCTTTTAATTCCAATGTTAGAAGTCTCCAGTGAGCACACACACACTATGGCAAACATTCTTCCCCACTTAAAGTATGTATAGAATTTACTTACTTTGGAAATAACAACTATTTTGAGATATATATACTAAAAAAATTCTGTGGGTTTTAGTATATTAATAAAGTTGTGCAACCGTCAATTTTATTATTATTGTCTAATTCTAAAATATTTTCATCAATCCACAAGAAAATCTCAAGTGCTGTATCTGCTAACAATTACTCCCTATTTCCTCCTCTCCCCCAGCCCCTAAAAACCAGAAATCTACTTTCTGCCTCAGTGGATTTGCCTATTTTGGACATTTCATACATTGATATTGTACCCTTTTAAATTAATTAACAGAGGTTTGATTTTTTAATTTATATTTAATCACTGTACATCCTGATGGTGTATAGTATGTTATGTTATTTATTTATTTTTCTATAGGGCACATGTGCTTGCCTGAAAGACAGAGAGAGAAAGAGAGACAGAAAGTGAGAAATCACTCCCCCCCAGGATGGCCACGCCACAATCCCTTCTCCTCCATTCTCCTCTCAGGATCTTGGGCACGCATGCCCACATGCCCAGTGTGAGTTTAAGCCACTGGGTCTGGGACTTGAACCGTGGTCCACTACATGGGAATCCAGCGGCATAACCATTATGCTAACTGCTGTTCCCTGTAGTATGTTTTTTCTCAGCATAAATGCAGGGGATATTAGTCAAGTCAAAGACATTACCATATTCGTTATATTTAGCAGATAACTTTATTTTTTTTATCCATTAAATGCGTTGTTATTTTTTTCTTGATCCCCTCCCTTCCACCAACTATTATCCACTTTCCCATATTGTCTCTACTGTATAAAATTGTCCTCCCTGCTATTCTATCTTCCAATCTTTCAGTTTCTGCTGTATAGTGCAGACATTCGATGTAGTGCAGACATTCGGTGTACTGGGTTTTTGGAAATGTCATGATGCATTTTTACATAGAAAAAATATTTCATAACTTTTCCAGCAACCCAGTATACACACACACACACACACACACACACACACACACACACACACATATAGAGAGAGACACACACACATATATATTAAAATAATATTTCTTTTATTGGATTTGCAGATGAAAATGCATGTATGTTTAATATAAGATTATTTTATAATTAGGAGGCTTTAGACTTGCTGAAAATATAAATCATGTTTCAAAGATGCAATGTTATATTTTTATATTTGTCATTGAAGTCCATTTTCAAAAAAATGCTTTTGATTTTTCATGCAGTACATCTAATTCAGGGAGGTGATCATTTGAAATGGATCCAACTAAATAAATAGCATTCCTGATAAGTAATTTTGCATGAGACTCAAGTTAAATATTTATTAAGTAATGAGAGTAACAACCCAGTGTGTGTGTATGTGTGTGTGTGTGTTTATATATATATATATATATATATATATATATGTATTTGTATTGTAACTATTTTAGGCTTCTCAAGCTAACAGTAACTCAACTCCGCTGTTGTAGCTCGAAAGCAGCTATAGGCAAGACATAAACAGGTGTAGCTGTGTTCCAATGAAAGTTAAGAACACTGAAATTTAAATTTGATTTAATTATCACTTGTAATAAAATATGCCCCCCTCTCTGACCTAGCCATTAAAAAACATAAAAACTCAGAGTTACAAGTGGGCCTATTCAGGGATTTCGACCACTGAAGACCTTTTTCCCAGACTCTACCTTCCTGTTCCCCAGTTTAGCCAGGAGCCAAGAAAAAAAAAAAATTGTATAATCCATTGGATGACCAGAAACCACCACAGAAGCACAAGAAATATGAGAAGTGAAGAAAATATCTCTCTTCTAATGGAAAAGAATAACTCCTCTTTCTCCACAAAAAATACAAGGGAATTCATGGAAATGTCAGAGGAAGAATTTAAAATATTCATAGTGACAAAGCTAACAGAAATGCAAGAGAATAGAGACAATGAACTCCAGAATATGCAGGAGAAAAGAGACACTGAGTTCCAGGAGGTGAGGAAGTTTTGCAGGATCTGAAAGAGAAGATATAAATCATAAAAAAGAATCAAATGGAATTATTAGAAATGAAGGCTGTAATACAGAAAATCAAAACTTCTGTTGAAAATATCAAAAGCGGATTAGATCATGCAGAAGATCAAATCTCAGATGTACAAGATAGAACTCTGACCTAGAAAATTTCACCCAAAAAGGCAGAAAATAACCCCCCAAAATGAGAATAATATGCAAATAATACTAGGTATCTTTACATGTCCAAACATCTGGATAATTGGTATCTCAGAAGGTGAAGAAACTAATAAGGGCATTGATAATCTATTTCATGAAATCCTGGAAGAAAACTTTCCAAACTTAGAGAGGCACTCAAATATCCAGACCCAAGCAATACAAAGGATCCCACATAGAATCAACCCAAGAAGCTCTTCTCCAAGGCACATCATAACCAGATTGACCAAAACCACAGACAGAGACAAGATACTAAAATTGGCAAGAGTGAAACGTCAAGTTACTTTCAAAGGATATCCCATAAGACCAACATCAAACCTCTCGTCGGAAATAATGTTTGCAAGGAAATAATGGGAAAATATATTCAAAGTGTTAACTGAAAAATAATTTCAACCAAGAATACTATACCCAGCAAGATTATCTTTCATATGGGAAAAAAGACAAAAATACTCTCAGATAAATTCTCTCAGAACCTGAAAAAATTTACCAATACCGTATCAGTAACTCTGCAAATTCAATAGAATAAAGATTATTTATGTGAGTCCGAACTAGTGAAATAGAATTTTTTTTACTTTAGACTAAAACATTACTGATTTTCTTTGATGCTTTGATTTCCATATTTAAGGATTTTTGTCTTCTCTTAAACTGTTGGTAGGTTCATCTACCTACTATTTGAAATGAATCCTAACCTTTTTCCTGGCTTTAAGTTTCAAGCAAATTTTTCTTAACATTTTTTAATTTTGATCTATTAAAACTAAAACTTTTTTGAAATAAAATGCATTAAAAGATACCTATTAAAACCTATTTAATGACTGCAGTAAGCTATATAGCCCCAGCGAGGTGCTACTTTAGAGGATGCTTACATTACTCACTGAGGTTTACACCTAAAGTCAGACATGCATTCTTAAATATGTATATATCAGCTCTGACTGATATTGGAAGTCTTTAAATTAATTAAGATCTTTAGTGAATCAATAAAATGTTTAAAAAAAATGGGGACCAGTAGTTAGTGTAATGGCTATGTCTCTGGACTCCCATGTAGTCGATCACAGTTTGAGTTCTGGACCATATGGATATGTCGCTGGACATAGCCATTACACTAACTGCTGGTCCCAAGACCCAGGTTTGAATCCTAGATCCATCTGAACCCACAAGTACCTGTGATCCTGTCTGGCTGGGAGGTTTGGGGGAGGATTATGGCATGGCAAGACCCTGTCAAGGGCACTTTTCTCTCTCATGAAAGAAAGAAAGAAAATGAAAACAAAAAAAATACTCCTTGAATCTAGAGAGAGACATTTTTCTCATACTGAATTTTCCATTTTAATGCATCATAACAGTAGTAAAGTATTGGCATACTAGAATCTGTATTAGAGCTAAGAAAACGATAGTAATGATAGGAGAAAAAGCAATGAATGAACAAGTTAAGAATAAAAAAATTAGAATTGCCAGGACACACTTGGCCAGCTACAGGTACGTGTGTTTATCAGTTTGTTGGAACAATAGCAGTCTTCTATGTGTGTTTTGTCTAAATTTTAATCTCAGATAATATTTGTGGGATTTACAGAATCATTAGGTCACTGGGAGAGTCATGATGCATTTTTGTGTAGAATAACATGTCATGACTTTCCTAATGACCTAATGGGTTTTTTTTGTTTGTTTGTTTTTTGTTTTAGGACACTCATTTAAAATATCAAGATTGAGTGAAGATTTATGTCAAAACTGTAAAGAAAAAAAATGCCTTTAACAGACTACAGTTATCTTGATGTTTGCGTAGTTTCTGGAATAGCTATGTGGTAGAAAGAATTCGAGTTTTTTTTTTTTTAATAAAAAAAAACTGATGAATGATTTAGTACCAAGAGTGGCCTGCAATTGGAAAACCACTTCTCATATTTCATGTTCAAAGATCTGAATTAATCATTACAACACTTTGGCACTTGTATAATATTTTATTATTTAATAATAATAAAAACTTCTCCATATAGCATTTTATTTAATTCATGCAAAACTTGGACAAGGTAGGTATTTCACTAATATAGTAGTGGAAACTATGCTAAATGATGTTCTAGGCACATGTATAGTGACTTGTCTTGAAGACTGGAATGCAATTATTCTCTGATTCTTGGTCTCCTACTCTTTTCTCCATACTTTGGGATGTTGCTAGGTTTTATGAGAAAAAGAAAGCTCTAAAATCAAACTATGTGAAAAATGTTGGAATAAACTGGATTGTCATCTTTAGCAGCCTCTAGAACCTTTTATAAACTAATGTGAGATGTAAATTGCTAAAAGAAGAATATAGGATACGATGTTTTCTAATTAATTTAACTCTACATTGTTTTCTTTTTTCTCCATAGAGTATTTTCTAGATTGGAGTTCCATAGATGGGCTTTGGGAAATGCTGGCCTACCCAGGAACTTTTATCAATGTACAATCACTGAAGGGATCCATGAGGAACCTGAGCTCTCCTGCCAGGATATCCCATAATAATAACATCTTTCTTCAAGAAAGAAATTTAAGGAGCCAGGTAGGTGGAGTCCCATGACCAACTGTGTGGTTAGAGTCCCAGACCCAGTGGCTTGAAAAAGATGGGAGGTGCATGTGAGTGTGTGCCCAAATCCCAAGGGGAGAATGGAGGGGAAGGGATTGTGGTATGGCCATTCCCTCTAGAGGGTGATTTGTTATTTTTCCTCTCTCTTCCTCTCTCTCTCTCTGCCTCTCTCTCATGAGTGCATGCACCCTACAGCAAATTAAAAAGAAAGAGAGAAAGAGAAAGAAACTTAAAAGCCCACCTGAGAAGAGTGAATTATAGCAAAATTTTATTCCATTAAATGATAGTTTAATTATATCTAAGGCAGTGTTTTTGATTGTGCACTATTAGGAGTACACAATTATTGATCTTGAGTCCTAGTGACTGCCATTTCCTCAGTCCTTCCCTGCCACTCTAAATATGCACCCAGCATGACTCCAGTCTCCATTAAGTGCTCTTCAATGCTGATTCAAAGTTTAGTTTAACTCAAAGTCCTGGCAGAGCCTAAGTCCTAGGAGAAGTCAGGTTCCATTGCCGTTCTTGAAATAATCTGATTTGGGATTGCCTTCTGTTTCTGCCTAGAATTATGTCTCATTGCTATTAATTGGATCAAGAAAGCATTCATGTTACAAATGGTCATTGAGGCACTTCCACGCAGGATTGAGGTACTGTTCCGGGTAATGGATATACAGTAAAGATCAAGACTACGTCTATTCTGCATTTCTGTTCATTTGTCACTTTAGACATCATATTGCTACCTCTCCCTTGCAGAAATGTAAGTGCCCCACTCTCTGTATTACTTATGAGTTCCTTTTCTGGCCCTTTCTTTGTTACTCCTTGCTGTGCATTTGCCACTAAGCTTGCTGGAATGATAAATGAGTTATTCTTTTGTGCCTATTAAGATAACAGATAGTGATTTCTTACAAAATGAGCTTTTAAAGGTCTGCAAGGTCATTTCAGGTCTCATCAGAAAAGAGAGTTGTCATCTGCTTGGGTAAAGATCAGGTTAGGAGACTATAGTATCCATGTCATTCATTTGCTTTCTCTGGAAATACTAACTGTATTAGTCAGGATTCTCCAAAGAAATAGAGCCAATAGGATGTATTGAGATGTTCTGGTGTAAGTTCTAGAGTTTGAAGGTCTGAGAACTCTCTAATGTTCAGGGTCAGGAGATGAATGTCCAGCTGAAGAAGAGATAGAGCAAATTCACTTTTCCTCTGCCTTTTTGTTCTATTTAGATCTTCAACAGATTGGATGATAGTCTGCCCACATTGGTGAGAATAATCCTCTTTACTCATTCATTGATGCTAATCTCTTTGAGAAATGCCTTTGCAGACACAACCAGAAGCAATAGTTTACCAGCTTTCTGGGCATCCCTTAACCCAGTCAAGTTGACACATAAAATTAACCATCATCTAACTTTCTGATTGATGTTCATTGTGATTACTATAGTCTGACCAAGGAAAGACATTCTGTAATAATTATTTCCCCAAGGAATGAAAATTCCTAAAGTTCTATAATTGGTTTAACATATTGGTAATCCTAGTTTTATACCTAAATAAAGACATTTGAACAAGAAGAACAAGGGAGGTTAGTAGTTTATTTGCTGAGGTGTTCTTCAAGGAGATAGCAATAGCTAATTGTAGCTGAAAGGTAAGTCCCATCTGTGTTAAAGCTATTGCTATTTAGAACTGGAAGGCAGCTGACTGTGGTCATGAGCTCATATTTCACATAGCTCTGGACCGGAGTTAAGAGTGAGCAAAGTTTCTGAAACTTTCTAAGCTCCCTTGTCCTTGTCTGTAAAAATGGAATAATGATAGCTTTTTTATTGGGTGGGTGTGAAGGTTAAATGACTTAATGCACTTAGCTCAGTGTCTTCTTCTTGTAACTGCTTAATTATATGTAATTGCTGAATGACATATAATTGTTTTATAGCCACATATATTTCAAGTGCACACACTGGCAAATCCAATCTCATTTCAAAGATGAAGAAATGATTCATAGAAGTGAAATGTTTTTCTCAAGGTCATGCAGCCAGTAAGAGAAAAAGCTAGAATGGATTTAGATCTTCATAGACCCTGTTCACTGGACCAGATGTGGCAGGTCTTCTAATCCCAAGCATTCAGTTTTAGTTAACAGAACAAGACAAAATGAAACTAAATATATGTTTTGACATTAAGGTGTGAATGAAAATGGGAAGATCCCGATCTTTACCTAGATTTTTTAAAGAGATAAATATCTGAATATTTGGCAAGAGCTAGATGTCTGGCTAGTAGTTTTGCTCACTTTCTGTTTGAGAGATGCATTGTTTTCTTTGATCAGATCTACCCATCACTCTCCTGCTAAACCACTCAACTCAATTTAACTATACAACTTGGGAGAGTTGGAACTGTGCCATTTTGCCAGAAAATGATTAAGACAAACTTGAAGAATATTGTGAACTTTATCAGGAAGATCAATTCCTCTAACAAGGAAGTGAATCACTATTGATTTTTTTCCCCTCTAATTGGACTTGGAGCCCTGATAGTTTTTCATAAGTGGTGGCAGTTTGCTTTCAGCAAATGCGTTTTTTACTTTGCAGTGGAGCATAAAACGCTCTCATGGGCCTCTGCCACTCTTTTTTCCCCCTCTCTTTCATTTGTTCCAGTATCTGAAGGTTAACATGGAAGCTTTCAAATATTTGCTTTCCATAGTGACATGATGTTCATTAAGCTTTTTGTTGCCCTGAGTTGATTGTCCTTATGGTCTTGTGATAAATTGATGCATGTTAGTAGAGAGAGGTTGGACTCACACAACAGGTGATCCACAATAAGAAAATGGCTAAGATGTAACTAATATGCTTAGCAAAACAGCAACCATGCACTTACAATCCCAGATCCCTGCATGAATATGTTATGTAATTTACATGCATGACATAAGTCACTGACCTTGGTAGCAGGAAGTGGGCAGCTGAGCATATGCAAGGACGATGAGATCTAAGCATTGGTTGCTGGATGAGGTCTTTGGAGGAAAGTGGCTTCTCGAATCAGGGAGGGCCTGTCTTGATAGGTGCTCAAAGAACTAAAGACATCAGTGGGCATGTGAAACTGGGAGAGAAGTAGAGCAAAAGTGTTGCCAAATTTCCCTTCTTCAACATAAGCCTTGGGACCAGCAGTTGGCATAATGGCTATGTCACTGGATTCCCATGTAGTCCACTGCAGTTCGAGTCCAGGACCCTGTGGCTTAAACTCACGCTGAGCGCTTGTGTGTGTGTGCCCAAGATCCCAAGAAGAGAATGGAGGAGAAGAGATTGCGGTGTGATCATCCCCCTTGGGGGGTGATTTCTCACTTTCTTTCTCGCTTTCTACCTCTCTTTCTTGCTGTGTTTCTGGTGAACACACATTCCCTATAGCAAAAACCTCTCCAAACAAAAACAAAAACAAACAAAAACAAAACAAAAACATAAGGCTCTAAGCTGGAGGCCTTTTGCTTACTTTTCTACAATTGCTCTCCCTCACTTCCTTTCCTTGTTTTGATTTACTATATTATTTTTTTCAGTTTCAAATCCTGGGATTGGTTTAATACAGTTAATTACTTAAATATATGCTATCATTATTATTTATATTTATCAGTTAAGAATGAACTGATAAATATAGTCGTTCTGCTTCTTACCTATTTTCTTGTGGTTTTTTTTTTTTTTTATTCTACCCAACTGGGCATAAAAGGTTAACTCAGCAGGTGTAGGTTACTTAAACCTTGCACATTCCCAAGCAAGGCCTCTTTTCAGGACTGGTCCTTGGCTGGCTCCTGAGGAATGAATTCTATTCAGCTCCGCAAGAATAGTGTTGCATTCCTAAAGTCTTGAATCATACACTACCAGTGATAACACTATGATTTTGGGTGAATGCCTGTTTTTCCATATACTAGAGACTTTGCTACTCATTGAATAGCTAGAGTCAGTCATGCAGCTGTTCCTAGTAAAACCCTAGACTCAAGACTTGGGTGAGTTTCTCCAGCTGACACACTTTTCCACAAGTCCTATTTCATTGCTGGGAGAATTAAACACATACATATAACTCTACAGAGAGAAGGTAACTGGAAACTAGTGCCTGGTTTCCCCTGGGCTTTCCCCATGTACCTTTGATCTTGGCTGAGTTTAATCAGCATTCTTTTACTATAATAAACTATAGCTGTGAGTATAATAGCTTCTCTGGGTACTGTGAGTCCTAGTAAATTGTCTAACCTGAAGTTGGTCTTAAAATTGCCTAACGTAGTACATTCTAATTTTTAAAATTAAAATGTTTCATTTATTCTTCATTTTAAATTTCGATTCTATATTTTAGAACTAGTATTCTGGAAAGAATTTTTATGTTTTATTGATTTTACTGCCATGTTTATATATATATGTGTGTGTGCATGCATATATATATATATGTATATATACATATATATACATATATATATATACACATGATTATATTTTTTGTTCTTTTCTCTGAATTTTTATTACATTATTTCAAATACCAGGTTTTTGTGTTTTCTGTTTTTGTGTAGTCTAATTATTTTAATTTCTCTTACATTTTAAGTTTATAGTTTTCTTTTTAATCTCTTGTTATTTTGTCTTTTTTTTTTTTTGCCTTTCATTTTTTCTATATTTGGCATCATTTAGAGCCCATTTTCATACCAAAAGGCAGGAAACTCAAGACTGCAGATAAGGTAATGAGAGAATAAGACAAAATCACACAGAGGGCACTGGGACACTTTCGCGACCCTCTTCCACACTGTATCTAGTATTTATAACCATTTTCTCTGATTCTATATCTCCCAGTCATTCAGTTTCGGCTATACCCATTACCATTTTCACAGCTACAGCCAGAACCCAAAGTAAGTTAGCCAAAGTATGGCCTCTGAGATATTTATTCGAAAACAAAACCATTTCCTTTTTTGTTCTCAATTAGCCACAAGAAGAATTTCACCTCTAGTACCATTTTATATTTTTAGATCTAAATTTCTGGCTCATAACACCCTGTGACACTCGGACATCAGCTGCGTTGGTTTTGTCTGTGTTTACAGAGCAGATAAGGCACGTTCTCTTTCGCTGAGCACAGCTGTGTGGCAGCAAGATCTTGCAGAGCTGAAGCAAGAAAATAAGCTACTCGTAATACTTTTAAAAAAAAATCCAGATTAAAGTCATAGGATTTTCTGTGCTGCTCGCCAAGTGAGAGATAATCTAGTTTCAGAGATTATGGGGAAAATATTGCCTTTTGAAAGAATGACCTATTTATCTGTATAGCATGAAAGATACAAAATCTGTTGCCCTATCCTTGGAAAAATGATAACGTAGTCACTATTGAACAGAGAAAATGGAAAAGAGAATTCTGAAATTTTTAATGAAACTGAAAAAAGAACTCTGCAATTAAAAATGTTTTTATTGACATAAACATATGTTCAGAAAAATGTATATATATGTACCCTGAGTGTGCAGTTAGTCAAATTTCACAAAATAAACACATACATGCAACTAACTCCCAGAACAAGAAATACAGTATTGCCGGGAACCTAGAATCCGATCAGAAAATACCCCAGATCCCCCAAAATAACCACTCTCCTGACCTTTAACAGCTTGGAATAGTATTGGTTGTTTTTGTGCTTTGTATAAATTTGAGTCATGCCAAATATACCTTTATCAGTTTTCTTGCACAATAGTTTGTTTATGAAAGTTATTTGTATTAATGTATGTGATTGTAGAAGCTCTATTTTCCTCATGTACATTATTCACTTTGTGACTATATTACCATTATTTTTATTTATTTTTTTTGAGAGATTTTTGCTATAGGGCGCATGTGCTCTCCAGACAGACAGAGAGAGTCAGAGAGACAGAAAGCGAGATATCACCCCCCAGGGGGGATGGCCACGCCGCAATCCCTTCTCCTCCATTCTCCTTTCAGGATCTTGGGCACGCACGCACACGCGCCCAGTGTGAGTTTTAAGCCACTGGGTCCAGGATGAGAACTGCGGTCGACTACATGGGAGTCCAGCGACATAGCCGTTACATTAACTGCTGGTCCCTAAATTACCATTATTAACAGGTGATTTTCATTGGTATAGTTTCTAGTTCGGGTCTATTGAGAATAATGGTCTTGGTGCCAACTCTGCAGCATGGCGATTAAGCACCATGCATAGGGAGCCAGCTCCCACATGCCTGGCTGCAGTTTGAATCCTGACTCTGGCACTTGAGAAACATGCCAGACATATGTACATGTACACTCAAAATCCTTACATAGTAGAGAAATGGAGAAAAAAGAATTGAGGTGTTACCACACCCCATGAGGGAGTACTTTCTCTCTCAGGCCGGCCCACATGTCCTCTGGCAATAATAAAAAAAATGGAAAAAATGCTCTTATGAAGATTCTTGTAAATATCTTCTAATATACACAATATAAATTTGTATTGAAAATAGACCTAGGAATGAAATTGCTGATCACGGGTATTTATTTACTTAGTTAAAAACTTTTTAAAATGTTTGTTCATCTATTTCTTCCATGAGTGAGAGAATAGATAGAATGTGAGTCCTTCCAATCAGGTCTTTTTAAATATTTTATTTTATTTGTTATTAGTACTATTATTATTTTTAATCTGACCAGAGAGAGACAGAGAGAGAAAAAGGGAAAGGGAGAAAGCAAGCCAGGTCTGGGACTTGAACTGTGGTTAGCCATGTGGGAATCCAGTGCCCTTAACCACCACATCATCTGCTGGCCCCTTCAATTGGGTCTTGATGTCATATTCCACTCCTAGTCTCAGATCATGAGCGTGTGCATGCCTGATATACTTAGGTAGGTCTTTGGACATGAACCTAAACTTTCTCTGGTGGACTAGCTTTGCAGAGCATCATATTTTACTGCTCTGTCACCATCTGACTTCCACTGAGTTTTGGCATATAAATGTCAAAGACATTATCAAAATTGTTTTTATCAACTAATACTGTAACCATAGCTGACAATTTCAGTAATTTAGTATCATTATGAATATTTAATATTTTGCATTTGATCAGTATTTCAAACAGAAGTCTTTTGAACAGAACTCATATGTGAGCATCCTTGGCTTGTTCCTAACTCACGTAGAAACTTGTCAATATTTTACCACTTAGTATGATCTTTGTTATAAGAAGCAACTTCTTGCTCTACATTCTCACCAACAATGAGGACTGTCAATTTTTTGTTTGTGTTTAGCTATTTTAGTAGGTGCATGCTGATTATATGTTCTGGAATAAAAATTCTTTAGTGGATACATATTTTGAAAATGTTTTCTCTCAATCTGTAGATTGCCTTTTAATTCTCTTAACAGTATATTTCAAACAACAGAAAATTTTAATTTTGATAAAGTTTAATTCATCAGTTTTTTCCCTTTATGTATTATGGTCTAGAGTATGCCTAACTTAAGGTCACAAAAAACTGGCTAAATTTTGCTTCTAGATTTTTATAGTTTCAGCTTTAAAATTAGAGTCTATTATTTATTTTGACTTTTGTGTGTGAAGTGAGGCATGTGTTGAGTTTTTGTTTTTGTTTTCGCAAGAGGCTAATTGTTCCACTTATTGACAAAATTATCCTTTATTCTCTGAATTGCCATTGCAACTTTGTCAAAATTCAGTGGTCTGTAAATGTGTGGGTCTATTTTTGGGCTTTCTATTTTATATCATTAATCGTTTTGTCTATATTTATGCCTATGCCACATTGTTTCAGCAACTCTAGTTTTATAATACTAATTACTATGATTTTAGAGACAGTGTCTCACTAGATTTCCTAGGCTGGCCTTGAACTCATGATCTTCTTGCCTCAGTCTCCCAAGAAGTTGAGACTGCAGGTATTCATCACCCTGTTTGGCTTTTGTAATTTTTTTTTTTTTTTGAGAGGTTTTTGCTATAGGGCGTGTGCGCTCGCCAGAAAGACAGAGAGACAGAAAGCTAGAAATCACCCCCCAGGGGGGGTGGCCACACCACAATCCCTTCTCCATTCTCCTCTCAGGATCTTGGGCACGCACACACATGCGACAGGTGTGAGTTTAAGCCACGAGTCCGGGACTTGAACTGCGGTTTTGACTACATGGGAGTTCAGTGACATAGCCATTATGCTAACTGCTGGTCCCGGCTTTTGTAATTGTTATTGATATCAGTTAGTTCATCTCTTTCAAAATATTTTGGTTATTCTAGGTCATTTGCATTTTTCTGTGAATTTTGTAATCAGTTTGTCAGTTTCTTAAAAATCCATACTGACATTGTGATTTTGTATTGAGTTCTGTGATGACAGTTCTTTTCCCTTTAATTATTTTTAAAGATAATGTTCCCTTGTCTTCTCGCTTGCATGGTTTCTGTATCAGTTTTCTATTGCTATTGTTATAACAAATTATTACAAAATCTGTCCTTAAAACAACACAGATGCATTGTTTTACAGTTCTGTCAGTCATATGTCAATGACCAGGATAAAATAAACAGATTGCTTTACTTTCTAGAGATTGTAGTAGAGAGTTTCCTGCCCAAATGGATTGCTTTCAGAATTCTGTTCCTTGTGACAGTGTGAGAACATTGCTGTTTTCATGTTGACTGTAAACGCAAGACTGTTCTCTCAGCTTCTAGAACCTTCCATTTTCCTTGGCCTGAGCCTTTTTTCTTAGAGTCCTTTTCCTTCACATCTCTGATGATCATCAGGAAGGTTCTCTGCTGTTAAGGACTTAAGTGAGTATACTGGGCCCACCTAGATAACCAGGAACTCTCCTCATCTCAAGATCTCAGCTTTCATCACGTCTGCAAGTTTTCATTGCTCATTGGAAGGTAATATTTTCACAGATTCAGGAGACTAGGGGATGGAGGGAACTATCATTCTTCCTATCTGTTTCTAACAAGAAATCGATTGTCTTTCTTATCATTGTTCCTGTGTGTGTGACATGTATTTTTGTTCTGGTTTAAGATGGTCTCTTTATCCCGAGTTTTGATCAATCTAATTATGATATACTTTGGTACAGCTTTTTTATTTTATGTTTCTTGTGCTTGGAGTTTATTGAGCTCCTTGGATCTGTGATTTTATAGTTTTCCTCAAATTTGAAGAAATCAGTTATTACTTCTTCAATTTTATTTTGTTCCTTTCCTATTCCTTCTGTGTATATCATAATGCTTGAAGGGGTCACAAAACTTGCTGAAGTTATTTTCATTTTGGGATGTTTTATCTCTCTCTGTTTTCTTTTGGATAGTTCCTGTTGCTCTCTTGGAGTTTACTAGTTTTTTTTTTCTTTTTTTTTCCCTCCATGACTCTTTTCTTTTTTTTAATTTCTATTCAATCACTGAACATCTTTACATTGTACAACATGGTTTTTCCCAGTATGAATACAGTGCATATTAGTCAAGTCAGAGACATTACCGTATGTATTATCATCAACAGATAACTTTTTATAACTTTTTATTTTTGTCTATTAAGTGTTTCCTCTGTTTACGTTTTTCCTGAACACCCCCACCCCCATTCTACCCCTTTGGTTTTCTGTTTGGTTTTGTTTTTCTGCAATGTTTAATCCGCCATTAAACTATCCAGTGTCTTTTCCATCTTTATCATGATACATGTTTCATCATAGAAGTTTGGTTTGGATCTATTTACATTTTTCATTCATCTTCTTACCTTTTTAAACATCTGGAATTCAGCTGTAGTAATTGTTTTAATGTTCTTGTCTGCTGTTTTTATCTATGTCAGTTCTGGTTTGGTTGTAGTTGGTTGGTTTTTCTTCTCATTACGTGTCACATCTTCCTGTCTGGTAATCTTGGAATTTCAGAATAGACACAAGCCATTCTGAATTTTATTTATTTATTTATTTTTTGAGTGTTTAACAAGGCAGGGAATTTAATAAAGGAGAGGGAAGGAAAAACAGAGCTCCCAAGAAGGAGGGAGGGGTTCCAGTAAATGGGTCACCAAGAAGGAACTAGGGTGAGAGGCCTTGTTTGGGCTTGTTTTCAGGTGAGACTCACACGTGTATTTCCCTCATGGTGGGGAGGGGCACATGCTGGACAGGTCCAATTATTCTCCCAATTTTGGAGTGGGTACGAAGGTCAGGAGATTATCTTCTGAATTTTACCTCATCGGGAGCTGGAAATGTTTGTATTTCTACACATATTCTCTGTTTCTTTCTTTCTTTTTTTTTAAAAAAAATTTACCAGAGAGCATGTATGCTTGCCAGAGAGAGAGAGAGAGAGAGAGAGAGAGACAAACAGATTGAGAGAAACCATGCTCCTCTCAGTGGAGCACAGTCACGCTGTACTTCCTTCTCTTCCATTTTTCTACCTTGTCAGAATGTTGGGTACACACACATATAAACCCAGAACAGTTTTCAAGCTACTGGCCTATTGGCCATAGGGATCTGGCCCCCTTAACCATTGTGCCATGGTGTTGGCTTACTATAAATATTCTTTAGATTTGTGCCAGGGTATGTTTTTATCTGGGTCAAATACTTACACAGTTAGATTTTTTTTTCTTTTCTTTTTTGGAGAGGTTTTTGCTATAGGGCACATGCACTCGCCAGAAAGACAGAGAGAGGCAGAGAGACAGAAAGCAAGAAATCATCCCCTGGGGGGATGGCTATGCCACAATCCCTTCTTCTCCATTCTCCTCTTGGGATGTTGGGCACGCACACACACATGCCTGGGCGTGAGTTTAAGCCACCAGGTCCAGGACATGAACCACGGTCAGCTACATGGGAGTCCAGCATCATAGCCATTATGCCAACTGCTGATCCCAATTGTTTTTCTTTATCTTATTTTTGTGATTTGCTTTATGGGATCAGAGCAGCATTTGATCTAGAGTGAATTATTGTCCTCTACTATGGCAGGTTCCTTGTGAGTACCCAGTTCTCTGTGAATTATAAACTTTTCCAGTCCGGGTGGTGGCAAACTCTTCTCGATGCTGGGTACAAGCCTAGGTCTCTTTTTCCCAGTCCTCTCTGATGGTTCTTCTCCAGCCTCTGCTAGTTTCTTTACATGATCTCTGCTGGATATGTGACAGGGTGTCTCCAACAGTCTTCAAGTTCCTTCTGTGTATCTCTCTCCATGATTCTGTCCTGCAAACTCTGGCAGTTTTGGTCTCCTCAGAATATCAGGCCCATCTTTCTTGTTGCACAGAGCCTAATAGGCTTGCTTTGACACCTGTGCACCGGGGACTAGCTTTCTTGGAGTAGTAAACTGGGACAATTGTCTGACTCAACTAGTTTACTTCCCAACTTTCCAGGATTACTGTTTTGTGTTGCCTGAAAAGTGTCTTTAAAACTACTGTTTAACTTATTTTGTCAATATTTTAAAAAGAATGCTATGGGGCACATGTGGTCTCTGGAGACAGGCAGAAACAGAGAAAGAGAGAGAGAGAGAAAGTGAAAGTACTCCCCATGGCAAATGGCCACACCGCAATCCCTTCTCCTCCAATTCTCCTCTTGGGCTTTTCACCATGCATGCACATGTGGCTGGTGTGTCCTTCAAGCCACTGGGCCCTGGGCTTGAACTGTGTACTCAGCCATGTGGGACCCAGCCATCTTAACTACCATGCCATTGGCTGGCCCTGCCCATTTATTTTCAAATTTTCATCGTTTCATATAGGAGCATTTATCTTGTTCTTGTCACTCCATCTTTCTCTAAATTGGAATTAACCTATTCACTTTGAAAATAACCGTTGTCCACACTTTTCATTTATGGAGCTCTTTGATTCATTCCCAGTTGGTATATTTGCACATCTATCAATCTATTTTTATGAAATGCAAAAAGCTTTATGGTTTAAATGTGAAGTAAAAACAAACTCTGGAAGCAAGATTGACTTGCCAGTCACAAACTCAAAGTAGTTAGGCTGTCAGCGGTTGGAGCATTTCAAAGATGAGGGGAGAGTTTCAGAATTTTAATGAAGAAAGTCCTTGGAAGGGTTTTCCATCTCTTTCAGCATTACAGTTATAATACACAATATTGCCATTACTGCAATATCCCAGGTCTTAGCATGCATTGACATCTTATCATTAAATATATGCATGTTTTAGAGAGCATCAGACATGAAAATACCCTACACTCTGATCTAAATATCACTCAAGAGGAAAAAAAAGAATTCTTCAGATCCTATGTAAACATGAGAATATTCTTTTCAACCTTTCCACTCTTCATTTTCCACCTTAAACTGTCCCCCAATTTATATTGATTTTTCATCCTAGGCATTGCTCTATGTCCCTCTCCTGTTCCACAAGTTGTTATATACAATTGACAGGGTTACTGAGAGACTCCTAACTGGTCATTACTTTGTCTTTACGGTTACTGCGCCTCTTCATGAATACTCTTGAAATAAAAATCTGAACATAACACTCATTTTTAACCTTCGATGACATCCTAGTTTGAAAATGAGGACATAAAGTTGGTCCTTTCTGTTTCTTCATTTTGTAATCTTAAAATGAGGACAACAAGGAGTCAAAAGACAGCTTCAATCTATAGGGAAATGAAGACACAGCTGAAAACTTGGACCACAAACAGACAAAACAATGAACAGGAGAACAGAGGTGTGGGAAGACTCGAAGACAGGACTCAGGAAAAGCCAAATGAGGGCACTTCCCTGTATGTGTCATGATTCCAAGCATAAAACTAATGATTCCTTCTGTGCAACAGCAGGCCCTGGGTGCATGACCCAGCAGCAGGAGCTTCCCTGGAGCTCAGTGGTACAGAGTCTGAAACAAGTGAGCATTTACAGAGGAAATTGCCTACTAATGAGGTAATTTTAAAAAGAAAGAGATTCACAATGTGAACAGGTCACAGGTGCCAAACTTGCTTGACTAGGAAGGAGTTAAAGCTAGAAGTTCACCATCATATGCACAAAACCCTATCTAATAAAAACTTTTGCCAGTCACATGGTTTTTCTTTTTTTACTTTCCTTTTATTATTATGATTTTAATGTCTTTTATACACTCAATCAATCACTACACATCACTACAGCTTGTATAGTGAATTTACCCAACATAAATACACTTCACACCAGCCCAGTTGAAGATACTACATACCATATCATCAGTAGATAATCATCCATTTCTGTGTCTCATAAATGTCTTGGCTCTCTATTTTTTTTCCTGGATTTTTTGCCTCATACTCTCACCCTTATCTCACCATCTTCCCACACTGTATCCAGGATCAGAAACCATTTTCCATGCTTCTGTATCTCTGATCTTTGAGTTTCTGCCATAGACTGTAGATAGTCAATGTATATTGACATACAATGTCTCTCTTTTATAGCCTGGCTTGCTTCACTCAGCAGTAAATCTTTCATATTCATTCACTTTTTATCAAATGCCAGGGTCTTATTTTTATGACTGAGTAGTATTCCATAGAGTATATGTGTCATGCTTGTTCAATCCATTCTTCTGTTTGTGGACATTTTGATTGGTTCCATGTCTTAGCAATTGTGAATAATGCTGCAATAAACATAGATGTGCAAGTACTTTTCTGAATGAATTTTCATTTATCCTTTGTGTAGCTAGCCATGAGTGGAATAGTTCTATTTGTAGATCTTTGAGGAACCTCTATATTGATCTCCACAATGGCTATACTAAGTTTACATTCTTACCAACTGTGTAGAAGAGTTCCCTTTTCACCACAGCCTCACCAGCACTTATCATTGTTTATTTTCTTAATCTTAGCCATTCTTACTGGAGTTAGGTGGTATCTCATTGTGGTTTTGATTTGTATCTCCCTTATGATGAGGGATGATGAGCATTTTTTGATATGCTTTTTTGGCTGTCTGTATGTCTTCCTTAGAGAGCTGTTTAGTTCATTTTCCCCATCTTTTAATTGGGTTAATTTATTTTTTTGTGTAAGTCACTTGAGTTCCATGTATATTCTGGTTATCAATTTCTTATCTGAGGCATAGTTTACAAAAATATTCTCCCATTCCAAGGGTTGTCGATTTACACTAATTACTGTGTCTTTTGCTGTCCAGAAACTTCTTTATCTGATGTAACCCCACTTATCTATTCTTGGGATTATTTCCTGTTCTTTGGGGGTCTTTTTAAAGAAGTCTTTGCCTACTCCAATGTATCCCAGTGTATGCACAGTGTTTTCCACCAGTAGTTTTATAGTTTGAGATCTTAGGTTTGGATTTTTGATCCACTTAAAGTTGATTTTTCTTAATGGTGAGAGATGAGGGTTCGCATTCATCTTTCTGCAGGTGGGTACCCAGTTTTTCCAGCACCATTTGCTAAAAAGTTTTTATTTTTCCCACTGGATTGACTGGTTCCTTTTGTCAAAACTCAGTTGGCTGTATGTTTTGGAGTTTATTTCTGGGGTCTCTATTCTGTTCCTTTGGTCCACCCATCTGTTTTTGTGCCAATACTATTCTGTTTTGATTATCACAGCTTTGTAATATATTTTGAGATCAGGGAGAGAGATGCCTCCTATTCCACTTCTCTGGCACAGAATTGCTTTGGCAATGTGGGATCTTTTTGGATTCCAGACAAAGTCTATTGTTGTCTTTTCTAGATCTCTGAAGAATGTCTCTGGTAATCTGATGGGGATTGTATAAAATATGTACATTAATTTGGGTAGAATTGCCATTTTGAATAAATTAGTTCTTTAAATCCAGGAACACGGGATATCTTTCCACTTTTTTGTGTCATTTTCAATTTTTTTTCTAGATTTTCATAGTTTTCCTCTTAGAGGTCTTTGACTTCTTTTGTTAGATTTATTCCTAGTTATCTTGTAATTTTTGTGGCTATGGTAAGTGGGATTACTTTATTCACATACCATATCATCAGTAGATAATCATCCATTTCTGTGTCTCATAAATGTCTTGGCTCTCTATTTTTTTTCCTGGATTTTTTGCCTCATACTCTCACCCTTATCTCACCATCTTCCCACACTGTATCCAGGATCAGAAACCATTT
This sequence comes from Tupaia belangeri chinensis, assembly GCF_000334495.1. Classification (NCBI taxonomy): domain Eukaryota; kingdom Metazoa; phylum Chordata; class Mammalia; order Scandentia; family Tupaiidae; genus Tupaia; species Tupaia belangeri. The sequence continues at coordinate 476,327 of NW_006205986.1, forward strand.
TCCATGCTTCTGTATCTCTGATCTTTGAGTTTCTGCCATAGACTGTAGATAGTCAATGTATATTGACATACAATGTCTCTCTTTTATAGCCTGGCTTGCTTCACTCAGCAGTAAATCTTTCATATTCATTCACTTTTTATCAAATGCCAGGGTCTTATTTTTATGACTGAGTAGTATTCCATAGAGTATATGTGTCATGCTTGTTCAATCCATTCTTCTGTTTGTGGACATTTTGATTGGTTCCATGTCTTAGCAATTGTGAATAATGCTGCAATAAACATAGATGTGCAAGTACTTTTCTGAATGAATTTTCATTTATCCTTTGTGTAGCTAGCCATGAGTGGAATAGTTCTATTTGTAGATCTTTGAGGAACCTCTATATTGATCTCCACAATGGCTATACTAAGTTTACATTCTTACCAACTGTGTAGAAGAGTTCCCTTTTCACCACAGCCTCACCAGCACTTATCATTGTTTATTTTCTTAATCTTAGCCATTCTTACTGGAGTTAGGTGGTATCTCATTGTGGTTTTGATTTGTATCTCCCTTATGATGAGGGATGATGAGCATTTTTTGATATGCTTTTTTGGCTGTCTGTATGTCTTCCTTAGAGAGCTGTTTAGTTCATTTTCCCCATCTTTTAATTGGGTTAATTTATTTTTTTGTGTAAGTCACTTGAGTTCCATGTATATTCTGGTTATCAATTTCTTATCTGAGGCATAGTTTACAAAAATATTCTCCCATTCCAAGGGTTGTCGATTTACACTAATTACTGTGTCTTTTGCTGTCCAGAAACTTCTTTATCTGATGTAACCCCACTTATCTATTCTTGGGATTATTTCCTGTTCTTTGGGGGTCTTTTTAAAGAAGTCTTTGCCTACTCCAATGTATCCCAGTGTATGCACAGTGTTTTCCACCAGTAGTTTTATAGTTTGAGATCTTAGGTTTGGATTTTTGATCCACTTAAAGTTGATTTTTCTTAATGGTGAGAGATGAGGGTTCGCATTCATCTTTCTGCAGGTGGGTACCCAGTTTTTCCAGCACCATTTGCTAAAAAGTTTTTATTTTTCCCACTGGATTGACTGGTTCCTTTTGTCAAAACTCAGTTGGCTGTATGTTTTGGAGTTTATTTCTGGGGTCTCTATTCTGTTCCTTTGGTCCACCCATCTGTTTTTGTGCCAATACTATTCTGTTTTGATTATCACAGCTTTGTAATATATTTTGAGATCAGGGAGAGAGATGCCTCCTATTCCACTTCTCTGGCACAGAATTGCTTTGGCAATGTGGGATCTTTTTGGATTCCAGACAAAGTCTATTGTTGTCTTTTCTAGATCTCTGAAGAATGTCTCTGGTAATCTGATGGGGATTGTATAAAATATGTACATTAATTTGGGTAGAATTGCCATTTTGAATAAATTAGTTCTTTAAATCCAGGAACACGGGATATCTTTCCACTTTTTTGTGTCATTTTCAATTTTTTTTCTAGATTTTCATAGTTTTCCTCTTAGAGGTCTTTGACTTCTTTTGTTAGATTTATTCCTAGTTATCTTGTAATTTTTGTGGCTATGGTAAGTGGGATTACTTTATTCAGTTCTACCTCAGTCTGCTTATTGTTTGTATTTAGAAATGTTATAGAATTTTGGATGTTGATTTTGTATCCTGTCACTTTACTGTATTCAATTATTACTTCCAGGAGTTATTTTTTGTGGGCATTTTTCATTCTATGTATACAATCATGTCATTTGCAAATAGAGATAATTTCACCTCTTCTTTCCCTTTTTGAACATCTTTTATTTTGTTCTCTTTTCTGATTGCATTGGCTAGGGCTTCCAGCACTATATTGAAAAGGACTGGAGAAAGTGGGCAGCCTTGTCTTATACCAGCATTGTCTTGTTGTTGTTAGCTATGAATTTTTCATAGATAGCTTTTATTGTGCTGAGAAATGACCCTTCTATGCCAATTTTGCTGAGAGTCTTAATCATGAAGGGATGTTGTATTTTATCAAATGATTTTTCTGCATTGATCGAAATCATATGGCTTTTATTTTTCTTTCTATTAATATGGTATATATCACATTTATTGTTTTGTGCATTTGCATTCATGGAACCAAGCCTACCTGGTCGTGATGTATAATCTTTTTTATGTGTTGTTAGATATGATTTGCAAGTATCTTGGTGGTTGAGGCAGCTATATTCTTTTTATTTATTTATTTATTTATTTATTTATTTATTTATTTTTTATTTATTGGAGAGGTTTTCACTACAGGGCACGTGCGCTCGCCAGACAGACAGAGAGAGACATAGAGACAGAAAGCGAGAAATCACCCCCCAAGGGGGATGGTCACGCTGCAATCCCTTCTCCTCCATTCTCCTCTCGGGATCTTGGGCACACACGCACACGCGCCCAGCGTGAGTTCTAAGCCACCAGGTCCAGGACGTGAACCGCGGTCGACTTCGTGGGAATCCAGCGACATAGCCATTACGCTAACTACTGGTTCCCGAGGCAGCTATATTCTACATGACCAAGTCCAAGGTTTGTATCCTGGACCAGGCAGCTTGAAAAACACACTGGGCATGTGCACATGCATGCCCAAAATTCCCAAAGGAGGGAGAAATGGGGAAGGGGTTGTGGAATGACCATGCTTATGAAGGGTTATTTCTCCTTCTCTCTCTTTTTCTTTCTTTTTCTTACTCTCTCTGTCTCTCCCTGGTGAGCACATATGCTGTCTGGCAAAAATAAAAAAAAATACATAAACTGTACAAAGGGAAACAATTATTTCAGAATACAGCTATGAAACAGAACAACAAATTTGTGCTGCAGTAAAATTGTGCCTCCTTATTTGCATATTAAATAACAACAACTAGTATTGGGTCTACCAGCTACCATGATTTCAAAGCAGTGATGAGCATAAATGATATTTCTAGATCTCTCTCCTACAACTATAATGTGAAATAAAGTACCTCTTATTTACATAAGTGGCAGAAATATAAAGCTACCAATGACAAAGCTATAGGTGGGTTTGTTTGTTTGGTCTACATTTGTAATGGAAGAAAATGCTGCATTTCCATTAGAAGTTAGTAAGAACTGGACAGATTGACTCCATGGCTCAGTTCTAATGCATTGCTTAAGAGAAGCCAGATCCTGCATCGGCAGCTCTATCCCAACTCCCCCCAGTCAGTCTGAAACCTGGAACATATTTGTGAATTCCCAAGATCTGAAAGACTGGAGGATTGGAGAAAGAATTGTGGGTAGGGAACTTAGGGGGACCAGACCTGTACAGCGTGTTCCTCTTGTTTCTCTCTCTTATTTTCATGTACATTCCCATACTCTATTGTGGATAATAAACGAATATGTATGAAATAGGAAGTCAGTAAACATGAAGATGTAGATTCAGCATATGGCATGGTGGTTAAGGCACTGGATTCCCGCATGTCCAACCATGGTTTGAGTCCCAGATCTGACTGCTTGGAAATCATAGCAGGTGCATTGTGAGTGTATGCCCCAAATCTGAAGAGAATAGATAAGGGATTGTGGTATTGTGGTGTGACCATCCTCTCCCACTTTCCCTATCTCTGTCTCTCTCTCTCTCCGGTGAGCACAAGTGCCTAATGGCAAAAACCTAAAATGCAAAAAAAAAAAAAAAAATGTAATTTGTCATCCAAATTCATGTCCTCTGCATTCTGTGCATAGATGCAAGGTTAAGGGCCTCTAGCTAGAGAAGGATGTGCATGTGTATATCAGGATACACTTAATATTGTTTGTAATAGTCAAAAGTTGGAAATATTACCAATCTCATTAAAAGATAAAATGAATAAGCAATTATTAGCTCATGTAATAGGATATTATTTAGCAACTAAATTAACAGTCTGAGGTTGCGCTCAGCTACATAAAATTATCTAAGTATATATTCTGTGTGATTCCATCTACATAAAATTCCAAATATAAGCAAAGTTAAATTATAGTATTTAGGTTGCTGCATTGGTGCTAAAATGATAAAGAAAAGCAAAAAAAAAAAAAAAAAAAAAAAAAAAAGAAAATGGCCACAGAAGTCCGTGTGTTTATCTCTAAGAGGGAAAGATGATGTTAAAATTATAAAAGGTCATGACCAGGAGCTCTGGGTTACTACAAATGCTCAACCTCTTGACTTGAGTGTTGGTTACAGAAATTTTAACTGTATAATAATTCATGAAATTATGTATTTATATCTCAGGCCCCTTTCACCTGTCCGAGTGTTATATTTTAAAATCAAAAGTTTTAAAATAGAAAATTACATTAAAATAGACACATTGCATGTAAATGCCAAATTTGATTCTTTTGGAATAATAATAAAATTGAGCATCATTAGCTAATTAACTTTAAAATAAAGAAATGAGAGAAATGCACAATCAATACAGATACAGGAGAAATAAAATAATTATTGGAGGGGCCAGCAGGTGACACAGTGGTTAAGGTGTTAGTCTCCAGGTGGCTGACTGCAGTTCAAATCCTTCCTTGGCCAGGAGACTTGAAAATCACATTGGGTGCATGTACATCTGCTCCCAAAATCCCAAGGGAAGAACGAAGAAGAAGAGAGTGTAGCATGTCCATCTCCTCTGTGGGGTGATTTCTTTTTCTTTTCTTTTCTTTTTTTTTTTTTTTTTTTAGAGATTTTTGCTTTAGGGAG